>NW_027362767.1:140373783-140915646 GCF_046119375.1 Phyllobates terribilis
ATTATACGTGAGGAGCGGTGATGTCACTGCTGTAATATATCATTATATGTGAGGAGCGGTGATGTCACTGCTGTAATATATCATTATATGTGAGGAGCGGTGATGTCACTGCTGTAATATATCATTATATGTGAGGAGCGGTGATGTCACTGCTGTAATATATCATTATATGTGAGGAGCGGTGATGTCACTGCTGTAATATATCATTATATGTGAGGAGCGGTGATGTCACTGCTGTAATATATCATTATATGTGAGGAGCGGTGATGTCTCTGCTGTAATATATCATTATATGTGAGGAGCGGTGATGTCACTGCTGTAATATATCATTATATGTGAGGAGCGGTGACGTCACTGCTGTAATATATCATTATATGTGAGGAGCGGTGATGTCACTGCTGTAATATATCATTATATGTGAGAAGCGGTGATGTCACTGCTGTAATATATCATTATATGTGAGGAGCGGTGATGTCACTGCTGTAATATATCATTATATGTGAGGAGTAGTGATGTCACTGCTGTAATATATCATTATATGTGAGGAGCGGTGATGTCACTGCTGTAATATATCATTATATGTGAGGAGCGGTGATGTCACTGCTGTAATATATCATTATATGTGAGGAGAGGTGATGTCACTGCTGTAATATATCATTATATGTGAGGAGCGGTGATGTCACTGCTGTAATATATCATTATATGTGAGGAGCGGTGATGTCACCGCTGTAATATATCATTATATGTGAGGAGCGGTGATGTCACTGCTGTAATATATCATTATATGTGAGGAGCGGTGATGTTACTGCTGTAATATATCATTATATGTGGGGAGCGGTGATGTCACTGCTGTAATATATCAGTATATGTGAGGAGCGGTGATGTCACTGCTGTAATATATCATTATATGTGAGGAGCGGTGATGTCACCGCTGTAATATATCATTATATGTGAGGAGAGGTGATGTCACTGCTGTAATATATCATTATATGTGAAGAGCGGTGATGTCACCGCTGTAATATATCATTATATGTGAGGAGTGGTGATGTCACTGCTGTAATATATCATTATATGTGAGGAGCGGTGATGTCACCGCTGTAATATATCATTATATGTGAGGAGCGGTGATGTCACTGCTGTAATATATCATTATATGTGAGGAGCGGTGATGTCACTGCTGTAATATATCATTATATGTGAGGAGCGGTGATGTCACTGCTGTAATATATCATTATATGTGAGGAGCGTGATGTCACTGCTGTAATATATCATTATATGTGAGGAGCGGTGATGTCACTGCTGTAATATATCATTATATGTGAGGAGAGGTGATGTCACTGCTGTAATATATCATTATATGTGAGGAGCGGTGACGTCACCGCTTTAATATATCATTATATGTGAGGAGAGGTGATGTCACCGCTGTAATATATCATTATATGTGAGGAGCGGTGATGTCACCGCTGTAATATATCATTATATGTGAGGAGCGGTGATGTCACCGCTGTAATATATCATTATATGTGAGGAGCGGTGATGTTACTGCTGTAATATATCATTATATGTGAGAAGCGGTGATGTCACTGCTGTAATATATCATTATATGTGAGGAGCGGTGATGTCACCGCTGTAATATATCATTATATGTGAGGAGCAGTGATGTTACTGCTGTAATATATCATTATATGTGAGGAGCAGTGATGTTACTGCTGTAATATATCATTATATGTGAGGAGCAGTGATGTCACTGCTGTAATATATCATTATATGTGAGGAGCAGTGATGTCACTGCTGTAATATATCATTATATGTGAGGAGCAGTGATGTCACTGCTGTAATATATCATTATATGTGAGGAGCGGTGATGTTACTGCTGTAATATATCATTATATGTGAGGAGCGGTGATGTCACTGCTGTAATATATCATTATATGTGAGGAGCGGTGATGTCACTGCTGTAATATATCATTATACGTGAGGAGCGGTGATGTCACTGCTGTAATATATCATTATATGTGAGGAGCGGTGATGTCACTGCTGTAATATATCATTATATGTGAGGAGCGGTGATGTCACTGCTGTAATATATCATTATATGTGAGGAGCGGTGATGTCACTGCTGTAATATATCATTATATGTGAGGAGCGGTGATGTCACTGCTGTAATATATCATTATATGTGAGGAGCGGTGATGTCACTGCTGTAATATATCATTATATGTGAGGAGCGGTGACGTCACTGCTGTAATATATCATTATATGTGAGGAGCGGTGATGTCACTGCTGTAATATATCATTATATGTGAGGAGTAGTGATGTCACTGCTGTAATATATCATTATATGTGAGGAGCGGTGGTGTCACTGCTGTAATATATCATTATATGTGAGGAGAGGTGATGTCACTGCTGTAATATATCATTATATGTGAGGAGAGGTGATGTCACTGCTGTAATATATCATTATATGTGAGGAGAGGTGATGTCACTGCTGTAATATATCATTATATGTGAGGAGCGGTGATGTCAATGCTGTAATATATCGTTATATGTGAGGAGCGGTGATGTCACTGCTGTAATATATCGTTATATGTGGGGAGCGGTGATGTCACTGCTGTAATATATCATTATATGTGAGGAGCGGTGATGTCACCGCTGTAATATATCATTATATGTGAGGAGCGGTGATGTCACCGCTGTAATATATCATTATATGTGAGGAGCGGTGATGTCACTGATGTAATATATCATTATATGTGAGGAGCGGTGATGTTACTGCTGTAATATATCATTATATGTGGGGAGCGGTGATGTCACCGCTGTAATATATCATTATATGTGAGGAGCGGTGATGTCACCGCTGTAATATATCATTATATGTGAGGAGCGGTGATGTCACCGCTGTAATATATCATTATATGTGAGGAGCGGTGATGTCACTGCTGTAATATATCATTATATGTGAGGAGCGGTGATGTCACTGCTGTAATATATCATTATATGTGAGGAGCGGTGATGTCACTGCTGTAATATCTCATTATATGTGAGGAGCGGTGATATCACTGCTGTAATATATCATTATATGTGAGGAGTAGTGATGTCACTGCTGTAATATATCATTATATGTGAGGAGCGGTGATGTCACTGCTGTAATATATCATTATATGTGAGGAGAGGTGATGTCACTGCTGTAATATATCATTATATGTGAGAGAGGTGATGTCACTGCTGTAATATATCATTATATGTGAGGAGCAGTGATGTCACTGCTGTAATATATCATTTATATGTGAGGAGAGGTGATGTCACTGCTGGTAATATATCATTATATGTGAGGAGCGGTGATGTCACTGCTGTAATATATCATTATATGTGAGGAGCGGTGATGTCACCGCTGTAATATATCATTATATGTGAGGAGCGGTGATGTCACCGCTGTAATATATCATTATATGTGAGGAGCGGTGATGTCACCGCTGTAATATATCATTATATGTGAAGAGCAGTGATGTTACTGCTGTAATATATCATTATATGTGAGGAGCAGTGATGTTACTGCTGTAATATATCATTATATGTGAGGAGCGGTGATGTCACTGCTGTAATATATCATTATATGTGAGGAGCGGCGATGTCACTGCTGTAATATATCATTATATGTGAGGAGCGGTGATGTCACTGCTGTAATATATCATTATATGTGAGGAGTAGTGATGTCACTGCTGTAATATATCATTATATGTGAGGAGCGGTGATGTCACTGCTTTAATATATCATTATATGTGAGGAGCGGTGATGTCACTGCTGTAATATATCATTATATGTGAGGAGAGGTGATGTCACTGCTGTAATATATCATTATATGTGAGGAGAGGTGATGTCACTGCTGTAATATATCATTATATGTGAGGAGCGGTGATGTCACTGCTGTAATATATCATTATATGTGAGGAGTGGTGATGTCACTGCTGTAATATATCATTATATGTGAGGAGCGGTGATGTCACTGCTGTAATATATCATTATATGTGAGGAGCGGTGATGTCACTGCTGTAATATATCATTATATGTGAGGAGCGGTGATGTCACTGCTGTAATATATCATTATATGTGAGGAGCGGTGATGTCACTGCTGTAATATATCATTATATGTGAGGAGAGGTGATGTCACTGCTGTAATACATCATTATATGTGAGGAGCGGTGATGTCACCGCTGTAATATATCATTATATGTGAGGAGCGGTGATGTCACCGCTGTAATATATCATTATATGTGAGGAGCGGTGATGTCACCGCTGTAATATATCATTATATGTGAGGAGCGGTGATGTTACTGCTGTAATATATCATTATATGTGAGGAGCAGTGATGTCACTGCTGTAATATATCATTATATGTGAGGAGCAGTGATGTCACTGCTGTAATATATCATTATATGTGAGGAGCGGTGATGTCACCGCTGTAATATATCATTATATGTGAGGAGCGGTGATGTCACCGCTGTAATATATCATTATATGTGAGGAGCGGTGATGTTACTGCTGTAATATATCATTATATGTGAGAAGCGGTGATGTCACTGCTGTAATATATCATTATATGTGAGGAGCGGTGATGTCACCGCTGTAATATATCATTATATGTGAGGAGCAGTGATGTTACTGCTGTAATATATCATTATATGTGAGGAGCAGTGATGTTACTGCTGTAATATATCATTATATGTGAGGAGCAGTGATGTCACTGCTGTAATATATCATTATATGTGAGGAGCAGTGATGTCACTGCTGTAATATATCATTATATGTGAGGAGCAGTGATGTCACTGCTGTAATATATCATTATATGTGAGGAGCGGTGATGTTACTGCTGTAATATATCATTATATGTGAGGAGCGGTGATGTCACTGCTGTAATATATCATTATATGTGAGGAGCGGTGATGTCACTGCTGTAATATATCATTATACGTGAGGAGCGGTGATGTCACTGCTGTAATATATCATTATATGTGAGGAGCGGTGATGTCACTGCTGTAATATATCATTATATGTGAGGAGCGGTGATGTCACTGCTGTAATATATCATTATATGTGAGGAGCGGTGATGTCACTGCTGTAATATATCATTATATGTGAGGAGCGGTGATGTCACTGCTGTAATATATCATTATATGTGAGGAGCGGTGATGTCACTGCTGTAATATATCATTATATGTGAGGAGCGGTGACGTCACTGCTGTAATATATCATTATATGTGAGGAGCGGTGATGTCACTGCTGTAATATATCATTATATGTGAGGAGTAGTGATGTCACTGCTGTAATATATCATTATATGTGAGGAGCGGTGGTGTCACTGCTGTAATATATCATTATATGTGAGGAGAGGTGATGTCACTGCTGTAATATATCATTATATGTGAGGAGAGGTGATGTCACTGCTGTAATATATCATTATATGTGAGGAGAGGTGATGTCACTGCTGTAATATATCATTATATGTGAGGAGCGGTGATGTCAATGCTGTAATATATCGTTATATGTGAGGAGCGGTGATGTCACTGCTGTAATATATCGTTATATGTGGGGAGCGGTGATGTCACTGCTGTAATATATCATTATATGTGAGGAGCGGTGATGTCACCGCTGTAATATATCATTATATGTGAGGAGCGGTGATGTCACCGCTGTAATATATCATTATATGTGAGGAGCGGTGATGTCACTGATGTAATATATCATTATATGTGAGGAGCGGTGATGTTACTGCTGTAATATATCATTATATGTGGGGAGCGGTGATGTCACCGCTGTAATATATCATTATATGTGAGGAGCGGTGATGTCACCGCTGTAATATATCATTATATGTGAGGAGCGGTGATGTCACCGCTGTAATATATCATTATATGTGAGGAGCGGTGATGTCACTGCTGTAATATATCATTATATGTGAGGAGCGGTGATGTCACTGCTGTAATATATCATTATATGTGAGGAGCGGTGATGTCACTGCTGTAATATCTCATTATATGTGAGGAGCGGTGATATCACTGCTGTAATATATCATTATATGTGAGGAGTAGTGATGTCACTGCTGTAATATATCATTATATGTGAGGAGCGGTGATGTCACTGCTGTAATATATCATTATATGTGAGGAGAGGTGATGTCACTGCTGTAATATATCATTATATGTGAGAGAGGTGATGTCACTGCTGTAATATATCATTATATGTGAGGAGCAGTGATGTCACTGCTGTAATATATCATTATATGTGAGGAGAGGTGATGTCACTGCTGTAATATATCATTATATGTGAGGAGCGGTGATGTCACTGCTGTAATATATCATTATATGTGAGGAGCGGTGATGTCACCGCTGTAATATATCATTATATGTGAGGAGCGGTGATGTCACCGCTGTAATATATCATTATATGTGAAGAGCAGTGATGTTACTGCTGTAATATATCATTATATGTGAGGAGCAGTGATGTTACTGCTGTAATATATCATTATATGTGAGGAGCGGTGATGTCACTGCTGTAATATATCATTATATGTGAGGAGCGGCGATGTCACTGCTGTAATATATCATTATATGTGAGGAGCGGTGATGTCACTGCTGTAATATATCATTATATGTGAGGAGTAGTGATGTCACTGCTGTAATATATCATTATATGTGAGGAGCGGTGATGTCACTGCTTTAATATATCATTATATGTGAGGAGCGGTGATGTCACTGCTGTAATATATCATTATATGTGAGGAGAGGTGATGTCACTGCTGTAATATATCATTATATGTGAGGAGAGGTGATGTCACTGCTGTAATATATCATTATATGTGAGGAGCGGTGATGTCACTGCTGTAATATATCATTATATGTGAGGAGTGGTGATGTCACTGCTGTAATATATCATTATATGTGAGGAGCGGTGATGTCACTGCTGTAATATATCATTATATGTGAGGAGCGGTGATGTCACTGCTGTAATATATCATTATATGTGAGGAGCGGTGATGTCACTGCTGTAATATATCATTATATGTGAGGAGCGGTGATGTCACTGCTGTAATATATCATTATATGTGAGGAGAGGTGATGTCACTGCTGTAATACATCATTATATGTGAGGAGCGGTGATGTCACCGCTGTAATATATCATTATATGTGAGGAGCGGTGATGTCACCGCTGTAATATATCATTATATGTGAGGAGCGGTGATGTCACCGCTGTAATATATCATTATATGTGAGGAGCGGTGATGTTACTGCTGTAATATATCATTATATGTGAGGAGCAGTGATGTCACTGCTGTAATATATCATTATATGTGAGGAGCAGTGATGTCACTGCTGTAATATATCATTATATGTGAGGAGCAGTGATCTCACTGCTGTAATATATCATTATATGTGAGGAGCAGTGATGTCACTGCTGTAATATATCATTATATGTGAGGAGCGGTGATGTTACTGCTGTAATATATCATTATATGTGAGGAGCGGTGATGTCACTGCTGTAATATATCATTATATGTGAGGAGCGGTGATGTCACTGCTGTAATATATCATTATACGTGAGGAGCGGTGATGTCACTGCTGTAATATATCATTATATGTGAGGAGCGGTGATGTCACTGCTGTAATATATCATTATATGTGAGGAGCGGTGATGTCACTGCTGTAATATATCATTATATGTGAGGAGCGGTGATGTCACTGCTGTAATATATCATTATATGTGAGGAGCGGTGATGTCACTGCTGTAATATATCATTATATGTGAGGAGCGGTGATGTCACTGCTGTAATATATCATTATATGTGAGGAGCGGTGATGTCTCTGCTGTAATATATCATTATATGTGAGGAGCGGTGATGTCACTGCTGTAATATATCATTATATGTGAGGAGCGGTGACGTCACTGCTGTAATATATCATTATATGTGAGGAGCGGTGATGTCACTGCTGTAATATATCATTATATGTGAGGAGCGGTGATGTCACTGCTGTAATATATCATTATATGTGAGGAGCGGTGATGTCACTGCTGTAATATATCATTATATGTGAGGAGTAGTGATGTCACTGCTGTAATATATCATTATATGTGAGGAGCGGTGATGTCACTGCTGTAATATATCATTATATGTGAGGAGCGGTGATGTCACTGCTGTAATATATCATTATATGTGAGGAGAGGTGATGTCACTGCTGTAATATATCATTATATGTGAGGAGAGGTGATGTCACTGCTGTAATATATCATTATATGTGAGGAGCGGTGATGTCACTGCTGTAATATATCATTATATGTGAGGAGCGGTGATGTCACTGCTGTAATATATCATTATATGTGAGGAGCGGTGATGTCACTGCTGTAATATATCATTATATGTGAGGAGAGGTGATGTCACTGCTGTAATATATCATTATATGTGAGGAGCGGTGATGTCACCGCTGTAATATATCATTATATGTGAGGAGCGGTGATATCACCGCTGTAATATATCATTATATGTGAGGAGCGGTGATGTCACCTCTGTAATATATCATTATATGTGAGGAGCGGTGATGTCACCGCTGTAATATATCATTATATGTGAGGAGCGGTGATGTTACTGCTGTAATATATCATTATATGTGAGAAGCGGTGATGTCACTGCTGTAATATATCATTATATGTGAGGAGCGGTGATGTCACCGCTGTAATATATCATTATATGTGAGGAGCAGTGATGTTACTGCTGTAATATATCATTATATGTGAGGAGCAGTGATGTTACTGCTGTAATATATCATTATATGTGAGGAGCAGTGATGTCACTGCTGTAATATATCATTATATGTGAGGAGCGGTGATGTCACTGCTGTAATATATCATTATATGTGAGGAGCAGTGATGTCACTGCTGTAATATATCATTATATGTGAGGAGCGGTGATGTTACTGCTGTAATATATCATTATATGTGAGGAGCGGTGATGTCACTGCTGTAATATATCATTATATGTGAGGAGCGGTGATGTCACTGCTGTAATATATCATTATACGTGAGGAGCGGTGATGTCACTGCTGTAATATATCATTATATGTGAGGAGCGGTGATGTCACTGCTGTAATATATCATTATATGTGAGGAGCGGTGATGTCACTGTTGTAATATATCATTATATGTGAGGAGCAGTGATGTCACTGCTGTAATATATCATTATATGTGAGGAGCGGTGATGTCACTGCTGTAATATATCATTATATGTGAGGAGCGGTGATGTCACTGCTGTAATATATCATTATATGTGAGGAGCGGTGACGTAACTGCTGTAATATATCATTATATGTGAGGAGCGGTGATGTCACTGCTGTAATATATCATTATATGTGAGGAGTGGTGATGTCACTGCTGTAATATATCATTATATGTGAGGAGCGGTGATGTCACTGCTGTAATATATCATTATATGTGAGGAGAGGTGATGTCACTGCTGTAATATATCATTATATGTGAGGAGAGGTGATGTCACTGCTGTAATATATCATTATATGTGAGGAGCGGTGATGTCAATGCTGTAATATATCATTATATGTGAGGAGCGGTGATGTCACTGCTGTAATATATCGTTATATGTGGGGAGCGGTGATGTCACTGCTGTAATATATCATTATATGTGAGGAGCGGTGATGTCACCGCTATAATATATCATTATATGTGAGGAGCGGTGATGTCACCGCTGTAATATATCATTATATGTGAGGAGCGGTGATGTCACTGCTGTAATATATCATTATATGTGAGGAGCGGTGATGTCACTGCTGTAATATATCATTATATGTGAGGAGCGGTGATGTCACTGCTGTAATATATCATTATATGTGAGGAGCGGTGATGTCACTGCTGTAATATATCATTATATGTGAGGAGTAGTGATGTCACTGCTGTAATATATCATTATATGTGAGGAGCGGTGATGTCACTGCTGTAATATATCATTATATGTGAGGAGAGGTGATGTCACTGCTGTAATATATCATTATATGTGAGGAGAGGTGATGTCACTGCTGTAATATATCATTATATGTGAGGAGCGGTGATGTCACTGCTGTAATATATCATTATATGTGAGGAGCGGTGATGTCACTGCTGTAATATATCATTATATGTGAGGAGCGGTGATGTCACTGCTGTAATATATCATTATATGTGAGGAGAGTTGATGTCACCGCTGTAATATATCATTATATGTGAGGAGCGGTGATGTCACCGCTGTAATATATCATTATATGTGAGGAGCGGTGATGTCACCGCTGTAATATATCATTATATGTGAGGAGCGGTGATGTCACCGCTGTAATATATCATTATATGTGAGGAGCCGTGATGTTACTGCTGTAATATATCATTATATGTGAGAAGCGGTGATGTCACTGCTGTAATATATCATTATATGTGAGGAGCGGTGATGTCACCGCTGTAATATATCATTATATGTGAGGAGCAGTGATGTTACTGCTGTAATATATCATTATATGTGAGGAGCAGTGATGTTACTGCTGTAATATATCATTATATGTGAGGAGCGGTGATGTCACTGCTGTAATATATCATTATATGTGAGGAGCGGTGATGTCACTGCTGTAATATATCATTATATGTGAGGAGCGGTGATGTCACTGCTGTAATATATCATTATATGTGAGGAGTAGTGATGTCACTGCTGTAATATATCATTATATGTGAGGAGCGGTGATGTCACTGCTGTAATATATCATTATATGTGAGAAGAGGTGATGTCACTGCTGTAATATATCATTATATGTGAGGAGAGGTGATGTCACTGCTGTAATATATCATTATATGTGAGGAGCGGTGATGTCACTGCTGTAATATATCATTATATGTGAGGAGCGGTGATGTCACTGCTGTAATATATCATTATATGTGAGGAGCAGTGATGTCACTGCTGTAATATATCATTATATGTGAGGAGAGGTGATGTCACTGCTGTAATATATCATTATATGTGAGGAGCGGTGATGTCACCGCTGTAATATATCATTATATGTGAGGAGCGGTGATGTCACCGCTGTAATATATCATTATATGTGAGGAGCGGTGATGTCACCGCTGTAATATATCATTATATGTGAGGAGCGGTGATGTCACCGCTGTAATATATCATTATATGTGAGGAGCTATGATGTCACTGCTGTAATATATCATTATATGTGAGAAGCGGTGATGTCACTGCTGTAATATATCATTATATGTGAGGAACGGTGATGTCACCGCTGTAATATATCATTATATGTGAGGAGCAGTGATGTTACTGCTGTAATATATCATTATATGTGAGGAGCAGTGATGTTACTGCTGTAATATATCATTATATGTGAGGAGCAGTGATGTCACTGCTGTAATATATCATTATATGTGAGGAGCAGTGATGTCACTGCTGTAATATATCATTATATGTGAGGAGCAGTGATGTCACTGCTGTAATATATCATTATATGTGAGGAGCGGTGATTTTACTGCTGTAATATATCATTATATGTGAGGAGCGGTGATGTCACTGCTGTAATATATCATTATATGTGAGGAGCGGTGATGTCACTGCTGTAATATATCATTATACGTGAGGAGCGGTGATGTCACTGCTGTAATATATCATTATACGTGAGGAGCGGTGATGTCACCGCTGTAATATATCATTATATGTGAGGAGCGGTGATGTCACCGCTGTAATATATCATTATATGTGAGGAGCGGTGATGTCACCGCTGTAATATATCATTATATGTGAGGAGCGGTGATGTCACTGCTGTAATATATCATTATATGTGAGGAGCGGTGATGTTACTGCTGTAATATATCATTATATGTGGGGAGCGGTGATGTCAATGCTGTAATATATCATTATATGTGAGGAGCGGTGATGTCACTGCTGTAATATATCATTATATGTGAGGAGCGGTGATGTCAATGCTGTAATATATCATTATATGTGAGGAGCGGTGATGTCACTGCTGTAATATATCATTATATGTGAGGAGCGGTGATGTCACCGCTGTAATATATCATTATATGTGAGGAGCGGTGATGTCACCGCTGTAATATATCATTATATGTGAGGAGCGGTGATGTCACCGCTGTAATATATCATTATATGTGAGAAGCGGTGATGTCACCGCTGTAATATATCATTATATGTGAGGAGCAGTGATGTCACTGCTGTAATATATCATTATATGTGAGGAGCAGTGATGTCACTGCTGTAATATATCATTATATGTGAGGAGCGGTGATGTTACTGCTGTAATATATCATTATATGTGAGGAGCGGTGATGTCACTGCTGTAATATATCATTATATGTGAGGAGCGGTGATGTCACTGCTGTAATATATCATTATACGTGAGGAGCGGTGATGTCACTGCTGTAATATATCATTATACGTGAGGAGCGGTGATGTCACTGCTGTAATATATCATTATATGTGAGGAGCGGTGATGTCACTGCTGTAATATATCATTATATGTGAGGAGCGGTGATGTCACTGCTGTAATATATCATTATATGTGAGGAGCGGTGATGTCACTGCTGTAATATATCATTATATGTGAGGAGCGGTGATGTCACTGCTGTAATATATCATTATATGTGAGGAGTAGAGATGTCACTGCTGTAATATATCATTATATGTGAGGAGCGGTGATGTCACTGCTGTAATATATCATTATATGTGAGGAGCGGTGATGTCACTGCTGTAATATATCATTATATGTGAGGAGCGGTGACGTCACTGCTGTAATATATCATTATATGTGAGGAGCGGTGATGTCACTGCTGTAATATATCATTATATGTGAGGAGTAGTGATGTCACTGCTGTAATATATCATTATATGTGAGGAGCGGTGATGTCACTGCTGTAATATATCATTATATGTGAGGAGAGGTGATGTCACTGCTGTAATATATCATTATATGTGAGGAGAGGTGATGTCACTGCTGTAATATATCATTATATGTGAGGAGCGGTGATGTCAATGCTGTAATATATCATTATATGTGAGGAGCGGTGATGTCACTGCTGTAATATATCATTATATGTGAGGAGCGGTGATGTCACCGCTGTAATATATCATTATATGTGAGGAGCGGTGATGTCACCGCTGTAATATATCATTATATGTGAGGAGCGGTGATGTCACCGCTGTAATATATCATTATATGTGAGGAGCGGTGATGTCACCGCTGTAATATATCATTATATGTGAGGAGCGGTGATGTCACTGCTGTAATATATCATTATATGTGAGGAGCGGTGATGTTACTGCTGTAATATATCATTATATGTGGGGAGCGGTGATGTCAATGCTGTAATATATCATTATATGTGAGGAGCGGTGATGTCACTGCTGTAATATATCATTATATGTGAGGAGCGGTGATGTCAATGCTGTAATATATCATTATATGTGAGGAGCGGTGATGTCACTGCTGTAATATATCATTATATGTGAGGAGCGGTGATGTCACCGCTGTAATATATCATTATATGTGAGGAGCGGTGATGTCACCGCTGTAATATATCATTATATGTGAGGAGCGGTGATGTCACCGCTGTAATATATCATTATATGTGAGAAGCGGTGATGTCACCGCTGTAATATATCATTATATGTGAGGAGCGGTGATGTCACCGCTGTAATATATCATTATATGTGAGGAGCGGTGATGTTACTGCTGTAATATATCATTATATGTGGGGAGCGGTGATGTCACTGCTGTAATATATCATTATATGCGAGGAGCGGTGATGTCACCGCTGTAATATATCATTATATGTGAGGAGCGGTGATGTCACCGCTGTAATATATCATTATATGTGAGGAGCGGTGATATCACCGCTGTAATATATCATTATATGTGAGGAGCGGTGATGTCACCGCTGTAATATATCATTATATGTGAGGAGCGGTGATGTCACCGCTGTAATATATCATTATATGTGAGGAGCGGTGATGTTACTGCTGTAATATATCATTATATGTGAGAAGCGGTGATGTCACTGCTGTAATATATCATTATATGTGAGGAGCGGTGATGTCACCGCTGTAATATATCATTATATGTGAGGAGCAGTGATGTTACTGCTGTAATATATCATTATATGTGAGGAGCAGTGATGTTACTGCTGTAATATATCATTATATGTGAGGAGCAGTGATGTCACTGCTGTAATATATCATTATTTGTGAGGAGCAGTGATGTCACTGCTGTAATATATCATTATATGTGAGGAGCAGTGATGTCACTGCTGTAATATATCATTATATGTGAGGAGCGGTGATGTTACTGCTGTAATATATCATTATATGTGGGGAGCGGTGATGTTACTGCTGTAATATATCATTATATGTGAGGAGCAGTGATGTTACTGCTGTAATATATCATTATATGTGAGGAGCAGTGATGTCACTGCTGTAATATATCATTATTTGTGAGGAGCAGTGATGTCACTGCTGTAATATATCATTATATGTGAGGAGCAGTGATGTCACTGCTGTAATATATCATTATATGTGAGGAGCGGTGATGTCACTGCTGTAATATATCATTATATGTGAGGAGCGGTGATGTCACTGCTGTAATATATCATTATACGTGAGGAGCGGTGATGTCACTGCTGTAATATATCATTATATGTGAGGAGCGGTGATGTCACTGCTGTAATATATCATTATATGTGAGGAGCGGTGATGTCACTGCTGTAATATATCATTATATGTGAGGAGCGGTGATGTCACTGCTGTAATATATCATTATATGTGAGGAGCGGTGATGTCACTGCTGTAATATATCATTATATGTGAGGAGCGGTGATGTCACTGCTGTAATATATCATTATATGTGAGGAGCGGTGACGTCACTGCTGTAATATATCATTATATGTGAGGAGCGGTGATGTCACTGCTGTAATATATCATTATATGTGAGGAGTGGTGATGTCACTGCTGTAATATATCATTATATGTGAGGAGCGGTGATGTCACTGCTGTAATATATCATTATATGTGAGGAGAGGTGATGTCACTGATGTAATATATCATTATATGTGAGGAGAGGTGATGTCACTGCTGTAATATATCATTATATGTGAGGAGCGGTGATGTCAATGCTGTAATATATCATTATATGTGAGGAGCGGTGATGTCACTGCTGTAATATATCGTTATATGTGGGGAGCGGTGATGTCACTGCTGTAATATATCATTATATGTGAGGAGCGGTGATGTCACCGCTGTAATATATCATTATATGTGAGGAGCGGTGATGTCACCGCTGTAATATATCATTATATGTGAGGAGCGGTGTTGTCACTGCTGTAATATATCATTATATGTGAGGAGCGGTGATGTCACTGCTGTAATATATCATTATATGTGAGGAGCGGTGATGTCACTGCTGTAATATATCATTATATGTGAGGAGCGGTGATGTCACTGCTGTAATATATCACTATATGTGAGGAGTAGTGATGTCACTGCTGTAATATATCATTATATGTGAGGAGCGGTGATGTCACTGCTGTAATATATCATTATATGTGAGGAGAGGTGATGTCACTGCTGTAATATATCATTATATGTGAGGAGAGGTGATGTCACTGCTGTAATATATCATTATATGTGAGGAGCGGTGATGTCACTGCTGTAATATATCATTATATGTGAGGAGCGGTGATGTCACTGCTGTAATATATCATTATATGTGAGGAGCAGTGATGTCACTGCTGTAATATATCATTATATGTGAGGAGAGGTGATGTCACCGCTGTAATATATCATTATATGTGAGGAGCGGTGATGTCACCGCTGTAATATATCATTATATGTGAGGAGCGGTGATGTCACCGCTGTAATATATCATTATATGTGAGGAGCGGTGATGTCACCGCTGTAATATATCATTATATGTGAGGAGCGGTGATGTTACTGCTGTAATATATCATTATATGTGAGAAGCGGTGATGTCACTGCTGTAATATATCATTATATGTGAGGAGCGGTGATGTCACCGCTGTAATATATCATTATATGTGAGGAGCAGTGATGTTACTGCTGTAATATATCATTATATGTGAGGAGCAGTGATGTTACTGCTGTAATATATCATTATATGTGAGGAGCGGTGATGTCACTGCTGTAATATATCATTATATGTGAGGAGCGGTGATGTCACTGCTGTAATATATCATTATATGTGAGGAGCGGTGATGTCACTGCTGTAATATATCATTATATGTGAGGAGTAGTGATGTCACTGCTGTAATATATCATTATATGTGAGGAGCGGTGATGTCACTGCTGTAATATATCATTATATGTGAGAAGAGGTGATGTCACTGCTGTAATATATCATTATATGTGAGGAGAGGTGATGTCACTGCTGTAATATATCATTATATGTGAGGAGCGGTGATGTCACTGCTGTAATATATCATTATATGTGAGGAGCGGTGATGTCACTGCTGTAATATATCATTATATGTGAGGAGCAGTGATGTCACTGCTGTAATATATCATTATATGTGAGGAGAGGTGATGTCACTGCTGTAATATATCATTATATGTGAGGAGCGGTGATGTCACCGCTGTAATATATCATTATATGTGAGGAGCGGTGATGTCACCGCTGTAATATATCATTATATGTGAGGAGCGGTGATGTCACCGCTGTAATATATCATTATATGTGAGGAGCTATGATGTCACTGCTGTAATATATCATTATATGTGAGAAGCGGTGATGTCACTGCTGTAATATATCATTATATGTGAGGAACGGTGATGTCACCGCTGTAATATATCATTATATGTGAGGAGCAGTGATGTCACTGCTGTAATATATCATTATATGTGAGGAGCAGTGATGTCACTGCTGTAATATATCATTATATGTGAGGAGCAGTGATGTCACTGCTGTAATATATCATTATATGTGAGGAGCGGTGATTTTACTGCTGTAATATATCATTATATGTGAGGAGCGGTGATGTCACTGCTGTAATATATCATTATATGTGAGGAGCGGTGATGTCACTGCTGTAATATATCATTATACGTGAGGAGCGGTGATGTCACTGCTGTAATATATCATTATACGTGAGGAGCGGTGATGTCACTGCTGTAATATATCATTATATGTGAGGAGCGGTGATGTCACTGCTGTAATATATCATTATATGTGAGGAGCGGTGATGTCACTGCTGTAATATATCATTATATGTGAGGAGCGGTGATGTCACTGCTGTAATATATCATTATATGTGAGGAGCGGTGATGTCACTGCTGTAATATATCATTATATGTGAGGAGTAGTGATGTCACTGCTGTAATATATCATTATATGTGAGGAGCGGTGATGTCACTGCTGTAATATATCATTATATGTGAGGAGCGGTGATGTCACTGCTGTAATATATCATTATATGTGAGGAGCGGTGACGTCACTGCTGTAATATATCATTATATGTGAGGAGCGGTGATGTCACTGCTGTAATATATCATTATATGTGAGGAGTAGTGATGTCACTGCTGTAATATATCATTATATGTGAGGAGCGGTGATGTCACTGCTGTAATATATCATTATATGTGAGGAGAGGTGATGTCACTGCTGTAATATATCATTATATGTGAGGAGAGGTGATGTCACTGCTGTAATATATCATTATATGTGAGGAGCGGTGATGTCAATGCTGTAATATATCATTATATGTGAGGAGCGGTGATGTCACTGCTGTAATATATCGTTATATGTGGGGAGCGGTGATGTCACTGCTGTAATATATCATTATATGTGAGGAGCGGTGATGTCACCGCTGTAATATATCATTATATGTGAGGAGCGGTGATGTCACCGCTGTAATATATCATTATATGTGAGGAGCGGTGATGTCACTGCTGTAATATATCATTATATGTGAGGAGCGGTGATGTTACTGCTGTAATATATCATTATATGTGGGGAGCGGTGATGTCACTGCTGTAATATATCATTATATGTGAGGAGCGGTGATGTCACCGCTGTAATATATCATTATATGTGAGGAGCGGTGATGTCACCGCTGTAATATATCATTATATGTGAGGAGCGGTGATGTCACTGCTGTAATATATCATTATATGTGAGGAGCGGTGATGTCACTGCTGTAATATATCATTATATGTGAGGAGCGGTGATGTCACTGCTGTAATATATCATTATATGTGAGGAGCGGTGATGTCACTGCTGTAATATATCATTATATGTGAGGAGTAGTGATGTCACTGCTGTAATATATCATTATATGTGAGGAGCGGTGATGTCACTGCTGTAATATATCATTATATGTGAGGAGAGGTGATGTCACTGCTGTAATATATCATTATATGTGAGGAGCGGTGATGTCACCGCTGTAATATATCATTATATGTGAGGAGCGGTGATGTTACTGCTGTAATATATCATTATATGTGAGAATCGGTGATGTCACTGCTGTAATATATCATTATATGTGAGGAGCGGTGATGTCACCGCTGTAATATATCATTATATGTGAGGAGCAGTTATGTTACTGCTGTAATATATCATTATATGTGAGGAGCAGTGATGTTACTGCTGTAATATATCATTATATGTGAGGAGCGGTGATGTCTCTGCTGTAATATATCATTATATGTGAGGAGCGGTGATGTCACTGCTGTAATATATCATTATATGTGAGGAGCGGTGATGTCACTGCTGTAATATATCATTATATGTGAGGAGCGGTAATGTCACTGCTGTAATATATCATTATATGTGAGGAGCAGTGATGTCACTGCTGTAATATATCATTATATGTGAGGAGAGGTGATGTCACCGCTGTAATATATCATTATATGTGAGGAGCGGTGATGTCACTGCTGTAATATATCATTATATGTGAGGAGCGGTAATGTCACTGCTGTAATATATCATTATATGTGAGGAGTGGTGATGTCACTGCTGTAATATATCATTATATGTGAGGAGCGGTGATGTCACTGCTGTAATATATCATTATATGTGAGGAGCGGTGATGTCACTGCTGTAATATATCATTATATGTGAGGAGAGGTGATGTCACTGCTGTAATATATCATTATATGTGAGGAGCGGTGATGTCACTGCTGTAATATATCATTATATGTGAGGAGAGGTGATGTCACTGCTGTAATATATCATTATATGTGAGGAGCGGTGATGTCAATGCTGTAATATATCATTATATATGAGGAGCGGTGATGTCACTGCTGTAATATATCATTATATGTGGGGAGCGGTGATGTCACTGCTGTAATATATCATTATATGTGAGGAGCGGTGATGTCACTGCTGTAATATATCATTATATGTGAGGAGCGGTGATGTCACCGCTGTAATATATCATTATATGTGAGGAGCGGTGATGTCACTGCTGTAATATATCATTATATGTGAGGAGAGGTGATGTCACTGCTGTAATATATCATTATATGTGAGGAGCGGTGATGTCACTGCTATAATATATCATTATATGTGGGGAGCGGTGATGTCAATGCTGTAATATATCGTTATATGTGGGGAGCGGTGATGTCACTGCTGTAATATATCATTATATGTGAGGAGCGGTGATGTCACCGCTGTAATATATCATTATTTGTGAGGAGCGGTGATGTCACCGCTGTAATATATCATTATATGTGAGGAGCGGTGATGTCACTGCTGTAATATATCATTATGTGTGAGGAGCGGTGATGTCACTGCTGTAATATATCATTATATGTGAGGAGCGGTGATGTCACTGCTGTAATATATCATTATATGTGAGGAGCGGTGATGTCACTGCTGTAATATATCATTATATGTGAGGAGCGGTGATGTCACTGCTGTAATATATCATTATATGTGAGGAGCGGTGACGTCACTGCTGTAATATATCATTATATGTGAGGAGCGGTGATGTCACTGCTGTAATATATCATTATATGTGAGGAGTAGTGATGTCACTGCTGTAATATATCATTATATGTGAGGAGCGGTGATGTCACTGCTGTAATATATCATTATACGTGAGGAGAGGTGATGTCACTGCTGTAATATATCATTATATGTGAGGAGAGGTGATGTCACTGCTGTAATATATCATTATGTGTGAGGAGCGGTGATGTCAATGCTGTAATATATCATTATATGTGAGGAGCGGTAATGTCACTGCTGTAATATATCGTTATATGTGGGGAGCGGTGATGTCACTGCTGTAATATATCATTATATGTGAGGAGCGGTGATGTCACCGCTGTAATATATCATTATATGTGAGGAGCGGTGATGTCTCCGCTGTAATATATCATTATATGTGAGGAGCGGTGATGTTACTGCTGTAATATATCATTATATGTGGGGAGCGGTGATGTCACTGCTGTAATATATCATTATATGTGAGGATCGGTGATGTCACCGCTGTAATATATCATTATATGTGAGGAGCGGTGATGTCACCGCTGTAATATATCATTATATGTGAGGAGCGGTGATGTCACTGCTGTAATATATCATTATGTGTGAGGAGCGGTGATGTCACTGCTGTAATATATCATTATATGTGAGGAGCGGTGATGTCACTGCTGTAATATATCATTATATGTGAGGAGCGGTGATGTCACTGCTGTAATATATCATTATATGTGAGGAGTAGTGATGTCACTGCTGTAATATATCATTATATGTGAGGAGCGGTGATGTCACTGCTGTAATATATCATTATATGTGAGGAGAGGTGATGTCACTGCTGTAATATATCATTATATGTGAGGAGAGGTGATGTCACTGCTGTAATATATCATTATATGTGAGGAGCGGTGATGTCACTGCTGTAATATATCATTATATGTGAGGAGCAGTGATGTCACTGCTGTAATATATCATTATATGTGAGGAGCAGTGATGTCACTGCTGTAATATATCATTATATGTGAGGAGAGGTGATGTCACCGCTGTAATATATCATTATATGTGAGGAGCGGTGATGTCACCGCTGTAATATATCATTATATGTGAGGAGCGGTGATGTCACCGCTGTAATATATCATTATATGTGAGGAGCGGTGATGTCACCGCTGTAATATATCATTATATGTGAGGAGCGGTGATGTCACCGCTGTAATATATCATTATATGTGAGGAGCGGTGATGTTACTGCTGTAATATATAATTATATGTGAGGAGCGGTGATGTCACCGCTGTAATATATCATTATATGTGAGGAGCAGTGATGTTACTGCTGTAATATATCATTATATGTGAGGAGCAGTGATGTTACTGCTGTAATATATCATTATATGTGAGGAGCGGTGATGTCACTGCTGTAATATATCATTATATGTGAGGAGCGGTGATGTCACTGCTGTAATATATCATTATATGTGAGGAGCGGTGATGTCACTGCTGTAATATATCATTATATGTGAGGAGTAGTGATGTCACTGCTGTAATATATCATTATATGTGAGGAGCGGTGATGTCACTGCTGTAATATATCATTATATGTGAGGAGAGGTGATGTCACTGCTGTAATATATCATTATATGTGAGGAGAGGTGATGTCACTGCTGAAATATATCATTATATGTGAGGAGCGGTGATGTCACTGCTGTAATATATCATTATATGTGAGGAGCGGTGATGTCACTGCTGTAATATATCATTATATGTGAGGAGCAGTGATGTCACTGCTGTAATATATCATTATATGTGAGGAGAGGTGATGTCACTGCTGTAATATATCATTATATGTGAGGAGCGGTGATGTCACCGCTGTAATATATCATTATATGTGAGGAGCGGTGATGTCACCGCTGTAATATATCATTATATGTGAGGAGCGGTGATGTCACCGCTGTAATATATCATTATATGTGAGGAGCGGTGATGTCACCGCTGTAATATATCATTATATGTGAGGAGCGGTGATGTTACTGCTGTAATATATCATTATATGTGAGAAGCGGTGATGTCACTGCTGTAATATATCATTATATGTGAGGAGCGGTGATGTCACCGCTGTAATATATCATTATATGTGAGGAGCAGTGATGTTACTGCTGTAATATATTATTATATGTGAGGAGCAGTGATGTTACTGCTGTAATATATCATTATATGTGAGGAGCAGTGATGTCACTGCTGTAATATATCATTATATGTGAGGAGCAGTGATGTCACTGCTGTAATATATCATTATATGTGAGGAGCAGTGATGTCACTGCTGTAATATATCATTATATGTGAGGAGCGGTGATGTTACTGCTGTAATATATCATTATATGTGAGGAGCGGTGATGTCACTGCTGTAATATATCATTATATGTGAGGAGCGGTGATGTCACTGCTGTAATATATCATTATACGTGAGGAGCGGTGATGTCACTGCTGTAATATATCATTATATGTGAGGAGCGGTGATGTCACTGCTGTAATATATCATTATATGTGAGGAGCGGTGATGTCACTGCTGTAATATATCATTATATGTGAGGAGCGGTGATGTCACTGCTGTAATATATCATTATATGTGAGGAGCGGTGATGTCACTGCTGTAATATATCATTATATGTGAGGAGCGGTGATGTCACTGCTGTAATATATCATTATATGTGAGGAGCGGTGACGTCACTGCTGTAATATATCATTATATGTGAGGAGCGGTGATGTCACTGCTGTAATATATCATTATATGTGAGGAGTAGTGATGTCACTGCTGTAATATATCATTATATGTGAGGAGCGGTGATGTCACTGCTGTAATATATCATTATATGTGAGGAGAGGTGATGTCACTGCTGTAATATATCATTATATGTGAGGAGAGGTGATGTCACTGCTGTAATATATCATTATATGTGAGGAGCGGTGATGTCAATGCTGTAATATATCATTATATGTGAGGAGCGGTGATGTCACTGCTGTAATATATCGTTATATGTGGGGAGCGGTGATGTCACTGCTGTAATATATCATTATATGTGAGGAGCGGTGATGTCACCGCTGTAATATATCATTATATGTGAGGAGCGGTGATGTCACCGCTGTAATATATCATTATATGTGAGGAGCGGTGATGTCACTGCTGTAATATATCATTATATGTGAGGAGCGGTGATGTTACTGCTGTAATATATCATTATATGTGGGGAGCGGTGATGTCACTGCTGTAATATATCATTATATGTGAGGAGCGGTGATGTCACCGCTGTAATATATCATTATATGTGAGGAGCGGTGATGTCACCGCTGTAATATATCATTATATGTGAGGAGCGGTGATGTCACTGCTGTAATATATCATTATATGTGAGGAGCGGTGATGTCACTGCTGTAATATATCATTATATGTGAGGAGCGGTGATGTCACTGCTGTAATATATCATTATATGTGAGGAGCGGTGATGTCACTGCTGTAATATATCATTATATGTGAGGAGTAGTGATGTCACTGCTGTAATATATCATTATATGTGAGGAGCGGTGATGTCACTGCTGTAATATATCATTATATGTGAGGAGAGGTGATGTCACTGCTGTAATATATCATTATATGTGAGGAGAGGTGATGTCACTGCTGTAATATATCATTATATGTGAGGAGCGGTGATGTCACTGCTGTAATATATCATTATATGTGAGGAGCGGTGATGTCACTGCTGTAATATATCTTTATATGTGAGGAGCAGTGATGTCACTGCTGTAATATATCATTATATGTGAGGAGAGGTGATGTCACCGCTGTAATATATCATTATATGTGAGGAGCGGTGATGTCACCGCTGTAATATATCATTATATGTGAGGAGCGGTGATGTCACCGCTGTAATATATCATTATATGTGAGGAGCGGTGATGTTACTGCTGTAATATATCATTATATGTGAGAAGCGGTGATGTCACTGCTGTAATATATCATTATATGTGAGGAGCGGTGATGTCACCGCTGTAATATATCATTATATGTGAGGAGCTGTGATGTCACTGCTGTAATATATCATTATATGTGAGGAGTAGTGATGTCACTGCTGTAATATATCATTATATGTGAGGAGCGGTGATGTCACTGCTGTAATATATCATTATATGTGAGGAGCGGTGATGTCACTGCTGTAATATATCATTATATGTGAGGAGCGGTGATGTCACTGCTGTAATATATCATTATATGTGAGGAGCGGTGATGTCACTGCTGTAATATATCATTATATGTGAGGAGTAGTGATGTCACTGCTGTAATATATCATTATATGTGAGGAGCTGTGATGTCACTGCTGTAATATATCATTATATGTGAGGAGAGGTGATGTCACTGCTGTAATATATCATTATATGTGAGGAGCGGTGATGTCACTGCTGTAATATATCATTATATGTGAGGAGCGGTGATGTCACTGCTGTAATATATCATTATATGTGAGGAGCGGTGATGTCACTGCTGTAATATATCATTATATGTGAGGAGAGGTGATGTCACTGCTGTAATATATCATTATATGTGAGGAGAGGTGATGTCACTGCTGTAATATATCATTATATGTGAGGAGAGGTGATGTCACTGCTGTAATATATCATTATATGTGAGGAGCGGTGATGTCACTGCTGTAATATATCATTATATGTGAGGAGCGGTGATGTCACTGTTGTAATATATCATTATATGTGAGGAGCGGTGATGTCACTGCTGTAATATATCATTATATGTGAGGAGCGGTGATGTCACTGCTGTAATATATCATTATATGTGAGGAGCGGTGATGTCACCGCTGTAATATATCATTATATGTGAGGAGCGGTGATGTCACCGCTGTAATATATCATTATATGTGAGGAGCGGTGATGTCACCGCTGTAATATATCATTATATGTGAGGAGCGGTGATGTCACTGCTGTAATATATCATTATATGTGAGGAGCGGTGATGTCACTGCTGTAATATATCATTATTTGTGAGGAGCGGTGATGTCACTGCTGTAATATATCATTATATGTGAGGAGCGGTGATGTCACTGCTGTAATATATCATTATATGTGAGGAGCGGTGATGTCACTGCTGTAATATATCATTATATGTGAGGAGCCGTGAGGTCACTGCTGTAATATATCATTATATGTGGGGAGCGGTGATGTCACAGCTGTAATATATCATTATATGTGAGGAGCGGTGATGTCACTGCTGTAATATATCATTATATGTGAGGAGCGGTGATGTTACTGCTGTAATATATCATTATATGTGAGGAGCAGTGATATCACTGTTGTAATATATCATTATATGTGAGGAACGGTGATGTCACTGCTGTAATATATCATTATATGTGAGGAGCGGTGATGTCACTGCTGTAATATATCATTATATGTGAGGAGCGGTGATGTCACTGCTGTAATATATCATTATATGTGAGGAGCGGTGATGTCACTGCTGTAATATATCATTATATGTGAGGAGCGGTGATGTCACTGCTGTAATATATCATTATATGTGAGGAGCGGTGATGTCACTGCTGTAATATATCATTATATGTGAGGAGCGGTGATGTCACTGCTGTAATATATCATTATATGTGAGGAGCGGTAATGTCACCGCTGTAATATATCATTATATGTGAGGAGCGGTGATGTCACTGCTGTAATATATCATTATATGTGAGGAGCGGTGATGTCACCGCTGTAATATATCATTATATGTGGGGAGCGGTGATGTCACTGCTGTAATATATCATTATATGTGAGGAGCGGTGATGTCACTGCTGTAATAAATCGTTATATGTGGGGAGCGGTGATGTCACTGCTGTAATAAATAATATGGGATACTTGCTATGTAAAGGACACTTGGACGTTGTGCTGAGTTAATATATTTTTAATCACCATTTTCATCTTAGTGGCATTTCCTTGCATTTTTCTTACTGTTACACAAGCTCCACTTTCAACAGACTGGTGTTACGGCAAGAGTGGGTACATGTATATATAATACAGACACATACTGTATATACTGTATTTATACTTTAGTACACAGGCAATTCACAGTTAAGAGTTGTAACATTATATAAAATACTCAGCATCTAGACAATAACTGGACAGTACAAGCAATAGCAATGACTAATAGTGAGAATGTCCGTGGTGTCCTACCCAGGAGTGTGCTCTCAGGGAGCTCGGGCCATGATTTACAGTGTAGCGCTCCACCTTTCACAAGGTAATGTCTTGTTACACCAGTAATAAAATCACTGTCAGCATTCCACAAGCCTGTTCATGTTATTTATGGCAAGTCCTCATAGTCCTGGCTTCCGCCTTCTCCTTTCAAGAGCAGCAAAAACACTGGCAGATGTGACCCCAACATACTGTAGAAGAGCAGTAGAACCACCCATTTTTAAAGTGTAACTACATTTTTGTGATATTTTGTAGCCCAAGTGCAGCGCCAGTGATCAAAAGAGGTTCTGCTTCCTCAATTCTCACTGATCGCTCAACGAAAGTGGACCAGGGTCAATAATTATTACCCCTATTACAGCTGACATTGGGGTTGTCTCTTAGTTTTTCTTAAACTTCTGAATGGCAAATTTGTCTTGTCACGCAGGAGTCTACAAAACGTGGTGACAGCCCTTTTAAACTGCTGAGCCCGATGAAGACATCTGATTAGTCTCGAAAGCTGATATTTGTTACCTTCTTTTCAGTTAGCAATTAAAAGATATCAACCACTGAGGACTCTCAATTTTTAATATTTTTCAACCCTTGGAACTGTAATGATGGCCACTCTTTATTGTCACCCGGCGTTCTCAGATGCAGATATGATTTAGGCTACGGCCCCTCTATCAGTAGTTGGTCAGTATTTGGTCAGTATTTTTTCTCAGGAGTGGGTGATAAATGCAGAATTGGTGACTTATTTCTATTCTCCTTTTCTCTGATTGTTCCTCACCTGGTTTTGTCTCCCACTCCTGAGATAAAATACTGACCGAATACTGATAGTGGGGCCGTGGCCTTATGGTCCATTCAGACAGGTAAATAACCGAATAACGAGCATTCGTATGAGCGCAGTCTTCCTGATGAACCAGCAAATCACTCATCAACTGCTTTTATTTTTTATCCAGCATAAAAATCCAGCATAAAAATCTCGGTTATCGGCAGCACATGGTCCATTGTAAAACAGGTGACGTGCTGCCGATAAAATATTATTCTAATAGTGAAGAATGTTTGACTTTTCCTTAACTTCCCATCTGAAGGGGCCATAAGAGGCTTCTCAACAGAATTGATAACGGCTAGATAGAAAGTTACGTATTAGCAGTTTTGCACTCATCAGAATACTTAAGATTACAGGAAGATTCGAGACGTGTTTTGAGAAGATGCGAGATTCAAGAAACAATTATGATTGTGAAAATTCACAAGTCTAATAAGCAACGGTGCCGGAGAGGTGATTACAAAGTTCTGAGTAACCATTTTATATCGTCAGTACCTACCACTTTTCGAATTGCAAACAGCTGTAAAAAATGAATAAAAATCTGCATCAGATCTTCCTCTAAACTGTTCAGATTATTCATGGGGTCGGCCTTGAGCTCCTTTACTTATGCTATTAGGAAGAAATATGGATTCGGACACTGTACCTTCAGTGCACTGCATTGTTCAAGGATGTTGTAGCTAGTGATTGGAGGGCAGCACCAATATAACAAAGGATCAACTATTACATATCATAAAGTACATAGAGTTAGCAGAAGAGAAAGTGATATCTATACACTCCTGATCACCTCAAAATAATTGTATTGAATCAATAACAAGACAAGCCACAAAAAACAATTAAAACATTTAAAAAGTGCAGAAAAAGGCTATAGTATAACAAAACCGACCTAGTCTATATGAGACCTAGGTGTACCCAACCTATACAGGGCCATGTATTGTGGGCATCTAATCATGTACAGTTACTATTGTTTACTACTAATACATATGAAATGATTATTTTATATTGCACTTTACACACTTAGTGCACCTTATTAACCATATCTCTTTGGCAGTAATTTCTGTATAGGTATATTCCTTCTTAATATACAATCAGCGCTATATATTCTATATCTTAGGAAACCACAGGTTGGGTGGACCTAGGCCTCATAGACTAGGTCGGTTTTGTTATACTATAGCCATTTTTGCTCTTTTTAAATGTTTTAATTGTTTTTTTTTTGTTGTGGTTTGTCTTGTTATTGATTCAATAAAGTTATTTTAAGGTGATCACTAGTGTATACTTATCTTATTCTCTTCTGCTAACGCATATTTCAAGGACACATCAAAACTAAAAATAAAGGGCAATAAAAATGCATCAAGAAGTAATACAAATGTGGATCATCATAAATGAAAAAGTAGAGTACCTGTCTCCTGATTTGCTGAAAAGGATCACATGACTGCACCATGGCACATAAGATTTTTTTTTTTTTATATCGCATTCACAACCCTGATCCTGTGATACGCAGCAGATTTTCAGCAGACACATCCAGAGTGGAGAATCAGCTACTTATCCCTCCACTTTGAGTTCACCCCTAGGAATAATCATTGCATCAAGTAACGTCCTGCATCTCTCTAATTTATTATATACATTTTTCACCATTTTTAATATCTCTGTTTGCTTGCAAGAAATGAAAACAACCTGTTTTATCACATCCAAGACACAGACGCACGGCAATGTATAAATGTAAACTAGAGAGCAAGAAGATATAATGAAAATTGCTGCGTTTCTAATGGGCATAGGTCTAAAAGCTATGTGACCTTAGATGGAAAAAGGTGACAATTTTTTAGATTTTTTTTCCCCCAAAAAATATATAAGGGGGGGAGGTATCAGATCAATGCAACATAGATATCATTTCATAATACCAGTGGCATGAAAACTTTCTGAAATGGGGCAAAACATTTTCGATACGACAGCCACTTTTACAGGACCTGCACCTATCTCTTCTAACAACAGTATTTATGTACGGCCAACTCCTGATTATCCAGAGCTACAAAGACTTAAACAGTGCAACTGCGCTCAACAATACACCAAAAAAAAATATTACACAGTGTTCATCGAGAATTAAAAAAGAAACACACTTTGTACAACACGTCTCAGACTGTGAGACCAAAACATTGCACTTCTTTACAGTTAGTATTAATAAGTTCAATAACCGTGTCTCCAGTATCTGCCAGGAGCAATCTTTAGAAATCATTAATTGCAGATCATGAAGTGAAAATTGGCAGTCTTAAGACCATATCGATTAATAAGATGCTTGTGATCTCTACCATAGAGGAAGAGTCATGAAGATGAAAGGCTAATTTGCCCCCCTGGGAAAAGATAACTGAAGTCTATGTGAGATCCATTGTTACTGGACATGTTTTCTTCAACCCATTGATGACCAACTGTAACAACTGACAAACGTTGTTTTAAAGCACAATACATATAACTTTTGTACGAGAGGTTTGTCCATTATCTTAATCTTGCCATTTAACGATGCATATAGAATTTTACCACCAAGTCTGTGATTAACAGAAACTCCATTCCCCCCATTTGTTCCAACACAGTTTTCTTTCTCGGCTGCTCGAGATCGATAACCAGCAATTTGTGTCGTTCAAGGTTTATGCACAGATAAACCGTTTTGCGGAGCGCTGCCTAGGCTATGCAGGACCACGGCAACCGGCTCAATTATTGAGGGACATTCAACGATCTTTGTTTACGAAGAATGAAAGACGCTGTTTCGGATCATTAGGCAAATAGCTGGTATTGACGTGTTTAACTGCGGATTACAGCTCAGGAGTCATTGACACGCTTTGAAGTGTCTTGTAGTATCAGAGACAAAACAGAATTAACTGTGGCCACGACACCACCATCGATGTTGTTCACAGAAAGCTAACCGAAAACAGGTACCCCGCACTCATCTGGTTTTGCCACTGACATGGACACTTCTTGTCGATTATTAATAAGTGTGAGCAAAAAGCCATTTATAGATCAGTGCTCTAGTCTATCGAGGTCTCCTGACGATTAGGCTCTGCATTTTGTTGAGTCTGATCTTGAGTCACTTCTGGAAGTAAAGTTATAGTGGACATGGAAGCTACAGGGTAGTCCTTACTAACAGTTTGAGGAAAGCTGGATTTCCGATACAAGGGCACTGACGTTTCCTGATCAGGGCTTCTTTGTTTGCCCTTGCTAGTGGGCAAGTAAGAAGCAACCATGCTTGCTATCTGCCAAAACAAAGCTTTAAGTGATTTCCGGAACTCTTTCCTCATAAGGCAGTAGATAACCGGGTTGAGGCAACTGTTACTGTGTGCAAGACATAGGGTGATTGGGTAGACATAGGTATGGAAGTAGTAATATGCATCACTCCACTGTACCACTTCATACTTCATGAGGATCCCCCAGAAGATTCCAGCATGATTGGGAAACCAGCAAACAAAGAAGACAATTATAACCAGTTGGATGGAATTGGTTATCCTGCTTTGCCGGTGTTGGTTGTTGGAATTGACTTTGTGTTGCCTCAGAAAATTCAAGAGCATGATGTAAGAAGAAGATATCACCACCAGTGGAATGACGAAGCCGATGATAACCCGCTGAAGATGGTAGGTGGCCAGCCATTTGTTTCCAGGAAACTTGAGAAGACAAAGCTCATCTCCTAGAACTTTGTTGGTGCTGGAAAAAATGGTAGTTGGGATTGTGGCCACCAAAGCCAGAACCCAAAGAGCAAAGCTTATCCATTTTGCAACATAGGTGGACACCCGACACCTTAGACTCAGTGCCGAGGCCACCGACCAATATCTGGTTACAGCCATAGCAGTCAGTAGAAAAACATTGTTGTAAACATTGAGGACGGTCATAGTCAGGATGATTTTACACATGGGATGTCCAAATGGCCAGCTGAAATCCAAGATGGCATCCACAGCCCAAAAAGGCAGGGTAAAAGCAAATTGAAAATCGCTCAAGGCCAGGCAAAAGACAAAGATGTCGATGGCAGTGAGACCAGTGACTTTCTTCGCCCTGATTAAATACATCACAAAGAAGTTTCCCAGCAATCCTACCACACAGACCAAAAAGTAGATTGTAGAGATGAGAATTCGGAAACTCACCAGCCCATAGGTGGGTATGGTGGCATCATCGTCTATGCTCAGACCTGCCATCTCCTCAGAGGTGTTCCCGGCCAAGGACAAAGTCAAGTTGAAATCCATGATATCCAACTTTGTAGTAGAATCAGTCATTGGAGCATGTTAGGAAATCCACATTGTGTCCAGAGTCACTGATAAGACTGGTCGAGGGTTCAACAACTCTCTTCAATCCTTCAACGTGCCACCACCAGTACGATCTGTGGTTGATCCCTAGTTCCTCATCTGCTCAGGGGTCACCATTGTGTTTCTTATGTGCTTTCGGTCTGCCTCACCCTATTGCAGGAATTATACGCAAGTGGACTGTGACAGAGCACATGCAGTGTGACGGTCCCAGCTACTTGCTCCTGACTTGTCTATCAGTGCTGGGGGCTGTTCTCCACAAGAGGCTGGGCTATAACCCAATGCTACATTTGCTTAGATAGAACAAGCTTTCTGATAAGAATAACCACCAGAGCGAGATCCTAAGATGAGGCTACGAGAAGCCAGGGTACAAAACAATAAATCCAGCATTTTATGACCAACCTTATAAAGTCTGCGCAATAAACACAAATTGGATGGAGACATTTCCCTGTACTCCAAAAAAATGAACATGGTTTGGGAAAACTTAATGCTGAAATTTATTGAAGACTTGCACCACTCTTTTGTGTAGAACTGTAGGTAAAGGGAGCTGTGCAATGTTCTGCAGATCTGTAGAGGTCAGTGGTGTAATATCTGCCAGGAGGTGGAGGAGCGATGCTCTGCAGGAAGGGTTAAGCATGCTCTGTGCCTGGCTCCATACATTAGGGGTAATTGCTGCGGTCTGCTATGATTGTTCAGTGCTGATTCTCTCTAATCAGGGCTCCTGGTTACTGAGCCGGGGCCAGTGACAACGACTCCCACCTTGTCTATATATATCCTCCTCCTCCCCACCGCACAGTATATAGGTGTCATCAATGTCGTTAACTTGCAATTTACTTCATATTACGGTGAGCAGTTGGGATTTGCTGGGATCAGATTGTTGTTTTTCACCAGCACATAACTTTTCGGACTCATCGATATTAACTCTTTACATCCTATTCTTGGCCTCCCCGCGGCCGCTGGCAGGCAGGTGGCCTGCACATTATATACTGGTACGTGAGGAGCATTGCTGTGCATACATTGAGGCAGGGTTAATTACCTCTATATAATGACCATTTTCCCCTTTCATAAGTCACAATAATGGCAGCGTCTGAAGCTAAGGAGCCCCTTCCCCCTCCTGAAAGTCTTGAGAAGTGGAAATTATATTAACCTCTTAAGAAGCATACTAGTTTTCTGTATATATAAACTTATATTTCTAATGTATCCAGCCTAGACAATCCTCTGCGATTCAGGGTTCCCAAACAACGCGGCCAAACGCTCTTTTGGTCAGCTATTTCTTTGACTTCAACGTACAGAAGCATGCTCTATTAATCTGAGTGTGCATGTGCTTTATATGAGGAGAGGTGAAAAAGCGGCTGTCAGCTCTTAGTGGTATAACTAGAGTACATTTGGACCTGGGCCCCCCTGCATGTTGGTCAGATATATGGGCCCTTGTAGCATTCTAAATCCTATAACGACATACTGTATGTGTTCGCCCGCCTCCCTTCATTATGTAGTAATGTCCCCCATCATTGGCCTTCTCCTGGTATATACAGTGGGGAGAAAAAGTATTTAGTCAGCCACCAATTGTGCAAGTTCTCCCACTTAAAAAGATGAGAGAGGCCTGTAATTGGTATCATAGCTCGACCTCAACTATGAGAGACAAAATGAGAAAACAAATCCTGAAAATCACATTGTCTGATTTGGAAAGACATTTTTTTCAAATTTTGGTGGAAAATAAGTATTTGGTCAATTACAAAAGTTCATCTCAATACTTTGTTATATATCCTTTGTTGGCAATGACAGAGGTGAAACGTTTTCTGTAAGTCTTCACAAGGTTGGCACACACTGTTTCTGGTATGTAAGTCCCCAATCCTGGGCTCATCATAGTATATATGTTCCCAATCCTGGGCCCATCCTGGTATATATATCCCCAATCCTGGGCCCCATCCTGGTATATATGTCCCTAATCCTGGATCAATCCTGGTATATATGTCCATTATCCTGGGCCCATCCTGGTATATATGTCCATTATCCTGGGCCCATCCTGGTATATATGTCCCTAATCCTGGGCCCATCCTGGTATATATGTCCCTCATCCTGGACCCATCCTGGTATATATGTTCCTAATCCTGGGCCCCATCCTGGTATATATGTCCCTAATCCTGGGCCCCATCCTGGTATGTATGTCCCCAATCCTCGGCCCATCCTGGTATATATTTCCCCTATCCTGGGATCATCCTGGTATATATGTCCCCAATCCTGGGACCATCCAGGTATATATGTCTCCAATCCTGTGCCTATATTGGTATATATGTCCCCAATCCTGAATCCTTTCCTGATATATAGGTCCCCCTTCCTGGTGTATATGTGCCCCATCTTGGTATATTTCTCCCCAATCCTGGGCCCCCTTCTAGTATGTATGCCCCCTGTTCTGCCTCTGCATAAAAAAACAAGCAAACCCCATTCTCGTCATTTTCCTCCGATCCCATGACACACGGCATTCTGTTCTGTAGCCGATGCAGCTGACATTGGCCTGCCTGTTATGGTGATGCTTGACGTCACTACCATGTGACACCAATGCCTGGCACGCTGACGTCAGCTGCTGGCCTCTGATTGGCTGCGGTATGTATTGCGGTGCAGAGATACAGAAGGTCCTGGATGTGCATCCGCAGACGCACATCCAGCTGAAGTTGGCGCTGGTGTCGGCGTGCCCCTCCTCCAGCACGGGCCTGGTCGCAGTCGCACTCTCTGCGACCGTGATGGTTATGCCCCATCCTAACGATGTCAGAGGAGAGTCGGAAGTCCCCATACATATTACATCGACAGTCACTCCTAGGTTCGGCCGGCATTAACTGTCTAAAGCTCAGACTGATGCATTATACCTGCACTGACACATTTTACCAAGCTCTTGGGACAGGAGAGGTGCTGTCTTGCTTGCATATCTCATAAAGCCCCCGTAAGGGGACATCCACACGTCAGATTTAGACCTGTGAATTGCTGCCTAGCCATATGATGATTATCCCTATTTATTGGGGCTAATCCGCACCAGGCTTATCCCTTGGCTTTCATCGGTGGGAACAAGTCACATCCTATTACTGCACATATTTCAGCTGCATATAAACGAGCGCCGATCGGACAGATATAGGCAATCGTCACTTTTTATGGGCATTGCCTTTATATTTGAAAGTGTTTTAAGGCAATTTATGGTTTCAGATACCCTCTGTTCTCCTGCTGCAGTTTACTATATATAAAAAAGAAACTATGCTTTAATCACCATCCCCGGGTCCAGCGCTGAGTCTCCGCCGTCGCTCTCAATATTTGTTGTCTGCAACACTGTTGTCAATTCCATAGCGCTGCTGCCAATCAGTGGACTCAGAAACGCGGGCAGTGCCGCCGAGCTCAGTAATTGGTGTGATGTCTGAACCGCAGACACTGGGAGCAGTGGCGGAGACTCAGCACTGGACCTTGGGGTGGTGAGTAATACACCATTTTTTTTATTTTTTTTTATTTATTTTTTTAGGGGTTAGGGGTTTTTGGAAACTGAAAAACCCCTTCAAATGTCCCCTTTACTGTCTGCAAGTAAAGCTGATGAAGAATCCGAGAATAGGACGGCAGAAGCTGTATTCCCTTGTCATTTTCATGTTGTGTTATTGTAATGTGATTGGACTGAGCTATAAATACCCCAGATGCATCTACGGCTATAATAAGCGGGTAACTGCATTGTGGTGACAGATATGTGGCAGACAGGTGAGCGGGTCACCAGCGATGTCCTATATGGCTACACACTGTAAATGGCGCAGAGTCACTGCCGAATGTCCCAACGTCAGCAAACTGGACGATGGACGGAAGCCATGAGAACCTCCTCAAGCCTTCCTGTGCATAGGCCATAACTTGCCGTGCTATGGACCAGACTTCTGGTAACTTACAACTTTCCTGCCGCGGTAAATTTTTCTTTTTTGCAGTTTCATTTTTCCCTCCCGTTCTTCCAAGAAGCATAACTGTTTCGTCCATTTTCTGACACCATAACTTTATTTTTCTATCGATGGAACTGAACAACAGCTTGTTATGGGGAGCTGACCCTTTTCTTGGTATAATTTTGAGGCACATTGGATGTTTTAATTACTTTTTATTGCATTTTTTGGGTGACTGAAAAACGGCAATTTTGCTGTTTCAACTTTTTGATTTTTCCTAAAGGTTAAATGACTTTATATTTTTATAAGAAAAATGACAAGGTACAGGTGCTTCTCACTAAATTAGAATATCATCAAAATTGTATTTATTTCAGTTCTTTAATACAAAAAGTGAAACTCCTATATTATATAGAGTCATTACACACAGAGTGATCTATTTCAAGTGTTTATTTCTGTTAATGTTGATGATTATGGCTTACAGCCAATGAAAACACAAAAGTCATTATCTCAGTAAAGTAGAATAATTAACAAAAAACACCTGCAAAGGCTTCCTAAGCATTTAAAAAGGTCCCTTAGTCTGTTTCAGTAGGCTCCACAATCATGGGGAAGACTGCTGACTTGACAGATGTCCAGAAGGCAGCCATTGACACACTCCACAAGGAGGGTAAGCCCCAAAAGGTCATTGCTAAAGAAGCTGGCTGTTCACAGAGTGCTGTATCCAAGCATATTAATGGAAAGTTGAGTGGAAGGAAAAAGTGTGGTAGAAAAAGGTGCACAAGCTACCGGGATAACCGCAGCCTTGAAAGGATTGTTAAGAAAAGGCCATTCAAAAATTTGTGGGAGATTCACAAGGAGTGGACTGCTGCTGGAGTCATTGCTTCAAGAGCCACCCCACACAGACGTATCCAGGACATGGGCTACAAGTGTCGCATTCCTTGTGTCAAGCCACTCATGACCAATAGAGAACGCCAGAAGCGTCTTACCTGGGCCAAGGAGAAAAACACCCGGACTGCTGCTCAGTGATCCAAGGTGTTTTCAGATGAAAGTAAATTTTGCATTTCATTTGGAAATCATGGTCCCAGAGTCTGGAGGAAGAGTGGAGAGGCCACAATCCAAGCTGCTTGAGGTCTAGTGTGAAGTTTCCACAATCAGTGATGGTTTGGGGGGCCATGTCATCTGCTGGTGTAGGTCCACTGTGTTTTATCAAGACCAAAGTCAGCGCAGCCGTCTACCAGGACATTTTAGAGCACTTCATGCTTCCCTCTGCCGACAAGCTTTATGGAGATGGAAATGTCATTCTCCAGCAGGACTTGGCCCCTGTCCACACTGCCAAAAGTACCAATACCTGGTTTACAAGCAACAGTATCACTGTGCTTGATTGGCAGCAAACTCGCCTGACCTCAACCCCATAGAGAATCTATTATAGAGAATCTATGGGGTATTGTCAAGAGGAAGATGAGAGACACCAGACCCAACAATGCAGATGAGCTGAAGGCTGCTATCAAAGCAACCTGGGCTTCCATAACCCCTCAGCAGTGCCACAGGCTGATCCCTCCATGCCACATTGCCGCATTGATGCAGTAATTGATGCAAAAGGAGCCCTGACCAAGTATTGAGGGGATTTACTGAACATACATTTCAGTAGGACAACATTTCGGATTTTAAAATCATTATTCAAGCTGTTGTTATAAAGTATTCTAATTTACTGAGATAATGACTTTTGTGTTTTCATTGGCTGTAAGCCATAATCATCAACATTAACAGAAATAAACACTTGAATAGATCCCTCTGTTTGTAATGACTCTATATAATATAGGAGCTTCACTTTTTGTATTGAAGAACTGAAATAAATTAACTTTTTGATGATATTCTAATTTAGTGAGAAGCACCTGTATGTGTCATTAGAACAAGTAACCCAGGTGTGAATATCAACCAAAGCTAAAACTATCCCAATTAAGGACATGTCCCTGAGAAATAAAGGGTTAGAAACATTTAAATGCACATTGGAGCAACAAATGGGTTCTTTATGTACAGTATATTGCAATATCAGATCTTACCTAACGTTCATTCTACCTGGAGTCCTGGTTTGTGGTTTAAAAATTCAAGATGATTCTCTATTGAGGATGTTTCTTGTGAGGTCCCCTCCCCTTGTGGAGCTTTTCTGTGCCCATAAATTTAAATGCTGTTACATCTCCTATGTGGACTTTGGAAAAATGTCTGGAAACCGCTGACACATTAATCGCTGTTGTATCTGACGTGTCTCCTGATGCGTTTTTCAGGGGTCCTAGCGTACAGCCAACGTACTTTTTTTTTTACATGTACAACATTCAACCAGATATATAACCCCAGTGGTGTTACAGCTGATAAAGTGTCCTATAGAAAACTGTTCTCCCGCAACCTTTAGTGACATGATTGCACAAAATACATTGCGAATGTCCACATATGTAAGAACCCTTCACAGAGAGCCAAGTATTTCCTAAGTTTTCTGCAGGTTTTGAAAAAAAGATTGGAAGATAAAATAGTATCCACTGTGGACGCTTTTTTTGCAATAATGTCACAATACTGTTGTCTGATAACCTGGGACCAGGGGCTCCTACCCTGTCCCTAACGCTTAGAGCACCCTAGCTATCCCAGCTCCCCAGGTAACTTCTGATGGTGAAGATGCTGGGGCCACGTATCTTGCTGTTCTCCTGAATCATCCCTTATCTGTCCCTTCCCTCATTCAGGGAAGTGGGGGGTGGATAGTGTATGTAAATACACCAAACAGACAAACAAGGGAGGATGTACAAGGGCAAATGAAAATACCAAACACACAAAATATGCACCCACAGACAACAGAGGCAGACACCGAAGGGATGAGGAAGGTAATCAAAAATAGAAGAGGATGGGACTATGCACACAACCAAAACACCAAGCAACAGTCACAGAACAACTCTCCTTAAACGCCTCTACCGAACACCAACACCTCCACTCCTCACCAGGCAGTACAAGACTTAACACTGGCAATACAGATTGCCAGAGCAGAGACTATTTAGTAGAGGGGAGTGGTTGATACTGCACAGATGAGAACTTCCAAGAAGGAAGCTACAGAGACTGAAAGTTATGCAGTTTAACTCTTGCACTGCTGGAAAAAAAACCCACCAGTAGAAGTGCTTCTACTCCATGCAGGAGTACGTGAACTCAGACGCGGCGATCTTCTGGCTCCTCTCTGTCGCGGTAAACCCGTGACAAATAAATCTGTCATGGGTTTCTCCGACAGTTTTTTGTCCTGATTAAGTACGGGAAGATATTTTGTATTGAGGTTAATAATGCCATAATATTGTGGACTATATTGTGTTGAAAAAGTGATGATGTGTTTGTTATTCTTGTCATTATTCCTGTGGGCAGTGTTTTTCCAAATTTTTTTGCCAGATTGCTCCTGTCAATTCCTGCGACTATTGAATTCGCTCTGTCCAATGTCCATTTTTACAGCCTCTCTTACAGCCCCTCTTATAACCCCTCTCTTACAGCCCCTCTTATAACCCCTCTCTTACAGCCCCTCTTATAACCCCTCTCTTGCAGCCTTGATATCCTGTACCAGGACGGCTCTGTGTGAGGACGCCATTCCCACCCAGGCACAGAGCAATGAAACGGTGAGCTGACTTCTTCTTTCTTGGCTATTTATATTTTGATAGATCAAACTTTTGCAGACATGGCGATACTAAATAGGGTCATTTCTTCTTTCTTTTTGTATTTAGAAAAGGGGGTTGATTATAAATTTTATGTTTTTTTAAATTTTTCAATATTTTTTACATTATTTATTTTATGCGACTTGAACCAGTAATTGTTAGATATCTTGAGCAATATACTACAATACAACAGTATTGCAGTATACAGTGAAAACTCACAGTCTCCTTTTTAGCCCAGCCTGTGTTTTAGCTTCACTGAATTACCAAGACGCCAACGTCGAGGACCTTCAGCAGACGCCCTGATGCCATGTTAACCCATCAGCACTATGTGATCACATTGCAGGAGGGTCCTTAAATCAACACACCGCAGGGATAATGCTCCTTAAATGCAGCAAGTGCCTGCTGTATAACACAGCCAGCACCCTCCTGATATGGAAAAGGCTCTTTTTTTTATTTTTTATATAGTGCTAACATATTCCGCAGCGCTTTACATACATTATTGTCGTTGTCCCCATCGGGGCTCACAATCTAGATTCCCTATCAGTATGTCTTTGGAGTGTGGGAGGAAACCGGAGAACCCGGAGGAAACCCACGCAAACATGGGGAGAACATACAAACTCCTTGCAGATGTTGTCCTTGGTGGGATTTGAACCCAGGACCCTAGAGCTGCAAGGCTGCAGTGCTAACCACTGAGCCACCGTGCCACCCTGGCTCATATTCTAAGCCCACTCCATAAACCCATACTATTACGACCTATGTCAGAAATGGGTTAACTAGCATTCAGTGGACAGTTATTTGTCTCAACCGTCCCATAAACACGTGCCTAGCATACACGTGGTGCTATCAATGGGGAGAGGGTTGTACGCCGCTGCCAGAAACCTCTTTTTCCTCAGTCAGAACATGCCCAATCCTTCCAGATAGTCGGGAGGCCCACATTCACATCCCAGTGTGAACAGAAGCCGATTAACCCTCACCATTGTGCTTCTATCCATGGTAGAAGCAATGAAGTATAAAACCCTAGCCTAGACCATAAAGACCACAACGTGGCAGACCCCCACAGTCCTCACACCCTGTGCTGCCACCATAATAACCTTCCTGTCATAAGTATCTGTGAGATGTGAGGAGTAGTAGTGAGATACACAGAATAATGAAGTCATTACTGCTGATATATGACCTGATAATGGACCTGAAGAGACTTTATCTTGACAACCACAGAAATTACAACCACACAATGACCCTGCCATAAAGTGCAATGCCGAGAAATCCTCCCCGCTGATGAGCAAAATATATCAGGATGCCACAGGATGTGCTGCCGAGATATGTACCGTATGATAGATATATATTCCTGAACTGCTCTGTGCCACCACTGGTCCTCATTGATATCTTTACATCATGGCACTGCCCTTGTGAGAAGCAGCTAATTAAAGGGGTCATCTGGGACTGTTCTTTTTCCTATGGGTTTAAGCACTTACCGTGGCTTGCAAAAGTGACTGTAGTCACAGCACCTTACACTCTAAAAGGCTTGTAATGAATAATTCCAGTGGAAACGAGTTACATGTGTTGTTACAGAACTTGATCAGCAGCTTTTATGACAGCGGCGTATAACATTTTTTATGTATCGTGTGACCTTTAGTCTATTGCATTTTACCACTTCCAAATTAGAAAACGCTGACATTCTGTGCGGCACTAAAGATGCAGCAGCCTTTCTACTCTGTACAGTACAGTGACTGACATGCAGATGCTCCTCCTCGTGGTGGCTGCGGACAGAATCTTATCACGTGTCTCTGTATACCGGGAGCTCCCCCTAGTGGTGGCTGCAGACTGACAGAATTTTATTATGCATCTCTGTATACAGGGAACTCCCCCTAGTGGTGGCTACAGACAGAATCTTATCACGTGTCTCTGTATACCGGGAACTCCCATTAGTGGTGGCTGCAGACAGAATCTTATCACGTGTCTCTGTATACCGGGAACTCCCCCTAGTGGTGGCTGCAGACAGAATCTTATCACGTGTCTCTGTATACCAGGAACTCCCCCTAGAGGTGGCTGCAGACAAAATCTTATCACGTGGCTCTGTATACAGGGCGTTCCGCCTAGTGGTGGCTGCAGACAGAATATTATCATGTATCTCTATACAGGGAGCTCCCCCCAGTGGTGGCTGCAGACAAAATCTTATCACGTGTCTCTGTATACAGGGAGCTCCCCCTAGTGGTGGCTGCAGACTGACAGAATCTTATCATGTATCTCTGTATACAGGGAGCTCCTCCTAGTGGTGGCTGCAGACTGACAAAATCATATTATGCATCTCTGTATACAAGGAACTCCCCCTAGTGGTGGCTGCAGGCTGACAGAATCGTATTATGCATCTCTGTATACAGGGAACTCCCCCTAGTGGTGGCTGCAGCCAAAATCTTATCACGTCTCTCTGTATACAGGGAGTTCCCCCTAGAGGTGGCTGCAGACAGAATCTTCTCATATATCTCTTCAGGGCACTTCGCCTGGTGTTGACTTCAGACAGAATGTTATCATGCATCTCTGTATACAGTAATTTCCCCCTAGTGGTGGATCGAGACAGAATCTTATCATGTATTTCTGCATGCAGGGAGCTCCACCTAGTGGTGGCTGCAGGCAGACAGAATCTTATCATGTATTTCTGTATACTTGGAGCTCCCCCTAGTGGTGGGGTGAGGTGTTCAGAATGTTATCACAGACAATATGTTTCCTTGTCTAAAGGGCTGTGCTGCTACCCCAGTAATAAACATGGAAATTTCTCTAGCGCAATGTATCCTAAAAACATAATGATGCATTAATTTGTAATTTATATTCTTAGCCATAATTGGAAGAGTTGTGATCACAAAGTCTGCACAGAACTGTGAAATATGTTGCTGCTATATAAGTAAACAAGGGATATAATTTCCCATTCCTTAAGTCATTTCGCTTAGTAGATCTACTTGAGATAAAGTAAAGTGCTGCTGCTGGTGCTGTGGGCAAGGTTAGACCACATCTCCCAGCACCATCTCATTCCTGGGACCCTCTCGAGTGCTGCTTGACCTTCCAAAAGACAAACAGCCTCCAGAGCGCACACAAGACACTTGTATGAACAGCAGGCGATTCTCTCAAGGAAATAATAAAGACAGAAAATAATTTCCTCGCTTTCTAGCGACTTTGCTGTCAATTTTCATGTGAGTGACGTTCAGCATGTTTCCAGACGCACATTATAGATGATTGCAAAGATGGGGAGGGTGTGCGTTATACCACAGGGTGCAGCAGTGGAAAACAGCACTGCAACCTGATCATTGCTAAAAAGTTTTATCACATCAGTAGTAGAGTATTGATACTATACAGTATAGGAATATGTATAGAGGTTATGCTGGTAATGTGGAGTTAAAAGGGTGAGGGGCAGGGCCACTTCTAATGGTGAAGAGTATAGAGGATGAGGTGGTGGTACTCTGCAGATGAGGAGCTGTATAAAGGATGAGTTTGTTGTACACTGGTGGTGAGGAGTATAAAGGGTGAGGCGGTGGTACACTGGTGGTGAGGTGTATAGCGTATGAGACGGTGGTACTCTGCTGAAAAGGAGCAGTATAAACGGTAAGGCAGTGGTACATTAGTGCTGAGAAGTATAGAAGATGAGGCGGTGGTACACTGATGGTGAGGAGTATAGGGAATGAGGCGGTGGTACACTGATGGTGAGGACTATAAAGGGTGAGGTGGTGGTACACTGGTGGTGAGGAGTATAAAGAGTGAGGCGGTGGTACACTGGTGGTGAGGAGTATAAAGAGTGAGGCGGTGGTACACTGGTGGTGAGGAGTATTGAGGATGAGGCTGTGGTACACTTGTGGTGAGGATTATAAAGGGTGAGGCGGTGGTACACTGGTGGTGAGGAGCATAAAGAGTGAGGCGGTGGTACACTGGTGGTGAGGAGTATAAAGACTGAGGCGGTGGTACACTAGTGGTGAGGAGTATAAAGAGTGAGGCGGTGGTACACTGGTAGTGAGGAGCATAAAGAGTGAGGCGGTGGTACACTGGTAATGAGGAGTATTGAGGATGAGGCTGTGGTAGACTTGTGGTGATGATTATAAAGAGTGAGGCGGTGGTACATTGGTGGTGAGGAGCATAAAGAGTGAGGTGGTGGTACACTGGTAATGAGGAGTATTGAGGATGAGGCTGTGGTAGACTTGTGGTGAGGAGTATAAAGACTGAGGCGGTGGTACACTGGTGGTGAGGACTATAAAGAGTGAGGCGGTGGTACACTTGTGGTTAGGATTATAAAGGGTGAGGTGGTGGTACACTGGTGGTGAGGAGTATAAAGAGTGAGGCGGTTGTACACTGGTGGTGAAGATTATAAAGCGTGAGGCGGTGTTACACTGGTGGTGAGGAGTATAAAGAGTGAGGCGGTGGTACACTGGTGGTGAGGAGTATAAAGAGTGAGGCGGTGGTTCACTGGTGGTGAGGAGCATAAAGAGTGAGGCGGTGGTACACTGGTGGTGAGGAGTATAAAGAGTGAGGTGGTGGTACACTGGTGATGAGGAATATAAAGAGTGAGGCGGTGGTACATTGGTGGTGAGGAGTATAAAGAGTGAGGCGGTGGTACACTAGTGGTGAGGAGTATAAAAAGTGAGGTGGTGGTTCACTGGTGGTGAGGAGCATAAAGAGTGAGGCGGTGTTACACTGGTGGTGAGGAGCATAAAGAGTGAGGCGGTGGTACACTGGTGGTGAGGAGTATTGAGGATGAGGCTGTGGTACACTTGTGGTGAGGATTATAAAGGGTGAGACGGTGGTACACTGGTGGTGAGGAGTATTGAGGATGAGGCTGTGGTACACTTGTGGTGAGGATTATAAAGGGTGAGGCGGTGGTACACTGGTGGTGAGGAGCATAAAGAGTGAGGCGGTGGTACACTGGTGGTGAGGAGTATAAAGACTGAGGCGGTGGTACACTAGTGGTGAGGAGTATAAAGAGTGAGGCGGTGGTACACTGGTAGTGAGGAGCATAAAGAGTGAGGCGGTGGTACACTGGTAATGAGGAGTATTGAGGATGAGGCTGTGGTAGACTTGTGGTGATGATTATAAAGAGTGAGGCGGTGGTACATTGGTGGTGAGGAGCAAAAAGAGTGAGGTGGTGGTACACTGGTAATGAGGAGTATTGAGGATGAGGCTGTGGTAGACTTGTGGTGAGGAGTATAAAGACTGAGGCGGTGGTACACTGGTGGTGAGGACTATAAAGAGTGAGGCGGTGGTACACTTGTGGTTAGGATTATAAAGGGTGAGGTGGTGGTACACTGGTGGTGAGGAGTATAAAGAGTGAGGCGGTTGTACACTGGTGGTGAAGATTATAAAGCGTGAGGCGGTGTTACACTGGTGGTGAGGAGTATAAAGAGTGAGGCGGTGGTACACTGGTGGTGAGGAGTATAAAGAGTGAGGCGGTGGTTCACTGGTGGTGAGGAGCATAAAGAGTGAGGCGGTGGTACACTGGTGGTGAGGAGTATAAAGAGTGAGGTGGTGGTACACTGGTGATGAGGAATATAAAGAGTGAGGCGGTGGTACATTGGTGGTGAGGAGTATAAAGAGTGAGGCGGTGGTACACTAGTGGTGAGGAGTATAAAAAGTGAGGTGGTGGTTCACTGGTGGTGAGGAGCATAAAGAGTGAGGCGGTGTTACACTGGTGGTGAGGAGCATAAAGAGTGAGGCGGTGGTACACTGGTGGTGAGGAGTATTGAGGATGAGGCTGTGGTACACTTGTGGTGAGGATTATAAAGGGTGAGACGGTGGTACACTGGTGGTGAGGAGTATAAAGAGTGAGGCGGTGGTACACTGGTGGTGAGGAGTATAAAGACTGAGGCGGTGGTACACTAGTGGTGAGGAGTATAAAGAGTGAGGCGGTGGTACACTAGTAGTGAGGAGTATAAAGAGTGAGGCGGTGGTACACTGGTAATGAGGAGTATTGAGGATGAGGCTGTGGTAGACTTGTGGTGAGGATTATAAAGAGTGAGGCGGTGGTACATTGGTGGTGAGGAGCATAAAGAGTGAGGCGGTGGTAGACTGGTAATGAGGAGTATTGAGGATGAGGCTGTGGTAGACTTGTGGTGAGGATTATAAAGGGTGAGACGGTGGTACACTGGTGGTGAGGAGTATAAAGACTGAGGCGGTGGTACACTGGTGGTGAGGACTATAAAGAGTGAGGCGGTTGTACACTGGTGGTGAAGATTATAAAGGGTGAGGCGGTGTTACACTGGTGGTGAGGAGTATAAAGAGTGAGGCGGTGATTCACTGGTGGTGAGGAGTATAAAGAGTGAGGCGGTGGTACACTGGTGGTGAGGACTATAAAGAGTGAGGCAGTGGTACACTTGTGAGGATTATAAAGGGTGAGGCGGTGGTACACTGGTGGTGAGGACTATAAAGAGTGAGGCGGTGATACACTTGTGAGGATTATAAAGGGTGAGGCGGTGGTACACTGGTGGTGAGGAGTATAAAGAGTGAGGCGGTGGTACACTGGTGGTGCGGATTATAAAGGGTGAGGCGGTGGTACACTGGTGGTGAGGAGTATAAAGAGTGAGGCGGTATTACACTGGTGGTGAGGAGTATAAAGAGTGAGGCGGTGTTACACTGGTGGTGAGGAGTATAAAGAGTGAGGCGGTGTTACACTGGTGGTGAGGAGTATAAAGAGTGAGGCGGTGATTCACTGGTGGTGAGGAGTATAAAGAGTGAGGCGGTGGTACACTGGTGGTGAGGACTATAAAGAGTGAGGCGGTGGTACACTTGTGAGGATTATAAAGGGTGAGGCGGTGGTACACTGGTGGTGAGGACTATAAAGAGTGAGGCGGTGATACACTTGTGAGGATTATAAAGGGTGAGGCGGTGGTACACTGGTGGTGAGAAGTATAAAGAGTGAGGCGGTGGTACACTGGTGGTGAGGATTATAAAGGGTGAGGCGGTGTTACACTGGTGGTGAGGAGTATAAAGAGTGAGGCGGTGGTACACTAGTGGTGAGGATTATAAAGGGTGAGGCGGTGGTACACTGGTGGTGAGGAGTATAAAGAGTGAGGCGGTGGTACACTGGTGGTGAGGATTATAAAGGGTGAGGCGGTGTTACACTGGTGGTGAGGAGTATAAAGAGTGAGGCGGTGTTACACTGGTGGTGAGGAGTATAAAGAGTGAGGCGGTGGTACACTTGTGGTTAGGATTATAAAGGGTGAGGCGGTGGTACACTGGTGGTGAGGAGTATAAAGAGTGAGGCGGTGTTACACTGGTGGTGAGGAGTATAAAGAGTGAGGCGGTGGTACACTGGTGGTGAGGAGTATAAAGAGTGAGGCGGTGATTCACTGGTGGTGAGGAGTATATAGAGTGAGGCGGTGGTACACTGGTGGTGAGGACTATAAAGAGTGAGGTGGTGGTACACTTGTGAGGATTATAAAGGGTGAGGCGGTGGTACACTGGTGGTGAGGACTATAAAGAGTGAGGCGGTGATACACTTGTGAGGATTATAAAGGGTGAGGCGGTGGTACACTGGTGGTGAGGATTATAAAGGGTGAGGCGGTGGTACTCTGGTGGTGAGGAGTATAAAGAGTGAGGCGGTGTTACACTGGTGGTAAGGAGTATAAAGAGTGAGGCGGTATTACACTGGTGGTGAGGAGTATAAAGAGTGAGGCGGTGTTACACTGGTGGTGAGGAGTATAAAGAGTGAGGCGGTGTTACACTGGTGGTGAGGAGTATAAAGAGTGAGGCGGTGTTACACTGGTGGTGAGGAGTATAAAGAGTGAGGCGGTGGTACAATGGTGGTGAGGACTATAAAGAGTGAGGCGGTGGTACACTTGTGAGGATTATAAAGGGTGAGGCGGTGGTACACTGGTGGTGAGGAGTATAAAGAGTGAGGCGGTGGTACACTGGTGGTGAGGATTATAAAGGGTGAGGCGGTGTTACACTGGTGGTGAGGAGTATAAAGAGTGAGGTGGTGGTACACTAGTGGTGAGGATTATAAAGGGTGAGGCGGTGGTACACTGGTGGTGAGGAGTATAAAGAGTGAGGCGGTGGTACACTGGTGGTCAAGATTATAAAGGGGGAGGAGGTGGTACACTGGTGGTGAGAAGTATAGAAGATAAGGTGGTACACTGGTGGTGAGGAGTATGTAGCATTAGGCGGTGATACATTGCTGTTAGTGTAGAGTATATAGCATGAGGCGGTGGCACCGCTGGTGGTGAGGAGTATAGAGGATGATCTCTGTTTGCTCAATGGTCACAAATCACTAGGGAACATTTCCCATTTATGAGTGGTTATCAGCTGGAGCTACTGGATGACAGGAGAGGACAGTGAAGGATCAGTCAGGTGCCGCCACCGGTGACAGGACTTTGCAAATAATCCTCCACCCAAAGAATGAGGAAGGGGGTATTATGACCTGCTATGGGAGCTGCAATATATCAGTGAGCTGCATTATCCTTGACAGACCCCCTCTACCTCTTACTTTGGCTATCTCATTGCCTTCCCATGTTACTGCATATATTATTCCCCAGACCTTCATTCACAGTTCTAAGGACTTCAGAGCTCAATGCCTCCAGCAGTCCCTGTTTGTTCAGTGTTTTTTTTGGCAATTTGCATTCCAGATAGTGACCTCTACACCAGGCATTTTTCGTTCATCAGAAGTAGGAAAACTAATTTACCGCCTTGCATTGCAGGAGTTCAGCCAAGCTCTTAGAAGGCTGTCTGTTCACAAACTTGCAGCATATTTACAATGGCAACCAGCAGAATTGCGAATACAGCTCTGTGGCATAATACTAGATGTATCTTAGAGTAAGTACAAGAGAAGTACCATCCTTCCACACGGCACAATCACAGATGATGTAGCATGCGGGCAATAAATTGCCCCATCATTGTTGTAGCCAACTCACGAGAAATGGTGATATCCAACTCATGTGTCCGCCCCCAGCACCGGCTCCTTCCTTCCATATACCCCACACACTATTTAATTACCACTTTTATGACGAGATAATAAAGGTTTTAGTTTTTATGCACAGCCCAGATCAATATTGACTTGAGATTAGCGTGTGCAGTGTGTGTGTGTGTGTGTGTAAGCGCGTACAACACGGGACCCCCTCCTGCTCTCACAAAACACAACGCGCAGCACGGATGTTTACCAACGTGTTACTGATACTAATTTCCAGATGGTTTCTTAATTAAAATCACAGACCAACCCTCCCCCTCCAGGCCACCACCTACGTCTGGATTCTCCCAGTTCCCATCGCTGGTTAATATCCTCCATAACTGCAGCTGTAAAGTTGGAAATGGATGAAAACTCATTTATGTACTCGCAGTGTATCAAAAACAGAAATGCTGGCTAAAAAAATGTGCAGGGGCAGAGGTTATGGGGCACGCTCTGGCTGGCACTAAGGGGACATTTACTTGCAAAATGAATCAGTAGGTGGCATTATGTGAGAACTCTGGCTGGTACTGTGTACAGTATCAGGAGCCCTCTTTGGTACTGTGTACAGTATAAGGAGCTGTCTTTGGTTCTGTGTACAGTATAAGGAGCTCTCTTTGGTTCTGTGTACAGTATAAGGAGCCCTCTTTGGTACTGTGTACAGTATAAGGAGCCCTCTTTGGTACTGTGTACAGTATAAGGAGCTCTCTTTGGTTCTGTGTACAGTATAAGGAGCCCTCTTTGGTACTGTGTACAGTATAAGGAGCTCTCTTTGGTACTGTGTACAGTATCAGGAGCTCTCTTTGATACTGTGTACAGTATAAGGAGCTGTCTTTGGTACTGTGTACAGTATAAGGAGCTCTCTTTGGTTCTGTGTACAGTATAAGGAGCTCTCTTGGGTACTGTGTACAGTATCAGGAGCTCTCTTGGGTACTGTGTACAGTATCAGGAGCTGTCTTTGGTACTGTGTACAGTATCAGGAGCTGTCTTTGGTACTGTGTACAGTATCAGGAGCTCTCTTTGGTACTGTGTACAGTATAAGGAGCTCTCTTTGGTACTGTGTACAGTATCAGGAGCTCTCTTTGGTACTGTGTACAGTATAAGGAGCTCTCCTGGGTACTGTGTACAGTATAACGAGCTCTATTTGGTACTGTGTACAGTATAAGGAGCTCTCTTTGGTACTGCGTACAGTATAAGGAGCTCTCTTTGATACTGCATACAGTATAAGGAGCTCTCTTTGATACTGCGCGCAGTATAAGGAGCTCTCTTTGGTACTGTGTACAGTATAAGGAGCCCTCTTTGATAGTGCGTACAGTATAAGGAGCTCTCTTTGGTACTGTGTACAGTATAAGGAGCTCTCTTTGGTACTGTGTACAGTATAAATAGCTCTCTCTGGTACTGTGTATAGTATAAGGAGCTCTCTTTGGTACTGCGTATAGTATAAGGAGCACTCTTTGGTAGGGTGTACAGTATAAGGAGCTCTCTTTGCTACTGTATACAGTATAAGGAGCTCTCTTGGGTACTGTGTACAGTATAAGGAACTCTCTTTGGTACTGTGTACAGTATAAGGAGCTCTCTTGGGTACTGTGTACAATACAAGGAGCCCTCTTTGATACTGCGTACAGTATAAGGAGCTCTATTTGATACTGCGTACAGTATAAGGAGCTCTCTTTGGTACTGTGTACAGTATAAGGAGCACTCTTTGATACTGCGTACAGTATAAGGAGCACTCTTTGATAATGCGTACAGTATAAGGAGCTCTCTTTGATACTGCATACCGTAGAAGGAGCTATCTTTGATACTGCGTACAGTATAAGGAGCCCTCTTTGATACTGCGTACAGTATAAGGAGCTCTCTTTGATACTGCGTACAGTATAAGGACCCCTCTTTGATACTGTGTACAGTATAAGGAGCTGTCTTTGGTACTGTGTACAGTATAAGGAGCTCTCTTTGGTACTCTGTACAGTATAAGGAGCTTTCTTTGGTACTGTGTACAGTATAAGGAGCCCTCTCTGTTACTGTGTACAGTATAAGGAGCTCTCTTTGGTACTGCGTACAGTATAAGGAGCTCTCTTTGGTACTGTGTTCAGTATAAGGAGCTCTCTCTGGTACTGTGTACAGTATAAGGAGCTCTCTTGGGTACTGTGTACAGTATCAGGAGCCCTCTTTGGTACTGTGTACAGTATAAGGAGCTCTTTGGTACTGCGTACAGTATAAGGAGCTCTCTTTGTTACTGTATACAGTATAAGGAGTGCTCTCTGGTACTGTATACAGTATACGGAGCTCTCTTGGGTACTGTGTACAGTATCAGGAGCCCTCTTTGGTACTGTGTACAGTATAAGGAGCTCTCTTTGGTACTGTGTACAGTATAAGGAGCTCTCTCTGGTACTGTGTACAGTATAAGGAGCTCTCTTTGGTACTGTGCACAGTATAAGGAGCTCTCTTTGGTACTGTGTACAGTATAAGGAGCCCTCTCTGGTACTGTGTACAGTATAAAAAGCTCTCTTTGGTATTGTGTACAGTATAAGGAGCTCGCTCTGGTACTGTCTGCAGTATAAGGAGCTCTCTTGGGTACTGTGTACAGTATCAGGAGCCCTCTTTGGTACTGTGTACAGTATAAGGAGCTCTTTGGTACTGTGTACTGTATAAGGAGCCCTCTCTGGTACTGTGTACAGTATAAGGAGCTCTCTTGGGTACTTTGTACAGTATCAGGAGCCCTCTTTGGTACTGTGTACAGTATAAGGAGCTCACTTTGGTACTATGTACAGTATAAGGAGCTCTCTCTGGTTCTGTGTACAGTATAAGGAGCTCTCTCTGGTACTGTGTAGAGTATCAGAAGCTCTCTTTGGTACTGTGTACGGTATAAGGAGCCCTCTTTGGTACTGTGTACGGTATAAGGAGCCCTCTTTGGTACTGTGTACAGTAGAAGGAGCTCTCTTTGGTACTGTGTACAGTATCAGGAGCTCTCTTTGGTACTGTGTACAGTATAAGGAGATCTCTTGGGTACTGTGTACAGTATAAGGACCCCTTTTTGGTACTGTGTACAGTATCAGAAGCTCTCTTTGGTACTGTGTACAGTATATGGAGCTCTCTTTGGTATTGTGTACAGTATAAGGAGCTCTCTTTGGTACTGTGTGTACAGTATAAGGAGCTCTCTTTGGTATTGTGTACAGTATAAGGAGCTCTCTTTGGTACCGTGTACAGTATCACAAGCTCTCTTGGGTACTGTGTACAGTATCAGGAGCCCTCTTGGGTACTGTGTACAGTATAAGGAGCTCTTTGGTACTGCGTACAGTATAAGGAGCTCTCTTTGGTACTGTGTACAGTATAAGGAGCACTCTTTGATACTGCGTACAGTATAAGGAGCACTCTTTGATAATGCGTACAGTATAAGGAGCTCTCTTTGATACTGCATACCGTAGAAGGAGCTCTCTTTGATACTGCGTACAGTATAAGGAGCCCTCTTTGATACTGCGTACAGTATAAGGAGCTCTCTTTGATACTGCGTACAGTATAAGGACCCCTCTTTGATACTGTGTACAGTATAAGGAGCTGTCTTTGGTACTGTGTACAGTATAAGGAGCTCTCTTTGGTACTCTGTACAGTATAAGGAGCTTTCTTTGGTACTGTGTACAGTATAAGGAGCCCTCTCTGTTACTGTGTACAGTATAAGGAGCTCTCTTTGGTACTGCGTACAGTATAAGGAGCTCTCTTTGGTACTGTGTTCAGTATAAGGAGCTCTCTCTGGTACTGTGTACAGTATAAGGAGCTCTCTTGGGTACTGTGTACAGTATCAGGAGCCCTCTTTGGTACTGTGTACAGTATAAGGAGCTCTTTGGTACTGCGTACAGTATAAGGAGCTCTCTTTGTTACTGTATACAGTATAAGGAGTGCTCTCTGGTACTGTATACAGTATACGGAGCTCTCTTTGGTACTGTGTACAGTATAAAGAGCTCTCTTTGGTACTGTGTACAGTATAAGGAGCCCTCTCTGGTACTGTGTACAGTATAAGGAGCTCTCTTGGGTACTGTGTACAGTATCAGGAGCCCTCTTTGGTACTGTGTACAGTATAAGGAGCTCTCTTTGGTACTGTGTACAGTATAAGGAGCTCTCTCTGGTACTGTGTACAGTATAAGGAGCTCTCTTTGGTACTGTGTACAGTATAAGGAGCTCTCTTTGGTACTGTGTACAGTATAAGGAGCCCTCTCTGGTACTGTGTACAGTATAAAAAGCTCTCTTTGGTATTGTGTACAGTATAAGGAGCTCGCTCTGGTACTGTCTGCAGTATAAGGAGCTCTCTTGGGTACTGTGTACAGTATCAGGAGCCCTCTTTGGTACTGTGTACAGTATAAGGAGCTCTTTGGTACTGTGTACTGTATAAGGAGCCCTCTCTGGTACTGTGTACAGTATAAGGAGCTCTCTTGGGTACTTTGTACAGTATCAGGAGCCCTCTTTGGTACTGTGTACAGTATAAGGAGCTCACTTTGGTACTATGTACAGTATAAGGAGCTCTCTCTGGTTCTGTGTACAGTATAAGGAGCTCTCTCTGGTACTGTGTAGAGTATCAGAAGCTCTCTTTGGTACTGTGTACGGTATAAGGAGCCCTCTTTGGTACTGTGTACGGTATAAGGAGCCCTCTTTGGTACTGTGTACAGTAGAAGGAGCTCTCTTTGGTACTGTGTACAGTATCAGGAGCTCTCTTTGGTACTGTGTACAGTATAAGGAGATCTCTTGGGTACTGTGTACAGTATAAGGACCCCTTTTTGGTACTGTGTACAGTATCAGAAGCTCTCTTTGGTACTGTGTACAGTATATGGAGCTCTCTTTGGTATTGTGTACAGTATAAGGAGCTCTCTTTGGTACTGTGTGTACAGTATAAGGAGCTCTCTTTGGTATTGTGTACAGTATAAGGAGCTCTCTTTGGTACCGTGTACAGTATCACAAGCTCTCTTGGGTACTGTGTACAGTATCAGGAGCCCTCTTGGGTACTGTGTACAGTATAAGGAGCTCTTTGGTACTGTGTACAGTATAAGTAGCTCTCTTTTGTACTGTGTACAGTATAAGTAGCCCTCTCTGGTACTGTGTACAGTATAAGGAGCTCTCTTGGGTACTGTGTACAGTATCAGGAGCCCTCTTTGGTACTGTGTACAGTATAAGGAGCTCTCTTTGGTACTGTGTACAGTATCAGGAGCCCTCTTTGGTACTGTGTACAGTATAAGGAGCTCTCTTTGGTACTGTGTACAGTATAAGGAGCTCTCTCTGGTACTGTGTACAGTATAAGGAGCTCTCTTTGGTACTGTGTACAGTATAAGGAGCTCTCTTTGGTACTATGTACAGTATTAGGAGCTCTCTTTGGTACTGTGTACAGTATAAGGAGCTCTCTTGGGTACTGTGTACAGTATAAGGACCCTTTTTGGTACTGTGTACAGTATCAGAAGCTCTCTTTGGTACTGTGTACAGTATAAGGAGCCCTCTTTGGTACTGTGTACAATAAAAGGAGCTCTTTGGTACTGTGTACAGTATCAGGAGCTCTCTTTGTACTGTGTACAGTATAAGGAGCTCTCTTGGGTACTGTGTACAGTATAAGGACCCCTTTTTTGGTACTGTGTACAGTATCAGAAGCTCTCTTTGGTACTGTGTACAGTATAAGGAGCTCTCATAGGTACTGTGTACAGTATAAGGAGCCCTCTCTGTTTCTGTGTACAGTCTAAGGAGCTCTCTTTGGTACTGTGTACAGTATAAGGAGCTCTCTTTGGTACTGTGTACACTACAGTATAAGGAGCTCTCTCTGATACTGTGTACAGTATCAGGAGCCCTCTTTGGTACTGTGTACAGTATCAGGAGCCCTCTTTGGTACTGTGTACAGTATAAGGAGCTCTTTGGTACTGTGTACAGTATAAGGAGCTCTCTTTGGTACTGTGTATAGTATAAGGAGTCCTCTCTGGTACTGTGTACTGTATAAGGAACTCTCTTGGGTACTGTGTACAGTATCAGGAGCCCTCTTTGGTACTGTGTACAGTATAAGGAGCTCTTTGGTACTGCGTTCAGTATATGGAGCTCTCTCTAGTACTGTATACAGTATACGGAGCTCTCTTTGGTACTGTGTACAGTATAAGGAGCTCTCTTTGGTACTGTGTACAGTATAAGGATCTCTCTTGGGTACTGTGTACAGTAAAAGGACCCCTTTTTGGTACTGTGTACAGTATCAGAAGCTCTCTTTGGTACTGTGTACATTATAAGGAGCTCTCTTTGATAATATGTACAGTATAAGGAGCTCTCTTTGGTACTGTGTACAGTATAAGGAGCACTCTTTGGTACTGTGTACAGTATAAGGAGCTCTCTTTGGTACTGTGTACAGTATCACAAGCTCTCTTGGGTACTGTGTACAGTATCAGGAGCCCTCTTTGGTACTGTATAAGGAGCTCTTTGGTACTGCGTACAGTAGAAGGAGCTCTCTTTGGTACTGTATACAGTATAAGGAGCGCTCTCTGGTACTGCGTACAGTATACGGAGCTCTCTTTGGTACTGTGTACAGTATAAGGAGCTCTCTTTGATACTGCGTACAGTATAAGGAACCCTCTTTGATACTGCGTACAGTATAAGGAGCTGTCTTTGGTACTGTGTAAAGTATAAGGAGCTCTCTTTGGTACTGTGTACAGTATAAGGAGCCCTCTCTGGTACTGTGTACAGTATAAGGAGCTCTCTTTGGTACTGTGTACAGTATAAGGAGCTCGCTCTGGTACTGTCTACAGTATAAGGAGCTCTCTTGGGTACTGTGTACAGTATCAGGAGCCCTCTTTTGTACTGTGTACAGTATAAGGAGCTCTTTGGTACTGTGTACTGTATAAGGAGCCCTCTCTGGTACTGTGTACAGTATAAGGAGCTCTCTTGGGTACTGTGTACAGTATCAGGAGCCCTCTTTGGTACTGTGTACAGTATAAGGAGCTCACTTTGGTACTATGTACAGTATAAGGAGCTCTCTTGGGTACTGTGTACAGTAAAAGGACCCCTTTTTGGTACTGTGTACAGTATCAGAAGCTCTCTTTGGTACTGTGTACAGTATAAGGAGCTCTCTTTGGTACTGTGTACAGTATAAGGAGCTCTCTTTGGTACTGTGTACAGTATAAGGAGCTCTCTTTGGTACTGTGTACAGTATCAGGAGCCCTCTTTGGTACTGTGTACAGTATAAGGAGCTCTTTGGTACTGCGTACAGTAGAAGGAGCTCTGTTTGGTACTGTATACAGTATAAGGAGCGCTCTCTGGTACTGTATACAGTATACGGAGCTCTCTTTGGTACTGTGTACAGTATAAGGAGCTCTCTCTGGTACTGTGTACAGTATAAGGAGCCCTCTTTAATACTGCGTACAGTATAAGGAGCTCTCTTTGATACTGCGTACAGTATAAGGAACCCTCTTTGATACTGCGTACAGTATAAGGAGCTGTCTTTGGTACTGTGTAAAGTATAAGGAGCTCTCTTTGGTACTGTGTACAGTATAAGGAGCGCTCTTTGGTACTGTGTACAGTATAAGGAGCCCTCTCTGGTACTGTGTACAGTATAAGGAGCTCTCTTTGGTACTGTGTACAGTATAAGGAGCTCGCTCTGGTACTGTCTACAGTATAAGGAGCTCTCTTGGGTACTGTGTACAGTATCAGGAGCCCTCTTTGGTACTGTGTACAGTATAAGGAGCTCTTTGGTACTGTGTACTGTATAAGGAGCCCTCTCTGGTACTGTGTACAGTATAAGGAGCTCTCTTGGGTACTGTGTACAGTATCAGGAGCCCTCTTTGGTACTGTGTACAGTATAAGGAGCTCACTTTGGTACTGTGTACAGTATAAGGAGCTCTCTTGGGTACTGTGTAGAGTATCAGAAGCTCTCTTTGGTACTGTGTACAGTATCAGAAGCTCTCTTTGGTACTGTGTACAGTATAAGGAGCTCTCTTTGGTACTGTGTACAGTATAAGGAGCTCTCTTGGGTACTGTGTAGAGTATCAGAAGCTCTCTTTGGTACTGTGTACAGTATCAGAAGCTCTCTTTGGTACTGTGTACAGTATAAGGAGCTCTCTTGGGTACTGTGTACAGTATCAGAAGCTCTCTTTGGTACTGTGTACGGTATAAGGAGCTCTCTTTGGTACTGTGTACAGTATAAGGAGCTCTCTTGGGTACTGTGTACAGTATCAGGAGCCCTCTTTGGTACGGTGTATGTAAGCACTCTATATCTAGATTGTGAGCCCCATTGGGGACAGTGCCGATAATGTCTGTAAATAAATGGCGCTATATAAGTCAGTAAAATAAATAAATATGTCTGACACTGTGTATGGGGGCACTTTATGGCTGATTCTGTTGATAGGGGCACTTTCTGCCTGGAACTGTGTGAGATGCAGCCCTGCTAACCCTTTATAGTTGTACTCAATGGCTGGGATTGTGTATAGGCAACACTGTATGGCTCGTAATGTATATAGAGGCACTTTCTAGATAACACTGCATGGGAGCACTGTGTAATTGTATAGACTCTTTGTAGCTGGGACTATTTATGGGGGCATTCTAGTGTGTAGTAGACACTCTAAGGCTAATGTAGGCTCTCTGCTTGTGCACTATATACAATCATGTTGTAGCTGAAACTGTATGACAGAGTTATTTTCCTGATACTGTACATGGGGGTCACTCTGTGACTATAGCACTGTGTTAGAGGACAGCTTGTGACTAGTAATACGAATGGTGATACTAGATTACTAGATAGCACTCTGTTTCGGGGCTATTACTGTGTACAATCCACTGTATGGGAGCACTGTATGTGTGGTACTTTAATAATAATAATAATAATTTTTATTTCTATAGCGTCAGCATATTCTGCAGCACTTTACATTTTAGAGGAAACTTGTACACCAATAAAAGACATTACAGAATAACAATAATCACATAAATTAACAGATACCTGGAGGAGAGAGGACCCTGCTCACAAGCTACCATCTATGAGGAAATAGGAGAGACACGAAAGGTGGATGGTAATAATTGCTTGTATTGTACGGTCAACCATCAATGTAATAAATAGGGTAATCATATAATGCTGAATGAACCAGTCACCAACCAGTCTGTGAACAAGTACAGACACAGAAGTCTATAAAGTGAATGGGGGCGTGTGAACAGATGATACGAGGGTCCTGATTTGGAAGGAGGTTTTGTATGTGAAAAAAAAGGATAGTTAGATAAGTGTGGTGAGGCGTTAGGCCAGTCTGAAGAAATGCGTTTTTAGGGCACGCTTAAAACTATGGCTATTGGGGATTAATCGAAGAGCCCTGGGTAGGGCGTTCCAAAGAATTGGTGCAGCACGTGAGAAGTCTTGGAGACGGGAGTGAGAGGTTCGGATTATTAAGGATGTTAACCTTAGGTCATTAGCAGAACGGAGGGTACAGGTAGGGTGGTAGACGGAGACGAGGTAGGAGATGTAGCGCGGTGCTGAACCATGGAGGGCTTCATGGCTGAGAGTGATACGTTTATATTGAACTCTGTATTGGATGGGTAACCAGTGCAATGGCTGGCACAGGGAAGAGGCATCAGTGTAGCGGTTGGCGAGGAATATGATCCTGGCTGCTACATTTCTAAATGGAGGCAGTTTATGTGTGATACTGTATATGAAGGCATGTTATAGCTGGTATATATTGGGGCACTTTCTAGCTGAAATTGTGTATAGGACATATTCTAGATAACACGGTGCTTGAGAAAACTCTATCTAGCACTCATTATGGGGTCACTTAATTCTGGTTCTGTATATGGGGCACATTCTGAATGACACTGTATATGGGAGAACTACGTGGCTGGCACTGTGTATGCGAGACCACTATGGTTGATACTGTATATGGGAGATCTCTATGCCACTGTGTGTGGGTGACCTCTGTGTCTTGCACTGTATATGGGAGACCTATATGGCTGGCACTGTGTATGGGAGACCTCCATGGCTGGCACTGGGTATGGGAGACCACTATGGTTGATACTGTATATTAGGGATCTCTATGGCACTGTGTATGGGGGACCTCTGTGTCTTGCACTGTATATGGGAGACCTCTATGGCTGGCACTGTGTATGGGGGACCTCTATAGCATGCACTGTGTATAGGGGACCTCTATGACTGGCACTGTGTATGGGAGACCTGTATGGTTGCACTTTGTATGAGGCACGTTATGTCTGGCACTGTATATAGAGGATGGCATGCATCTGCATGAAATTGATTTTTTCTGCCCATGATTTCCAGGATTCTGGCTGGTTCCCTGCTTTTCTCTTCCTATTCATACATGTACAGATAGGGTTATTGATTTTTTTTTTTATGAAATGATCCCTATAAGTGAGTAAAAGTGATAACCTGGGGACAGAAGCAGCTATATGCTCTGTACAGCCTGTACAATATACGCCCTGCTGCACAGACATTTGAGAAATGTAGAAGGAAAAGGAACCTGTAATGGGAGGAAGGTTGTGTGTGCTGGGAACACACATTGGAAATTCCCAATCTGCTTGTGCTGCATGGAACATATGTGTTCTGCTGTCATCTAGTGGTGGTACTATGTAAATGCAAATCCTGACATTTAAAGGGAAACTCCTACCAAAGCAATAGTTTCCCAGGTGCTTCCTTAAGGGACCCCCTGTGTCAGTCTGTTGCCTATGTTTATTGTTTCTATCTGTATATATCACTGTGTATGGTTAATGTAAATTAGGCTTTGGCGGCTCTCTTTTTTTATTTGAGTTTGTGTCACCCATGGCGAAACTTAGAGTGTATGGTCGTATGAAGAGCTCACATAATAACAAGACGGGTGGTGGGGGAAAATAGTCAGAAAAGTTCTGCAACTCATGAAAGAGTTGGCGAAACGCCCGGTCACTACAAAAACCTTCTGCAAGTCATCGTTCCCTTAGGGTTTCCTTCGCTATGACTCTGAGCCCCAATGTTTAGAGTCGCATTCAGGGGGCAGGAATGGATTGTGAGTTGTGGGTTTGTTTAGGCTACAAAAATAAATCTTCAGTATCCTTAGTCACTGGAAAGGCTATGTTCACATTGCGTTTTTACCCTCACGCCTGAAGCCCTGGAAAATAGGATTCGGACGTTTTTGCTGATTGACTGCAATGATGCAGATGGAGTCGCTGTGTGCTCTGGTGGACACCACTTCTGGCCGTATACGGGGCCAAGATACAGATCAAATCAGATCCACATGTTGGGAAATGAGTCCACGTGGTACTTGACCTGCAGTGCGGATTTTACATCTGTAGCACGTAATTTTACTTTGCTAATTTTCATCCTTCGCAATTTATAGGGTAACATTTCCAACAAATCTGCAAGCTAAACCTAGTCATGCTTCATGTGGATGTACTGTAAGAAATCACTTATGCACACATGTGACCAATGGATAGATTGTGGTAGTTTTTCCTCTGCACAGTTCCCTCACAAACAGTAGATGGACTCCTTACCGTCCCCTCAGGTCTTTTTTTTTCAACATGCTTCCCTCCAGCGTATTCACTTTCTTATTCGGGTCGGTTGCTTGCACACCTACTCTATCACTTCCTGATGTTGCTTAAATTTAGTGCCGATACATAGGAGAAGTGGTAATTTTCTGTCGAGACCAGGAAGTTCTCTATTGTCCCGTTAAAATGGATGCTGTGCATGCTCCATTCATACTCTGTGCTAGACAGTGCTGTAGTCCTGTGGAAAATAAATGGAGCATGCACGGCCCCTGCACCATTCCACCAGTGCTTTTAAGAATCCCGTTCTCAGGATTGGTTGGGGTCCCAACAGTGGGAATAATCCTTTAGAAAGAAACATCCTCTCAGGCCACTAAGTCAATGGCCCCTCTCTAGCCCATCTAGTGGTTTTCTTCTGTAACACCCAACATCCTCACACCTCTGCTTCCTCGTGTGGTGCCCTATACTAGAAGACCAAGCTTCCTCACAGGAATGGCACCCGAGGCCATCTCTGCCTTTCAGATACCCGGAAACCTAAACACTTCAAGCTCCGAAAAAAGAAAACCACCTCAAGATTAAGTATAAGGGACATAACAATAATAATGTTCGCCAACCCTGCTGTCGTATTCCGCTATATACATGACTGCGTATGACTGCGTATGACTGTAAGAATAACACATTACATGTCATGAGGGCAAACACTCCAAATTCTTGCATCTTCAGCACCCGGGAAGTCAGTGTCTCACAGCAAAACCAGTCTCAGTCCATGACACGGGATTAGTCAGCGAGGCTCTACTCTTCGCAGTAAATGCTCAGGGTATTTCTATGGAAAAAATAACAATCTCCGGATTTTCCTGTTCGGGATTTCCTGACTATAGTATAACGGTGCCGGAATTGGGGATTTTGTGTAATCTCATCCACAGTATGTAACATAAAGAGTGGAAATGTGGTGGTGTGCGCTGGTTCACATGTGGAAAGTCTACACATCAGTTCGGTACAAATCTCACCTGCACGTTGGTGATCATTTTCCGCGGCACCAGGTGTGGATTTTATAGTCTGCAGCGTGTCAATTCTAGGTGGGATTACAATCGAGCAAATCCACACGAAAATCGACAGTATAAACTGGAAATCATGGTCGGAAGATTAGAAGAAACAAGGCGAAGAGGAAGACCAGCAACCTGATGGCTTGATACTATCAAGATAGTGGTGGAGAAGACCCTGGTGGACCTATCTAGGCTTCCTACAGATCGATCTTCCTACAGATCGTTCATCAAGTCGCCATGGCCTGAGATCGAGCAGAAGGCCGTTAAATAAATAAATCTGAAAGCGAAAACTTTCTGCAGATACCCTGAGGAAAAATACGCAACAAAAGCCCCGTTTTTCTTTTTTTTGCTACAGATTCCGTTGTGGGACTTTAGCTGTGGAAAGTTGTGTGTGAACGTAGATCAAAGCCAATCTTCTGTTGTTAAGGCTTAGTGCCCACGATGCAGAAATGAAGCAGAAATTTTCCTGAGCATTTCTGCATCTCCTTGGCAGAGAAACGCATGCGTTTTTTTACATGAGTTTTTGACGCGTATTTGCCATGCGTTTTTTCCAATGCATTGTATAGGCAAATACGCGTGCAGAAACGCACAAGAATTGGTCATGTCCGTATTTTTTCTGCGAGTAAAATCTGCGCAGAAAAAATACGGACCATGTGCACAGAACTTGCAGAATGTCATAGGAAGTCATGGGATAAGGTATGCAATGCGTTTCTGGAGCGTTTACGCGCTGCAAATACACACCAAAATACGCACCAAAAACGCATCGTGGGCACACAGCCTTAGCGTGAGATTATAAGATCTACTGCTCGAAAGATGGTGGTGACCTCAGTTTTTTTTTTTTTTCTAAATAAAGTTTAATCCGAGAAGAAACAGGTTAAATAATCTTCGCCATATTGTGTAACTCAGCCCAACCCTGCTATTAGCATACACAAGGGCGTCCCTCCGAGCAATTGTCAGAGGCTTAAAATAGTAGTACTGTGAACGGTCCCACAGCGCCCCTCCTGGTCATCCCACCGCATACAACATTGCAAAAGTTGGAGGTCAAGAAGTGGGGTCCTAAGTGGGATGAATGTGACTAGTCCTAATGAAAATATTAACCCTCCAATAGCAGCAGAGTGGTGACTTCTGGGATATTCAGGCCCATTCGGTGGGAGGGATCCACCTAATGTGTCATTGTGTTATGACGGCAGGTGTCCGCACACACAGAGACTCGCTCCCTGCCCCCCCCTACATAGTCCTGCTGCCAGGAAAGGTTTCGCCTCTATTAAATGTTAGTCGGCTGAGCTTGTCTGCGGGTTGAGTTGGTGTCTGCCATCTCTACCTGTATGCCAGGGAGGATCGTCAAGGAGGGCATGGCTGCTATGAGGAAGTGGCAGACCTTATTCGGAAAGCAGACATACAGCCCGTCAGCGGTGAGTAAAGTGGGAGAGGTGGCATGAGGACGCAGGGTCCCCTGAAAGGGTGAAGAATACGATCTGGAGTGAAGGGCGCACAAGTGTAGAACATGCACATGGTTCCGAGACACTGCACTCACTGTCTGCTATCAGCCAGGAGAGGACAACTGTAATGTCTCCAATGGGATAAGTCTCTGCAAGCTTATGATCAGATTCCCAGTACCGAGAACCTCACTATGATTACACAGGTCTGCAAAAAAAATTCTTCTCAGGTACCAAGGTTTTTTGAATGGATTTAGTGTATTTTGAGGGTGCTGAATTCAAAAATCCCATTACTTTTGCTGAATTTTTTCTAGTTTTTGAGATAATTCATCCATGAAAATAATGCATTCCCCCAATGCGACTTGTGTGTGATAACAGATGCGATAGCTTTTGGTCTTTTGACTCTTTAACAGCGTCTTAGGTAATGAAATATCCCATGTAATTATTTTGTATTTCAGTTTGTAGGCTTACAATGCTATAAAAGTGACTTTTTGAAGCCAGAATTCTACTGTAGTTAATTATCTCAGAAACGGAAGTCATATTCTTAATCAGCACCATAAACTTAATATAAAACCTTTTAGACATCGTTGGCACTAAGACCACTGTATACCAGTGTTATAAGGTCCATTTTGGAATTACTGGCCCCTTGACACAATCAACAATTAGTCCTGTAACAAGACCCAGTAGATGATGGGAGTTCTGTGGAAATGCTTTTGTTTGTTTTTTTACACGAAACAGTGAATTGAACCCCAAATAAAGATCATCCGACAACTCCAAGAAAGTTCTCAAACTGCTGCAAGGGGAGGGGAGAAGTTACACATAGCAACCAAATAGAATAGATGAGCAGAGCAGCCTTCCAGACTCCTCCGGTCTCTTCATCAGGCTCAGTATAGCACAATATCTGAGGAGTCACATATTGTACACAACAGTGCACAGGAATAGTGCAGTAATCAGACCCATTACACTGTGTATCACAAAAAAGAGCTCAAGCTATAGAGGCCCAGCTCAAAAAGGAAGATGCATATGTGGCACCCCAGGGGTCTGGTTTCCACAGTAACAGCAATGTTATGTCTGAGAGCAGGTGGGAGGTCTCTTGGTCAGGAATCCTATGCATGCCACACCTCCTGCCCAGTCCTGGGGGGGGGAAGAACTTCCCCTATATAAACCTGGGGCTGAGGCAGGGTTAGAGAGTTCAGAGGGAGAGTTCAGCCAGGAGGGCTGACAGGGAGCTGTGGCTCCGGCTGGGCCCAGCTCCTGGGCCATGCCAGAAGTAGAGACAGAGAAGAGAAGCAGCTATGGGAAGAAACAACAGGAGCTCTGTGGGAGCAGTGTTACAAGGAGTCAGGGGCTGGCAGCTGCAGAGCTCGCCCTGACTGAGAAGATTTCTTACCGGACCCGGAGTCCGAGGCTGTGGGGATTAACCCAGACCCAGCAGCAGAAACCGCCCGGCAGGGGATTTCAGGTCCTCTGGCCAAGAAACCCGAAGGCACGGTCACACGCGTGGGACCAGCACCGCCGTCGTGGAGCGGAAGCCACTAGAAGGCCCCGAGTCACCGGCCATACGGGTGAGCACCACACGGTACACTCAGGGACGTGGGCTACCTTTACCCGTGTGATGAAAGCCGGCCGGTGGGTGCAGCTCTCTGGCGCCCCCTTACCTCTCAGGTCAGTCAAAGTACTGCACCTAGAGAAAGTAGTGCCAGGAAGCTGCAACCAGCGCAGGGAACACGGTAGAGTGTTCCCTTCAACGTCACTAAACCGTAACGTCACTACACAGCACAACTCGCTAGCGCCCTCTTAGCCTCAGGTCAGTCAAGGAACTGCACCTAGGATAAGCGGTCGCCAGGGAGACTGTCCTGTAACCTACTGGGTATCGGGGCCCTCTGTAGTGAGGGCGGTATATATATCTTCCTTGGCCGCGCCAGGAATATATATATCTGAACCTCCGACCGTCACTACCAGCCTTCCCCAATCCCCAGTTGGTATGCTGCCACCAGTCCCTATTTTAGATATACGCCCAGTCCGTGAATGGGCCTATATCGGGTCAGGAACCAACCCTGGGTAGCGTTTTTGGCTTGAGCCGAGCTCACACGGACGTGCGTTCGTTATGCAGAATAAAAGGCAGGCCCACAATTACTTGAGGTAATTGATTATAATAATACACTAGATACACGATATACAACTAAATATACACAGGTATAAGGTCAGGCTAAACTATACAACAATGGAATACAACACACAGAATCACCACAGCATATCAGTTACCGGTTTCTTGATTTTCTTGTGACGCAGGGAGAGGATTCTGCGGTCGCAGGCACGGTTCTTTGTTACAGGCTGAGGCCTACCACCGCATGGTCAAACTGCTCCTCCCCTTGGTGGCCTCAGCTGGTGCTCAGATGTTCAGCACACCACTCTTGGGTCAAGACTGACTTGTCTCTTGTCTGTCCTGCTATCTTACCTGCCCCGTCCCGCCCACTGCTGGTGAGGTCAGCTGGCTCAGTCTCCACCCTCAGGTCTAACTTCGATCAGAAGCCCAAATTCTATGGAACCCAATAACTTCTTCTGGGATGGTCTCATGATACCCCCAGGGGTTCCCATGGATTCGGGCCGCCGTAACCGACCTTTTGATATCAATTATGATACCATACGGTCCTCAGGAATGGCTCCGCGCTATATCTTGGCTTCCAGAGCACGTACAAACGTCTACCGCGGAGGCTTGTGTGCGCAATGGCTCCGGGACGCCGTGATATTTTTTTATTGGCCCATCCCACGCAACATGCGTGTACTATTCATGTTTCTATATCTTATGCCTCCATGCTTGTGACAGACAAAGAAACTAGTCCTATGGGACAAATGGTCAGGTACAGATAGATGAAGCACCCCCCCCTGCTGGCTGTGTTTCCTCTCGAAGTCTTTGAAGCTCCTAGCATTCAAGTGTTAAGTAGGCTTCTTATCTTACAGGAGCCTGGATGGGGGGAAACTATCTAGTTGACGTTTTAACAGAAGGTCCCAAGGGTGGGGGCTGCTGAAGTGTGGCCATCCCTGGATATGATTTATCATTACCAAGATGGCGGCTACAGGTTCATCACACCTCCCCCTATACGAGGGCGCGAGGGGGTAGCACATTCCTGTGTTCCCCCGTGCGTCCTTCTGCACCCTCCCCTTGCCGGGATAACCCGTCAGCGTTACCGTGGTCACGGCCTCTTCTGTGGCGAATGGAGAAGTGGTACTGCTGGAGAGCGAGGCTCCAGCGTAGCAACCTGCCATTCGACCCAGAGACCGTGTGTAACCAGCTGAGGGGGTTGTGGTCCGTCTCCACGGTGAAATGGCTCCCGTACAAGTAGGGCTGCAGACGCTGCAGGGCCCATACAATTGCCAGGCATTCTTTTTCCACCGTGGAGTAAGCCACCTCCCGGGGCAGTAGCTTCCTGCTCAGGTACAAGACAGGATGTTCCTGGCCTGTCGTGTTGACCTGACTTAGCACAGCACCGAGGCCAAAGTCACTGGCGTCGGTCTGTACCACAAACGGCCGGTCGAAGTCGGCAGCTTGCAGTACAGGGGAGCTACTTAGGGCGGCCTTGAGTGCCCCGAAAGCTGTCTCGCAGGCGACTGTCCAGTCGACTGCGACGGGCAGCTTCTTCTTGGTGAGGTCCGTCAGGGGCTTGGCCAGGGTGCTATAGTGTGGGACGAACCTCCTATAGTACCCGGCGGTCCCCAAGAAGGACATCACCTGCTTTTTGGTCCTAGGAGTGGGCCAGGATGCGATGGCATCCACTTTCCCCGGTTCTGGCTTCAGAACCCCCCCGCCTACCCGGTGACCCAGGTAGAGGACCTCACTCATGCCCAGCTGGCACTTTTCCGGCTTGATGGTCAAGCCTGCCCGGTGGATCCGACCGAGCACCTGCCGCAGGTGCTCTAGGTGATCCTCCCAAGTGGGACTGAAGACTGCAATATCGTCCAAGTACGCAGCCGCGTACCCTTCAAGTCCCTCAAGCAGCGTATTGACCATCCGCTGAAAAGTGGCAGGGGCATTCTTCATGCCGAATGGCATCACTGTGGACTCGTACAGTCCAAAAGGGGTGATAAAGGCAGAGCGTTCCCTTGCCGCGGGGGTCAGAGGAATCTGCCAGTACCCCCGGCTCAGATCCATGATGGTCAGGTACTTAGCCCCGGCCATCCGATCGAGCAGGTCATCGATGCGTGGTATGGGGAACGCATCGGTGGCCGTTACAGCGTTGAGCCCCCGGTAGTCCACGCAGAACCGTGTAGTTCGGTCCTTCTTTGGTACGAGGACTACAGGCGAGGCCCACGCGCTGCTGGATGCCTGGATCACCCCCAGCTTCAGCATCTCGTCTATCTCTTGGCGCATGTTTCCCTGCACCTCGAAAGAGACCCGATATGCTGAACGCCGGATCGGCGGGTGATCGCCAGTGTCCACGTCGTGGACAGCCATCTCAGTCCTTCCGGGCAGGCTGCTGAACAGCCCCCGGAAGGGGTGCAGGGTGGTCCCCAGCTGGGACCGTTGGTCCTCCGTGAGCTGGTGGCCAACCCCCACATCCTCGATGGACCCACCCGCCTTGGCTTGGGTGAGCAGATCCAGGAGGGTTTCTACCTCTCCTTCCTCGGGAAGGTTGCACACTGGGTGGGCAGTCGCTTCCCGCTCATGATGAGCCTTCATCATGTTCACGTGGAAGGCCTTCCTCCTTCCACGGGCGTGATCCAGGGTGACCAGATAGGTGACGGCATTGAGTTTCTGGTGCACGAAGTAGGGACCTTCCCAGGCTGCCTGAAGCTTGTTCTGTGGTACGGGGACCAGTACCCACACCTTTTGACCCACCTGGTAGGTCCTCTCACAAGCATTCTGGTCGTACCACCGCTTCTGGTCGGCCTGGGCCTGGGCCATATTGTCCTGCACCAGCTTTGCCAAGGCCATCATCCTGTCCCGGTGGCGCACGACATACTCGATGACCGACACCTCGGGGGTGGCCAAATCCCCTTCCCATGCTTCCTTCATCAGAGCCAGGGGGCCCCGTACCCGTCGCCCGTACAGGAGCTCAAAGGGGGAGAACCCCGTTGAGGCCTGCGGAACCTCCCGGTAAGCAAATAGGAGGTGTGGGAGGTAACGCTCCCAGTCTCTCCCGTGGGAGTCGACCAACATCTTAAGCATCTGCTTTAAGGTGCCATTGAACCGCTCACACAGGCCATTAGTCTGTGGGTGATACGGGCTGGCCACCAGATGTTGCACCTGCATTTGCTTACAGAGGGACTCCATCAGCCGCGACATGAACTGGGTCCCTCGGTCGGTGAGCATTTCTTGGGGGAAACCCACTCTGGAGAAGATCTCCAGTAAGGCGGTAGCCACCTTGTCGGCCCGAATGGACGACAAAGCTACCGCTTCCGGGTACCGGGTGGCATAGTCCACTACCATGAGTATGAAGCATTTCCCGGAGTGGCTGGGAGGGGACAGAGGTCCAATAAGATCCACAGCAACCCTCGAGAAAGGCTCTTCGATGATTGGCAGAGTTACCAGTGGGGCTTTGGGGCGCGGCCCCGCCTTCCCCACCCTCTGACAGGTGTCACACGAACGGCAGTAGGCACCCACCGCGGCTCCCATCCCAGGCCAGTAGAAATGCTGAGCTATCCTGGCCTTGGTTTTAGCGATCCCTAGGTGTCCGGCCATCGGAATCTCGTGTGCGATCCGCAACAATTCCGCCCTGAACGGATAGGGTACCACTAACTGTCGGTCCCTGGGCCACGCCTCCGGTGAACCCTGCTGGACCGTTACCCGGTACAGCCGTCCCTGGTCCCAGACCACCCGCTCGCAGTCTGACTCCATGGGAGGCTGTGCCGCCTGTTCCTTGAGAGCTTTCAGGCTGTCGTCTGCTTCCAACGCAGCCTGAAATTCCTGACTTGATGTGGCCAGAATCGACGAAACTGCCACATCCTCCGTCAGCCCCTCCGGGCATGTCACCTGGCCGCTGTCTGACCCGGCAGACACTTGGTCAGAAGTGGGGAAGCCGTCGGACCTCTGCAAGGCTCCTTGGGCTCCGGCGCTCCCACTCCTGGTGACAGCGGCTATGACCGCTGTGACCGTGGGTAGTGCCTGCTTCCCCTCTGTTTCTGACCAAGCCGCCCGATCAGGCAGGCTTCCTAGGCCTTTGGACATCTCGGATGTGGGGAACTCCTGCCCTGGGGTCTTACCTGGCGGCTCCTCTCTTGGGACACCCCCACCTCCCATGGCCTGTTCCTCCCCCTGCAGTGGGCCTATACTCAGCAGCCTGGATACCCCTGGGAGCCCTACACTGCCGGTAGCTGCCCCCCTCTCCATCCCTGAGCTTCCCTCTACAGAATCCTGCCCGCCCCCTCCCTCACCGGAGGACAAGAGGTCACGGCACGCCGGCTGAGCACCTCTGCGGGCATCCCCCACACTCCCCACCTGCTTTCACTAACCCTGTTTGTGTTGTGTCTGTGCAGGTGTTACCCTCAGGTTTCACTCCCTCCTCCTCAGCAGGACACACACTACATACAACATGGTTGGCATTAGCAGCAGACAAATCAATACACTCTTGGGGGGCCGAACTTGGGGGTTCAGAGGGTACATACTGCGATACTAGACGCCCCAAGTCGGTCCCTAATAAAACATTTGCGGGAATATTTGGCGTTACTCCCACCTCCCGCATCCCCCTTCCGGCACCCCAGTCCAAATACACCATGGCAACGGGAAGTGCCGGCTCCACGCCTCCAACCCCGGAGACGGAAAGAGTCTTTCCTGGTACCAAGTCCTGGGGGGACACCACCTCAGGCCGTACCAGTGTTCGTTCAGCGCCCGTGTCCCGCAGTCCCATGACCGCAGAACGGCCTATGGTGACGGGTTGGATGTTGTCCAGGGACCTACCACCACCCCCTCCCACACACAAAACATTGGGCGCTCTCTGGGAATGGGATGGGGTCTTTTGGCGCTGGGGACACTCAGCCCTAAAGTGTCCTGGTTTGTTGCATAGATGACAACGTCTTACGTCTGGTCCTTGCCTGGAGAGGGCAACAGGGGGATACACCCCTTGTGTTCTAGGGGCCGGGGAAACAGGGGCATGACTGGGCTTACCCCCTCTCCAGGTGCTGCTGGCAGACTTCTTCAGCTCAGGCGCCCTGTTATTGGCATACTCGTCTGCCAGGGCGGCTGTAGCAGAAGCCCCTGTTGGTTTTCGGTCACGGAGGAACTGTCGGAGGTCCTCTGGGCAGTTCCACAAGAACTGCTCCGTGACGAACAGTTCCTGGACCTCCTGGCGGGTAGTAAGCGCTAGACCCGAGGTCCAGTGCTCTGCGGCTCTCAACAGCGCCCGCATATGATCGGTCCAGGTGTCCTTGGGGCCACGCAGCAGGCTCCGGAACTTCTGGCGGTACGACTCGGGAGTGAGGTTGTACTGCCGGATCAGGGCCCGCTTGATGCAGTCGTAGTTCTGTACCTCCCCGGCAGGTAAGTCCCCCAAGGCATCCAGGGACTTACCCCTCAAACGGGGGGTCAGGTATCTGGCCCACTGATCCCGGGCCAGATGGTGCTGAAGACAGGTCCGTTCAAATGCCACCAGAAAGGAGTCCAGGTCCCCATCCTTCTCCAGTAGAGGGAAGTCCTCAGCTCGGACTTTGGACGACTTGGTCTCCTGATGGGTTGGTTGCTCTAGCGGAAGCCCCCGCTGGGCCAGGTCCAGTTGGTGCTGGCGCTCCGCAGCTCGCTCTGCACGCTCCGCAGCCTCCCGGCGCTCTGCAGCTTCACGCTCCGCAGCCTCCCGGCGCTCCGCAGCTTCGCGCTCCTCCTCCGCTGCCTTCTCTGATGCTGCCAGGAGGGTTTTGTAGACGGCATCGCCATGAGACTGGAGACTTGCCATAGCCGCTTGTAAAAGGGCTTGTGATCTGGACAGGCTGGGCTGGGTAGGTGGTGGGCAGCCCACTGCGGGACCGTATACTGGGGACTGGCTCCCTGAGGTGCCCGGGCTGGACTCCTCCTCGCCATGAGTAACAATGTCCTCCCCTCCTGCCACACGGACCGTAGCATTAGCCTCCTGCAGGGTCTTGCTCCTGGTGCCGTCTGCCATCTTGGTAACCGACACCGCTGCAACCCTGAGTTTGCACACACCTTGTTATACTTTTAGCCTGACCGTCTAACGTTGGGCTGACCTTAAGACTCCAGCAGTGGAAGTTACCACTGGCAGTCTTTAGTGCCTGGGAGTAGGGGTCCCACAACACTATTATTCTGCAATCCCACCGCTCTGCCACCAATGTGATGAAAGCCGGCCGGTGGGTGCAGCTCTCTGGCGCCCCCTTACCTCTCAGGTCAGTCAAAGTACTGCACCTAGAGAAAGTAGTGCCAGGAAGCTGCAACCAGCGCAGGGAACACGGTAGAGTGTTCCCTTCAACGTCACTAAACCGTAACGTCACTACACAGCACAACTCGCTAGCGCCCTCTTAGCCTCAGGTCAGTCAAGGAACTGCACCTAGGATAAGCGGTCGCCAGGGAGACTGTCCTGTAACCTACTGGGTATCGGGGCCCTCTGTAGTGAGGGCGGTATATATATCTTCCTTGGCCGCGCCAGGAATATATATATCTGAACCTCCGACCGTCACTACCAGCCTTCCCCAATCCCCAGTTGGTATGCTGCCACCAGTCCCTATTTTAGATATACGCCCAGTCCGTGAATGGGCCTATATCGGGTCAGGAACCAACCCTGGGTAGCGTTTTTGGCTTGAGCCGAGCTCACACGGACGTGCGTTCGTTATGCAGAATAAAAGGCAGGCCCACAATTACTTGAGGTAATTGATTATAATAATACACTAGATACACGATATACAACTAAATATACACAGGTATAAGGTCAGGCTAAACTATACAACAATGGAATACAACACACAGAATCACCACAGCATATCAGTTACCGGTTTCTTGATTTTCTTGTGACGCAGGGAGAGGATTCTGCGGTCGCAGGCACGGTTCTTTGTTACAGGCTGAGGCCTACCACCGCATGGTCAAACTGCTCCTCCCCTTGGTGGCCTCAGCTGGTGCTCAGATGTTCAGCACACCACTCTTGGGTCAAGACTGACTTGTCTCTTGTCTGTCCTGCTATCTTACCTGCCCCGTCCCGCCCACTGCTGGTGAGGTCAGCTGGCTCAGTCTCCACCCTCAGGTCTAACTTCGATCAGAAGCCCAAATTCTATGGAACCCAATAACTTCTTCTGGGATGGTCTCATGATACCCCCAGGGGTTCCCATGGATTCGGGCCGCCGTAACCGACCTTTTGATATCAATTATGATACCATACGGTCCTCAGGAATGGCTCCGCGCTATATCTTGGCTTCCAGAGCACGTACAAACGTCTACCGCGGAGGCTTGTGTGCGCAATGGCTCCGGGACGCCGTGATATTTTTTTATTGGCCCATCCCACGCAACATGCGTGTACTATTCATGTTTCTATATCTTATGCCTCCATGCTTGTGACAGACAAAGAAACTAGTCCTATGGGACAAATGGTCAGGTACAGATAGACGAAGCACCCCCCCCTGCTGGCTGTGTTTCCTCTCGAAGTCTTTGAAGCTCCTAGCATTCAAGTGTTAAGTAGGCTTCTTATCTTACAGGAGCCTGGATGGGGGGAAACTATCTAGTTGACGTTTTAACAGAAGGTCCCAAGGGTGGGGGCTGCTGAAGTGTGGCCATCCCTGGATATGATTTATCATTACCAAGATGGCGGCTACAGGTTCATCACAACCCGCCTCTAGCAAGGAAGCCAGAAGAGTACAATTAGTTGGGGAGGCCTACAACTCCGCCTGGCCAAGGGGGATCCCATCTGCTCAAGGACTGACCAGGCCCCGACCGCTAGCCAGTACTCCGGGAGGGTCTATCTTTGTCACCAGTAAAGACCCTGAACTACACCGCATCGTCTCTGAGTGGTTCCTGCTACCCCCATCATCCACGTCGGCTGCCCTGAGGCCATACCCCTCCCGTTGGGCGTTATACCATCTACGCTGCACTATCCTACCACCGGCCTCAGCGGTCTGCCCTGCAGCGGCAGCTCCATAGCTGCATTCAACGGGTGGCGTAGTCGTCCTACATCTACTGCTAATATACCGCCACTTAGTCTGACTCCCTGGGCACGGACCGGGTCACCGCCACGAGACTACTACCCCTATCAGATCCGGCTCCGGGTAGGCTCCCGCGTGCGCAACGCTACTCAGCACAGGCCCAGGGGCGCGTCACATAGAAATGGTTAAAAAAAGAATTTTATTTCCAATACTAAAGTACGATCACCCACAAGAATGAAATATTCAAGTTAATGCAAAAGTATTACATAGCCCCATAAAGCATCAAGTCACCCATAGACAACCTATACCAGTCAAGAATCACTGGACACATATGTCCAAAAATGTGGGCTAAAATAGCAATGCTAGACTTGACTGCTTGTCACATACAAAAAGAAGTGCAAGTGCATATACCGGGAAATCCCTTATTATGTGTAAGGACAAATAAATATAGTTAAATGAGTAATAAGTGTAAAGTTACTAGGGGATATGCATGTGTACTTACATGAAGAGGGATGGAACCTGCCCCGACGACGCCGTTTCGCAAGTGCTTCTTCCAAGGGGGCGTGTGTACATGTGCGCAGTGTCTCATTTAAATATGGTGGTGATCAGCTGTTAGAACTAAAGGATCATTGATGGAGTGATGCGGCGCGTGCGCTCCCTACTAGGACTTCCGCTTAAGTAAAGAGTGACTTCCGGGGCGTAGCGCTTCACAAGCATGCGGTGGAACGCATTGGTGTCTATTGCGCATAGCCGGAAGTCAAACGGGTCCGTTCGTGCGCACGCGCACCTCCATCATAGAATCCCCATATAGAAGTAGCGTGGCTAGAGGGGGGCGGGTCACACAGAACATAAGTGCAATAACTATTGTGACTCAATAATAAATGAAAAAAAGGGAAAGTGAATGCATCAGTGAAAAGTAAGTGAAATATAAGGGGGGGGGGGATGTGAGAAATACAATAAAGTGTGAAGAATTAATAGGGCACTATGCTTGGAGGTCTTCCAATAATTATGATGCAAAGATGAACAAATGGCAAGACATAGTCAGACCAAATTCAATGATCGAAGTATTAATGAATTAAAACCAAATAGTGAAGTACTGCATAATACTAATAAAGAGAAATATACATATAGTTATATAAATTATATTCCTTGATTTCTTGTGCTTTGTCTTCATATCCATATTGGAAAGGGCCGGGTACAAGAAAGAAAGGACATCAGCCACCGCACCACATCTCCAAACGCCAACGCCAAAGAACCACTCCAGGACCGAACCCACAGCAGACATCACCAATGAGTACTAAATGTAAATGTTAAAAGTTAAAACCACATAAGAAAAAAACAAAACAAAAAAGACACACACAATAAAATGGTACCTCGCTGAATGGAAGCAGAGATAGAGGGGAACAGTATATGGTGTTAAACCAAGATGATAAATAGAGTAATGTGAAAGATGGTAGGGAGGGCGATTATGGCCATATGTCAATATGTTACAAAAAAGCAGAGAAACCAAATTGCTCGTTCAAACCTTGTGGTGAGACAGTACCCAATCTGAAAATCCACTTGCTTTCCAATCTAGCAAGAGCCTGGCCCAGGTCACCACCCCTACTTCTCATATCAATATGGTCAATGCCTTTAATTCTCAAACCCTTGGGATCACTGTTGTGAAACATTTTAAAATATTACACTGTGTGCAGAATTATTAGGCAAATGAGTATTTTGATCACATGATACTTTTTATACATGCCGTCCTACTCCAAGCTGCATAGGGTTGAGAGCCAACTATCAATTAAGTAAATCTGGTGATGTGCATCTCTGTAATGAGGAGGGGTGTTGTCTAATGACATCAACACCCTATATAAGGTGTGCTTAATTATTAGGCAACTTCCTTTCCTTTGGCAAAATGAGTCAGAAGAGAGATTTGACGGGATCTGAAAAGTCCAAAATTGTGAGATGTCTTGCAGAGGGATACAGCAGTCTTGAAATTTGCAAACTTTTGAAGCATGATCACCAAACAATCAAGCGTTTCATGGCAAATAGCCAACAGGGTCGCAAGAAGCGTGTTGGCCAAAAAAGGCGCAAAATAATTGCCCATGAATTGAGGAAAATCAAGCGTGAAGCTGCCAAGATGCCATTCGCCACCAGTTTTACCATATTTCAGAGCTGCAATGTTACTGGAGTATCAAAAAGCACAAGGTGTGCGATACTCAGGGACATGGCCAAGGTAAGGAAGGCTGAAAAATGATCACCTGTGAACAAGAAACATAAGATAAAACGTGAAGAATGGGCCAAGAAATATCTTAAGACTGATTTTTCAAAGGTTTTATGGCCTGATGAAATGAGAGTGACTCTTGATGGTCCAGATGGATGGGCCAGAGGCTGGATCAGTAAAGGGCAGAGAGCTCCACTCCAACTCAGACGCCAGCAAGGTGGAGGTGGGGTACTGGTATGGGCTGGTATCATCAAAGATCAACTTGTGGGACCTTTTCGGGTTGAGGATGGAGTGAAGCTCAACTCCCAGACGTACTGCCAGTTTCTGGAAGACAACTTCTTCAAGCAGTGGTACAGGAAGAAATCGGTATCTTTCAAGAAAAATATGATTTTCATGCAGGACAATGCTCCATCACATGCATCCAACTACTCCACAGCGTGGCTGGCCAGTAAAGGTCTAAAAGAAGAAAAAATAATGACATGGCCTCCTTGTTCACCTGATCTGAACTCCATAGAGAACCTGTGGTCCATCATAAAATGTGAGATTTACAGGGAGGGAAAACAGTACACCTCTCGGAACAGTGTCTGGGAGGCTGTGGTGGCTGCTGCATGCAATGTTGATCGAAAACAGATCAAGCAACTGACAGAATCTATGGATGGAGGCTGCTGAGTGTCATCATAAAGAAAGGTGGCTATACTGATCACTAATTTTTTTGGATTTTGTTTTTGCATGTCAGAAATGTTTATTTCTAAATTTTGTGCACTGATATTGGTTTACCTGGTGAAAATAAACAAGTGAGATGGGATTATATTTGGTTTTTATTAAGTTGCCTAATAATTCTGCACAGTAATAGTTACCTGCACAAACAGATATCCTCCTAAGATAGCCAAATCTAAAAAAAACCCACTCCAACTTCCAAAAATATTAAGCTTGGATATTTATGAGTCTTTTGGGTTGATTGAGAACATACAGTGGTGGCCAAAAGTATTGGCACCCTTGCAATTCTGTCAGATAATACTCAGTTTCTTCCTGAAAATGATTGCAATCACCAATTCTTTGGTCTTATTATCTTCATTTAATTTGTCTTCAATGAAAAAAACACAAAAAGAATTGTCCTAAAGCCAAATTGGATATAATTCCACACCAAACCTAAAAAAGGGGGTGGACAAAAGTATTGGCACTGTTTGAAAAATCATGTGATGCTTCTCTAATTCGTGTAATTAACAGCACCTGTAACTTACCTGTGGCACCTAACAGGTGTTGGCAATAACTAAACCACACTTGCAGCCAGTTAACATGGATTAAAGTTGACTCAACCTCTGTCCTGTGTCCTTGTGTGTACCACATTGAGCATGGAGAAAAGAAAGAAGACCAAAGAACTGTCTGAGGACTTGAGAAACCAAATTGTGAGTAAGCATGAGCAATCTCAAGGCTACAAGTCCATCTCCAAAGACCTGAATGTTCCTGTGTCTTCCATGCGCAGTGTCATCAAGAATTTTAAAGCCCATGGCACTGTGGCTAACCTCCCTAGATGTGGACGGAAAAGAAAAATTGACGAGAGATTTCAACGCAAGATTGTGCGGATGGTGGATAAAGAACCTCGACTAACATCCAAACAAGTTCAAGCTGCCCTGCAGTCCGAGGGTACAACAGTGTCAACCCGTACTATCCGTCGGCGTCTGAATCAAAAGGGTCTGTATGGTAGGATACCCAGGAAGACCCCACTTCTTACCCCGAGACATAAAAAAGCCAAGCTGGAGTTTGCCAAAACTTACCTGAGAAAGCCTAAAACGTTTTGGAAGAATGTTCTCTGGTCAGATGAGACAAAAGTAGAGCTTTTTGGGAAAAAGCATCAACATAGAGTGTACAGGGAAAAAAGAGGCATTCAAAGAAAAGAACACGGTCCCTACAGTCAAACATGGCGGAGGTTCCCTGATGTTTTGGGGTTTCTTTGCTGCCTCTGGCACTGGACTGCTTGACCGTGTGCATGGCATTATGAAGTCTGAAGACTACCAACAAATTTTGCAGCATAATGTAGGGCCCAGTGTGAGAAAGCTGGGTCTCCCTCAGAGGTCATGGGTCTTCCAGCAGGACAATGACCCAAAACACACTTCCAAAAGCACTATAAAATGGTTTGAGAGAAAGCACTGGGGACTTCTAAGGTGGCCAGCAATGAGTCCAGACCTGAATCCCATAGAACACCTGTGGAGAGATCTCAAAATGGCAGTTTGGAGAAGGCACCCTTCAAATATCAGGGACCTGGAGCAGTTTGCCAAAGAAGAAGGCAAATAGAGTCATGGCATGCATCAGAAGAGGAATAGGGGCATATGATAAGAACATTGTTCTTCCTCTGTATAAAGCGCTGGTAAGGCCGCACTTATAATATTGTGCACAGTTCTGGGCTCCGGTGCTCAGGAAAGACATATTGGAGCTAGAGAGGGTACAAAGGAGGGCGACTAAGGTAATAAAGGGAATGGAGGGACTAGAATACCCAGAGAGGTTGTCAAAATTAGGCCTATTTACGTTGGAAAAGAGAAGGCTTAGGGGAGACCTCATAAACATGTATAAATACATCAGGGGGCAGTACAGAGATCTCTCCCATGACCTGTTTATACCAAGGATGGTGACAAAGACGAGGGGGCACACTATGCGTCTGGAGGAAAGGAGGTTCCTGCACCAGCATAGAAGGGGATTCTTTACGGTCAGAGCCGTGAGACTCTGGAACTCTCTGCGAGAGGAAGTGGTGATGTCCAACTCACTTAATGAGTTCAAGAGAGGCCTGGACGCCTTTCTTGAGAACAATAAAATTACATCTTATGCTTAGTTAATTAATCCAGGGATTTAATCTGACTGCCAGATTGGTGTCGGGAAGTGAATTTTTCCTCAATGATGTAAATTGGCCTATACCGCATGTTTGTTTTTTTTGCCTTCCCCTGGATCAACGCTGCGGAATAGCTGCAGTGCACAAGAAATAGGCTGAACTGGATGGACGCTTGTCTTTTTTCGGCCTTATAAACTATGTAATGGTCTACAATTCCAGCAGAGCATTGTAAGAAACTCATTGATGGTGACCGGAAGCGGTTGTTCGCAGTTATTTTGGATAAAGGTTGTGCAACCAAGTATTAGGCTGAGGGTGCCAATACTTTTGTCTGGCCCATTTTTGGAGTTTTGTGTGAAATGATCAATGATTTGATTTTGGCTTCATTCTCTTTTGTGTTTTTTCCTTGCAAGCAAATTAAATGAAGATAATAAGACCAAAGAATTTGTGATTGCAATCATTTTCAGGAAGAAACTGAGTATTATCTGACAGAATTGCAGGGGTGCCAATACTTTTGGCCACCACTGTATTTGTTGATCAATAATAAAAATAATCCTCTAAAATACAACTTGCCTAATAATTCTGCACACAGTGTAGTATGGGGAGGGGAGAGACATGGCAGGAAATATCGGTGCAGTTCATGGATAAGGAGGGTGAAAGTTTTATTGTCCAATGATTGAGGTCTGGTCCCTGGTTGTGACGCCCCCACAACGTCAGAGGAGCACTTTCCTTAATTGATGTAGATAATAGCAACCAATCATCACAACTGATCTTGGCAACTATAATCGCATCCCATTTTTTTATATTTAAAATTTGCAACCTTTCTGGTTCTATGAAAAATTGCTCCATTTTAACTTGGTATGAGATTTTACCAACTTGCCAACATCCTCTACCCCGAGTGTCAGCATCATTGTCCTGAAGCCCAAGTGTCAGCATCATTATCCTGTAGCTCCTGTGTCAGCATCATTGTGCTGTATCCCCAAATATCAGTGTCATTGTCCAGTACCCCGAGTGTCAGCATCATTGTCCTGTAGCCCGAGTGTCTGCATCATTGTCCTGTATCTCCAAATATAAGGTCATAGTCCAGTACCCAGAGTGTCAGCATCATTGTCCTGTATCCCCAAATATCAGTGTCATTGTCCAGTACCCTGAGTGTCAGCATCATGGTCCTGTAGCCCGAGTGCCAGCATTATTGTCCTCTATCCCCAAATATCAGTGTCATTGTCCAGTACCCCGAGTGTCAGCATCATTGTCCTGTAGCCCGAGTGTCTGCATCATTGTCCTGTATCCCCAAATATAAGGTCATAGTCCAGTACCCAGAGTGTCAGCATCATTGTCCTGTATCCCCAAATATCAGTGTCATTGTCCAGTACCCTGAGTGTCAGCATCATGGTCCTGTAGCCTGAGTATCAGCATCATTGTGCTGTATCCCCAAATATCAGTGTCATTGTCCAGTACCCTGAGTGTCAGCATCATTGTCCTGTATCCCCAAATATCAGTGTCATTATTCTGTACCTTGAGTGTCAGCATCATTGTCCTGTAGCCCGAGTGTCTGCATCATTGTCCTGTAGCCCGAGTGTCTGCATCATTGTCCTGTATCCCCAAATATCAGGTCATAGTCCAGTACCCTGAGTGTCAGCATCATGGTCCTGTAGACTGAGTGTCAGCTTCATTGTGCTGTATCCCCAAATATCAGTGTCATTGTCCAGTACCCTGAGTGTCAGCATCATTGTCATGTAGCCTGAGTGTCGGCATCATTGTCCTGTATCCCCAAATATCAGTGTCATTTTCCAGTACCCTGAGTGTCAGCATCATGGTCCTGTAGCCTGAGTGTCAGCATCATTGTGCTGTATCCCCAAATATCAGTGTCATTGTCCAGTACCCTGAGTGTCAGCATCATTGTCCTGTAGCCTGAGTGTCGGCATCATTGTCCTGTATCCCCAAATATCAGTGTCATTGTCCAGTACCCTGAGTGTCAACATCATTGTCCTGTAGCTCGAGTATCGGCATCATTGTCCTGTAGCCTGAGTGTCTGCATCATTGTCCTGTATCCCCAAATATAAGGTCATAGCCCACTACCCGGAGTGTCAGCATCATTGTCCTGTATCCCCAAATATCAGTGTCATTGTCCAGTACCCTGAGTGTCAGCATCATTGTCCTGTATCCCCAAATATCAGTGTCATTGTCCAGTACCCTGAGTGTCAGCATCATTGTGCTGCATCCCCAAATATCAGTGTCATTGTCCAGTACCCTGAGTGTCAGCATCATTGTCCTGTACCCGAGTGTCAGCATCATTGTCTTGTATCCCCAAATATCAGTGTCATTGTCCAGTGCCCTGAGTGTCAGAATCATTGTCTTGTAGCCCGAGTGTCAGCATCATTGTCCTGTATCACCAAATATCAGTGTCAATTTCCAGTACCCTGAGTGTCAGCATCATTGTCCTGTAGCCCAAGTGTCTGCATCGCTGTCCTGTAGCCCGAGTGTCTGCATAATTGTCCTGTATCCCCAAATATCAGTGTCATTGTCCAGTACCCTGAGTGTCAGCATCATGGTCCTGTAGACTGAGTGTCAGCTTCATTGTGCTGTATCCCCAAATATCAGTGTCATTGTCCAGTACCCTGAGTGTCAGCATCATTGTCATGTAGCCTGAGTGTCGGCATCATTGTCCTGTATCCCCAAATATCAGTGTCATTGTCCAGTACCCTGAGTGTCAGCATCATGGTCCTGTAGCCTGAGTGTCAGCATCATTGTGCTGTATCCCCAAATATCAGTGTCATTGTCCAGTACCCTGAGTGTCAGCATCATTGTCCTGTAGCCTGAGTGTCGGCATCATTGTCCTGTATCCCCAAATATCAGTGTCATTGTCCAGTACCCTGAGTGTCAACATCATTGTCCTGTAGCTCGAGTATCGGCATCATTGTCCTGTAGCCTGAGTGTCTGCATCATTGTCCTGTATCCCCAAATATAAGGTCATAGCCCACTACCCGGAGTGTCAGCATCATTGTCCTGTATCCCCAAATATCAGTGTCATTGTCCAGTACCCTGAGTGTCAGCATCATTGTCCTGTATCCCCAAATATCAGTGTCATTGTCCAGTACCCTGAGTGTCAGCATCATTGTGCTGCATCCCCAAATATCAGTGTCATTGTCCAGTACCCTGAGTGTCAGCATCATTGTCCTGTACCCGAGTGTCAGCATCATTGTCTTGTATCCCCAAATATCAGTGTCATTGTCCAGTGCCCTGAGTGTCAGCATCATTGTCTTGTAGCCCGAGTGTCAGCATCATTGTCCTGTATCACCAAATATCAGTGTCAATTTCCAGTACCCTGAGTGTCAGCATCATTGTCCTGTAGCCCAAGTGTCTGCATCGCTGTCCTGTAGCCCGAGTGTCTGCATAATTGTCCTGTATCCCCAAATATCAGTGTCATTGTCCAGTACCCTGAGTGTCAGCATCATGGTCGTGTAGCCTGAGTGTCAGCATAATTTTCCTGTATCCCCAAATGTCAGTGTCATTATCCAGTACCCTTAGTTTCAGCATCATTGTCCTGTATCCCCAAATATCAGTGTCATTGTCCAGTACCCTGAGTGTCAGCATCATGGTCCTGTAGCCTGAGTGTCAGCATCATTGTGCTGTATCCCCAAATATCAGTGTCATTGTCCAGTACCCTGAGTGTCAGCATCATTGTCCTGTACCCGAGTGCCAGCATTATTGTCCTCTATCCCCAAATATCAGTGTCATTGTCCAGTACCCCAAGTGTCAACATCATTGTCCTCTAGCTTGAGTATCTGCATCATTGTCCTGTAGCCTGAGTGTCAGCATCATTGTCCTGTATCCCCAAATATCAGTGTCATTATTCTGTACCTTGAGTGTCAGTATCATTCTCCAGTACCCTGACTGTCAAAATAATTGTCCTATATCTCCAAATATCAGTGTCATTGTCCAGTACCCTGAGTGTCAGCATCATGGTCCTGTAGACTCAGTGTCAGCTTCCTTGTGCTGTATCCCCAAATATCAGTGTCATTGTCCAGTACCCTGAGTGTCAGCATCATTGTCCTGTAGCCTGAGTGTCGGCATCATTGTCCTGTATCCCCAAATATCAGTGTCATTGTCCAGTACCCTGAGTGTCAGCATCATTGTCCTGTAGCCTGAGTGTCAGCATCATTGTCCTGTATCCCCAAATATCAGTGTCATTGTCCAGTACCCTGAGTGTCAGCATCATTGTCCTGTACCCGAGTGCCAGCATTATTGTCCTCTATCCCCAAATATCAGTGTCATTGTCCAGTACCCCAAGTGTCAACATCATTGTCCTGTAGCTCGAGTATCTGCATCATTGTCCTGTAGCCTGAGTGTCTGCATCATTGTCCTGTATCCCCAAAATATAAGGTCATAGCCCAGTACCCGGAGTGTCAGCATCATTGTCCTGTATCCCCAAATATCAGTGTCATTGTCCAGTACCCTGAGTGTCAGCATCATTGTCCTGTACCCGAGTGTCAGCATCATTGTCTTGTATCCCCAAATATCAGTGTCATTGTCCAGTACCCTGAGTGTCAGCATCATTGTCCTGTATCCCCAAATATCAGTGTCATTGTCCAGTACCTCGAGTGTCAGCATCATTGTCCTGTAGCCAGAGTGTCTGCATCATTGTCCTGTATCCCCAAATATCAGGTCATAGTCCAGTACCCCGAATGTCAGCATCATTGTCCTGTAGCCTGAGTGTCAGTCATTATCCTGTACCCCCAGTGTCAGTGTCATTACCCTGTACCCCAAGTGTCAGCGTCATTACCCTGTACCCCCAGTGTCAGTGTTGTTATCCTGTACCCCGAGTGTCAGTGTCTTTATCATGTAGCATGAGTGTCAGTGCTGTTATGCTGTACCCCGAATGTCAGAGTCATTATCCTGTACCCCGAGTGTCAGCGTCATTATCCTGTACCCCAGTGTCAGGGTCATTATGCTGTACCCCGAGTGTCAGTGCTGTTATGCTGTACCCCGAGTGTCAGTGTCATTATCCTGTTCCCCCAGTGTCAGTGTCATTATCCTGTACCCTGAGTGTCAGCGTCATTACCCTGTACCCCCAGTGTCAGTGTCATTATCCTGTACCCCCAGTGTCAGTGTCATTATACCATACCCCGAGTGTCAGTGTCTTTATCCTGTACCCTGAGTGTCAGTGTCATTATCCTGTACAACAAGTGTCAGTGTCATTATCCTGTATCCCCAGTGTCAGGGTCATTATGCTGTACCCCGAGTGTCAGTGCTGTTATGCTGTACCCCGAGTGTCAGTGTCGTTATCCTGTACCCCCAGTGTCAGTGTCATTATCCTGTACCCTGAGTGTCAGCGTCATTACCCTGTACCCCCAGTGTCAGTGTCATTATCCCGTACCCCGAGTGTCAGTGTCTTTATCCTGTACCCCGAGTGTCAGTGTCATTATCCTGTACACCGAGTGTCAGTGTCATTATCCTGTACCCCGAGTGTCAGTGTCATTATCCTGTACCCCGAGTGTCAGTGTCATTATCGTGTATCCCGAGTGTCAGGGTCATTATCCTGTACCCCGAGTGTCAGTGTCATTATCCTGTACCCCAGTATCAGTGCCATTATCCTGTACCCCGAGTGTCAGTGCGATAATCCTGTACCCCGAGTGTCAGCATCATTATCCTGTACCCCGAGTGTCAGTGCCATTATCCTGTACCTCAGTGTCAGTGTTATTATCCTGTACCCCAGTGTCAGCGTCATTATCCTGTACCCCGAGTGTCAGTGCTATTACCCTGTACCCCGAGAGTCAGTGTCATTATCCTGTACCCCAGTGTCATTATCCTCTACCCCCGGGGTGTCATTATCCCGCACCCCTAGTGTCAGTGTCATTATCCTGTACCCCCAGTGTCAGTGTCATTATCCTGTACCCCCAGTATCATTATCCTGTACTCTCACTGTCAGTGCTGTTATCCTGTACCCCCAGTGTCAATGCTGTTATCGTGTACCCCCGGTGTCAGTGCTGTTATCCTGTACCCCGAGTGTCAGTGTCATTATCCTGTACCCCCAGTGTCAGTTCTGTTATCGTGTACCCCCAGTGTCAGTTCTGTTATCGTGTACCCCCAATGTCAGTGCTGTTATCCTGTACCCCCAGTGTCAGTGCTGTTATCCTGTACCCCTAGTGTCAGTGCTGTTATCCTGTACCCCTAGTGTCAGTGCTGTTATCCTGTACCTTACGTTTTAGCAGTAATGAGTCCAGTTTATTATTTTCTCAGCTGAGTAAAGCTCCCTGTTTCCTCACCAGGGGGCGCTGTTGTTCTGGAGATGTTGCCGCCATGCTGGTTCCTGGTATGTTCCTGTGATTGGGGAAGGGCTGAGGGAGTTACCACATCTCCTGTACAAGATACAGCTGTAATCACGTCTTGCTATCTTTGGAGTCTGTGACCCCGGGGGAGGGGGGGGGGGGGGTATAATATTTGTTGCAATATAATTATTTTTCTTCCAATGGGGAATTATTTTTCAGGTGGGGGTGCCAGTATGGGACCTAAATGAACCCCTTCTGTAGCCAGTACTCGTATAGCTTACTTTGTATGGCGTGATCAATGTGATGGTGGTGACACAGATGACCCCCTTCCTCGTCTGCACTTCCTTGAATACAGGAGGGTGATCTAAATATTGGGCAAAATGTTATCTAAGACTATTGACTTGGCAGGTAACGTCCTCCTGGAATCACCAAACCCAGACCTCTCCATCAGACGCCATCTAGAGAAGTGCGATCCGTCACTGCACAGAACACTTCTCCTCCAGAGTCCAGTGGTGGCGGCTTTACACCACTCCATCTGACACTCATTGTGCTTGGTGATGTACGGCGGCATGCAGCTGCTCGGCCATAAAGCTCCTGGCGGTGGCGCAGCGATTGTGCTGATCTTATTACCAGAGGAGGTCTGGACTCAGGGTGGACGCTGTATACCACGCCGGTACCACGTCATGTATTATATCCTCCAGGGGACATATTTGGGTTTCTGGACTCTCCTGCCTCCAGGTGCTGGGTGGGGGCTGGGCCGTATCTCTTTCAGGCTAAACCCCTACCACCCCCCCACCGGCTGGCACAGACTGCCTGAGATTCTTTATAATGAGAATCCGCATTGAGCGACACATTAGGATTGTGTTACACCACACAAAAGGCTTTTCACCATGTTCCTCAGGTCTTTGTGTAAGAGTATGTGCTGTGCACAGAATAGGACACCCCTCCTACCAAGCACCTGTGTACACAACCAGCGGGCCAGGACACATCTACTGTACTGCACTGCTACCATAGAGGAACCTCAGAGCTGCACTCCGACAGCTCCGGAGGTCACTGTCCCATACCTGACCGCAGGTGGAGTCACTGTCTGATATTAATGCATAATGTAATGTATGTACACAGTGACTGCACCAGCAGAATAGTGAGTGCAGCTCTGGAGTATAATACAGGATGTAACTCAGGATCAGTAATGTAATGTATGTACACAGTGACTGCACCAGCAGAATAGTAAGTGCAGCTCTGGGGTATAATACAGGATGTAACTCAGGATCAGTAATGTAATGTATGTACACAGTGACTGCACCAGCAGAATAGTGAGTGCAGCTCTGGGGTATAATACAGGATGTAACTCAGGATCAGTAATGTAATGTATGTACACAGTGACTGCACCAGCAGAATAGTGAGTGCAGCTCTGGAGTATAATACAGAATGTAACTCAGGATCAGTAATGTAATGTATGTACAAAGTGACTGCACCAGCAGAATAGTGAGTGCAGCTCTGGAGTATAATACAGGATGTAAGTCAGGATCAGTAATGTAATGTATGTACAAAGTGACTGTACCAGCAGAATAGTGAGTGCAGCTCTGGAGTATAATACAGGATGTAACTCAGGATCAGTAATGTAATGTATGTACAAAGTGACTGCACCAGCAGAATAGTGAGTGCAGCTCTGGAGTATAATACAGGATGTAAGTCAGGATCAGTAATGTAATGTATGTACAAAGTGACTGTAGCAGCAGAATAGTGAGTGCAGCTCTGGAGTATAATACAGGATGTAACTCAGGATCAGTAATGTAATGTATGTACAAAGTGACTGCACCAGCAGAATAGTGAGTGCAGCTCTGGAGTATAATACAGGATGTAACTCAGGATCAGTAATGTAATGTATGTACATAGTGACTGCACCAGCAGAATAGTGAGTGCAGCTCTGGGGTATAATACAGGATGTAACTCAGGATCAGTAATGTAATGTATGTACACAGTGACTGTAGCAGCAGAATAGTGAGTGCAGCTCTGGAGTATAATACAGGATGTAACTCAGGATCAGTAATGTAATGTATGTACAAAGTGACTGCACCAGCAGAATAGTGAGTGCAGCTCTGGAGTATAATACAGGATGTAACTCAGGATCAGTAATGTAATGTATGTACACAGTGACTGTAGCAGCAGAATAGTGAGTGCAGCTCTGGAGTATAATACAGGATGTAACTCAGGATCAGTAATGTAATGTATGTACAAAGTGACTGCACCAGCAGAATAGTGAGTGCAGCTCTGGAGTATAATAGAGGATGTAACTCAGGATCAGTACAGGATCAATAATGTAATGTATGTACACAGTGACTGCACCAGCAGAATAGTGAGTGCAGCTCTGGGGTATAATACAGGAGGTAACTCAGGATCAGTACAGGATCAGTAATGTAATGTATGTACACAGTGACTCCACCAGCAGAATAGTGAGTGCAGCTCTGGGGTATAATACAGGATGTAACTCAGGATCAGTAATGTAATGTATGTACACAGTGACTGCACCAGCAGAAATGTGAGTGCAGCTCTGGAGTATAATACAGGATGTAACTCAGGATCAGTAATGTAATGTATGTACACAGTGACTGCACCAGCAGAATAGTGAGTGCAGCTCTGGAGTATAATACAGGATGTAACTCAGGATCAGTACAGGATCAGTAATGTAATGTATGTACACAGTGACTGCACCAGCAGAATAGTGAGTGCAGCTCTGGGGTATAATACAGGATGTAACTCAGGATCAGTACAGGATCAGTAATGTAATGTATGTACACAGTGACTCCACCAGCAGAATAGTGAGTGCAGCTCTGGGGTATAATACAGGATGTAACTCAGGATCAGTAATGTAATGTATGTACACAGTGACTGCACCAGCAGAATAGTGAGTGCAGCTCTGGAGTATAATACAGGAGGTAACTCAGGATCAGTACAGGATCAGTAATGTAATGTATGTACACAGTGACTGCACCAGCAGAATAGTGAGTGCAGCTCTGGAGTATAATACAGGATGTAACTCAGGATCAGTAATGTAATGTATGTACACAGTGACTGCACCAGCAGAATAGTGAGTGCAGCTCTGGAGTATAATACAGGAGGTAACTCAGGATCAGTACAGGATCAGTAATGTAATGTATGTACACAGTGACTCCACCAGCAGAATAGTGAGTACAGCTCTTGAGTATAATACAGGAAGTAACTCAGGATCAGTACAGGATCAGTAATGTAATGTATGTACATAGTGACTGCACCAGCAGAATAGTGAGTGCAGCTCTGGGGTATAATACAGGATGTAACTCAGGATCAGTAATGTAATGTATGTACACAGTGACTGTAGCAGCAGAATAGTGAGTGCAGCTCTGGAGTATAATACAGGATGTAACTCAGGATCAGTAATGTAATGTATGTACAAAGTGACTGCACCAGCAGAATAGTGAGTGCAGCTCTGGAGTATAATACAGGATGTAACTCAGGATCAGTAATGTAATGTATGTACACAGTGACTGTAGCAGCAGAATAGTGAGTGCAGCTCTGGAGTATAATACAGGATGTAACTCAGGATCAGTAATGTAATGTATGTACAAAGTGACTGCACCAGCAGAATAGTGAGTGCAGCTCTGGAGTATAATAGAGGATGTAACTCAGGATCAGTACAGGATCAATAATGTAATGTATGTACACAGTGACTGCACCAGCAGAATAGTGAGTGCAGCTCTGGGGTATAATACAGGAGGTAACTCAGGATCAGTACAGGATCAGTAATGTAATGTATGTACACAGTGACTCCACCAGCAGAATAGTGAGTGCAGCTCTGGGGTATAATACAGGATGTAACTCAGGATCAGTAATGTAATGTATGTACACAGTGACTGCACCAGCAGAATAGTGAGTGCAGCTCTGGAGTATAATACAGGATGTAACTCAGGATCAGTAATGTAATGTATGTACACAGTGACTGCACCAGCAGAATAGTGAGTGCAGCTCTGGAGTATAATACAGGATGTAACTCAGGATCAGTACAGGATCAGTAATGTAATGTATGTACACAGTGACTGCACCAGCAGAATAGTGAGTGCAGCTCTGGGGTATAATACAGGATGTAACTCAGGATCAGTACAGGATCAGTAATGTAATGTATGTACACAGTGACTCCACCAGCAGAATAGTGAGTGCAGCTCTGGGGTATAATACAGGATGTAACTCAGGATCAGTAATGTAATGTATGTACACAGTGACTGCACCAGCAGAATAGTGAGTGCAGCTCTGGAGTATAATACAGGAGGTAACTCAGGATCAGTACAGGATCAGTAATGTAATGTATGTACACAGTGACTGCACCAGCAGAATAGTGAGTGCAGCTCTGGAGTATAATACAGGATGTAACTCAGGATCAGTAATGTAATGTATGTACACAGTGACTGCACCAGCAGAATAGTGAGTGCAGCTCTGGAGTATAATACAGGATGTAACTCAGGATCAGTACAGGATCAGTAATGTAATGTATGTACACAGTGACTGCACCAGCAGAATAGTGAGTGCAGCTCTGGGGTATAATACAGGATGTAACTCAGGATTAGTAGAAGGTATTGTGACTTTTACACCAGAAACACAATTTACTTACCAAATCCTATTTATTTTAATGCCCATCATGAGATGAGTTTCAGCATGGACTGAGAAGACCTGAAAGAACTTATTTGTGTAGGACTAAAAGTTCCAGCACTCCTCTGCTGCTTCACTAACAGCTATGAGTCCTGCTTTGGCTCTCCTTGTAATTGCCGGCTATAATTACGTAGTATAATTCTTGTTCTTCCCTCCATCTGCTGATCTGTCAGGAGCCCCCTAGAGCAATGTGCGGTGAATAGGATTCTTATCTCAGCCAGTCAGCACATGAATGTGACCCCACACGATCGATTGCTCCAACCCATTCACTAAAATGATTCACTGCAGTCTCACGTGCGGAAGGAGGCAGAGGAAATTATAGAAATAAAAGAAATACTAAGACCTCTCGGCCACTAGAGGGCATACTGTAGCATGTCGGAAAGCTCACTTTACAGCTCTGCTGTGCAAATTGATTAACAGAAAATTCACCTAAATAAGGATGGAGTGATAATGACTGGCAGCATTTCTGTTCTACTGGAGACTAGATAGGCAGGATAACACAACTATTATTATCTCAGGGGTAAGATCTCATTGTGGAGAGTGCCAAACAGGCATAGGCCGTGCAATTCCCCTCTGGGAAATTAAATATGCTAATTGTCTCTTCAGAGAGAAAAAGAACTTGAACTCTAGCGCCACCTATAGGAAGAAGCAATTCTAGAGTCAACATGGACCCTTTAACGAATCTTGGCACATGTCTTAGAATAATAGCAAAACCATGCACTCTGTAGACACATGTTTCAGGGTGTTTACTCCTCCTCAGTGCAAAGCAAGAGGTCTGATATGGCTGGATGAGAGGCCTCTGATGGGGCTCTAAGGGGTAAAACCTTTCCTTGTGTAGAGTGCCAACCAGCATAAGGAGATTCATAGGCCATGCAATGCTCCTCTGGGAAATTACATGTGCAAATTGTCTCAACCCCTTTCTGACGTTGTATGTAATAATAGGTCCCGTTGCCCTGGGCCTTATGGACCAGGTACGTATTATTACGACATGGCGATCGTGCCCGCATACAGGCTGTGCGGGCGCGATCGTAGCCGGGTGTCAGCTGACTCTGACACTCAGTGCCAGGAGCGGTGCCCGCACCGCTCCCGGCACTTTAATCTCCTAAATGCTGCGATCGCAGTATTTAGCGAGCAAACAGAGGGACAGAAGCCCCTCTGCTCCTGGATCGGAGACCCTGCGCCATCAGTGCGTCCTGATCATTGCCATGGTGACCCGGATGTCGTCATGACGACATCCGGGTCACCAGGCACCAGCAAGTTAGTTTGGTCTTGCATGCACAGTGCATGGTCATACTAACTTGTGTCTGCAGCACTGACAGGTTATAATGTATAGCAGTAATCCTGCACTGCTATACATTATAACTGCGATCAGACTGCAGAAAGTGAAAGTCCCATCGTGGCACTAAGTACAAATGTGAAAAAAAACAGTTGCAAACATATTTGAAAAAAAGAATAAAATTATATATATATATATATATTTTTAAAATATTTTACAATTTTTTATATATATATATATATATATATATATATATATATATATATATATAGTAACCATAAATAAATATTATTATGAAAATAAATAAATAAATAAAAGTACACATATTTGGTATCGCCACGTCCAGAACGACCTGATCTATAAAACTGTCCCACTAGGTTAACCCCTTTAGTGAACACTGTAAAAAAACAACAACAAAAAAAAAAACAACGCTTTATCTTCATACCGAAGAACAAAAAGTGGCATAAAACGCGATCAAAAAGACGAATGTAAATAAAAATGGTACCGCTGAAAACGTCATCTTGTCCCGCAAAAAACAAGCCGCCATGCAGCTCCATCAGCCGAAAAAATAAAAAGTTATAACTCTCAGAATAAAGCGATGTAAAAATTTTTATTTTTTTTATAAAATAGTTTTTGTGTAAAAGTGCCAAAACATAAAAAAATATAAATTTAGCATCGCTGTAAACGTCCTGACCCGAAGAATAAAGCTGCCTTATCAATTTTATCACACGCGGAACAGAATAAAAAAAAACAAAAAAAAAAAACAATTCCAGAATTGTTGGTTTTTGTTTATTTTGCCTCCCAAAAATCGGAATACAAAGCGATCAAAAGATGTCACGTGCCCGAAAATGGTACCAATAAATACGTCAACTTGTCCAGCAAAAAAAAAAACCGTCACATGACTGTCGGCTGAAATATGGAAAAATTATAGCTATGAACATATGGTGATGCAAAAACCAGTCTCTGCAAAAAAAATGTCTTTTAGTATGTGACAGAACAGAAATAAAACTATATAAATCTGGTATCGCTGTAATCGCACCGACCCAAAGAATAAAGTCGTCTTATCACTTATACCACACGAAGAATGGCGTGAAAAATAAATCAAACCAATTCTTCACCTGCTGTTGTTTTGCTCATTCTGCCTCCCAAAGATCACAGTAAGGCTCGGCTCACATTTATCCTGCGCTCTGCTCTGAGCGCTTACTCCGGGGTTTCCGTGTAAATCTCTGAAATACGTGATTCAGACGGAAACCCCAGCGGAAGATTCACTGTAATGAGGCAGATGGAGACACTGTGGACGCCGTCTGGCCTGTGATCCCACGGTGTCCGTCTTTTTATTAGGCGTGCATAAAAGTGCGGTCGGCCACAGTTCTGTGAATCTCTGAAAAAAAGGATACCGCTAAACAGAGGCCAGACGGAGTCCAGAGTAACTCTGCTGCCTCATTATAGTGAATGGATCCCTCGGGATAGGGTTAGGGTTGTGTTAGGGTTAGGATTAGGTTTGTGTTAGGATTAGGGTTAGCGTTGTATTAGGGTTATGTTGGGGTTAAGGTTCTGTTAGGGTTAGGATTAGCTATATGGTTAGGATTAGGGTTACGATTAGGATTAGGGTTGTGTTAGGATTAAGGTTCTGTTAGGATTATGGTTGTATTAGGGTTGGGGTTAGGGTTGTGTTGACGATATGGCGACTAGTGTTGAGCGCAAGTGCTCGCTACTCGGGTATGCACCGAGTATCATGGGTGTTCGAGTGACATGCTTGAGTCCCCGCCCCGCATGTTTCGCGGCTTTTATACAGCCAAAAAATATGCGGGAATTGCCTGCCATAAACGAGTGATCCCCGTATGTTTCTTTTTTGGGTGTCTAAGAACCGTGAAACATGCGGTACGGGGATTCGAGGATGTCACTCGAACACCCTCGATACATGGTGCATACCTGAGTACCCGATGCAAACTCAAGTAGCGAGCACTTGCACTCAAGACTAATGACAACTTATTCAATATGATGACCTAATGTTATCAAATTCTGTGTCGTACCTCTGGGTTCAAAATGTTCACTATACCCCTTGATAAAATCCTTGAGGGGTGTAGTTTCCAAAATGGGGTCACTTGTGGGGGGTTTCGATTATTTAGGCACATCAGGGACTCTCCAAACGTGACATGGCGTCTGCTCTCGATTCCAGCCAATTTTGCGTTCAAAAAGTCACACAGTGCTCCTTCCCTTCTGAACTCTGCCGTGCGCCCAAACAGTGTATTTTCTCCACATATGGGATATTGGCGTACTCAGGAGAAATTGCACAACAATTTTTGGGGTCTATTTTCTCCTCTTGCCCTTGTTAAAATAAAAAAAATTGAGGCTAAAAGATCATTTTTGTGGAAAAAGTTAGATTTTTTTTATTTTCACGGCTCTACGTTATAAACTTCTGTGAAGCACTTGGGGGTTCAGGGTGCTCACCACACATCTAGATAAGTTCCCTGAGGGGTCTAGTTTCCAAAATGGTGTCACTTATGGGGGTTTCCACTGTGTAGGCACAACAGGGGCTCCCTAAACGCGACATGACATCCGCTAATTATTCAAGCAAATTTTACATTCAAAAGTCAAATGGCGCTCCTTCCCTTCCGAGCACTGCCGTGCGCCCAAACAGTGTTTTCCCCCACATATGGGATATCGGCGTACTCAGGAGAAATTGCACAACACATTTTAGGGTTCATTTTTTCCTGTTACCCTTGCAAAAATAAAACTAAAGTAACATTTTTGTGAAAAAAAGTTAATTGATCATTGTTTTCTTCCACATTCCAAAAATTCCTGTGAAGCACCTGAAGGGTTAATACACTTCTTGAATGTGGTTTTGAGCACCTTGAGGGGTGCAGTTTTTAGAATGATGCCACTTTTGGGTATTTTCTCTCATAAAGACCCCTCAAAGTCATTTCAAATAAGATGTGGTCCCTAAAAAATAGTTTTGTAAATTTTGTTGGAAAAATGAGAAATTGCTGGTCAACTTTTAACCCTTATAGCTCCCTAACAAAAAAAAATGTTTCAAAATTGTGCTGATATAAAGTAGACATGTGGGAAATGTTATTTATTAACTATTTTGTGTGACATATCTCTTTGATTTAAGGGCATAAAAATTAAAAGTTTGAAAATTGCGAAATTTTCAAAATTTTTGCCAAATTTCTATTTTTTTTCACAAATAATTGCAAGTGATATCGAAGAAATTTTACCACAATCATGAAGTACAATATGTCACGAGAATATAGTCTCAGAATCAGGGGGATCCGCTGAAGCGTTCCAGAGTTATTACCTCAAAACAACTGGTATAACCTGGGTATCTCCTGTATATAATTACGGTATATACAGTGCACTGTGAAAGTATTTGGCCCCCTTGAACTTTTCTACCTTTCGCCACATTTCTGGCTTCAAACATAAAGATATAAAATTCTAATTTTTTTGGGGAAGAGTCAACAACAAGTGGGGCACAATCGTGAAGTGGAACGAAATTTATTGGATATTTAAAACTTTTTTAACAAATTAAAAACTGAAAAGTGGGGCATGCAATATTATTCTGCCCCCTTGAGTTAATACTTTGTAGCGCCACCTTTTGTTGCAATTACAGCTACGAGTCTCTTGGGGTATGTCTCTATCAGTTTTGCACATTGAGAGGCTGAAATTCTTGCATATTCTTCCTTGCAAAACAGCTCGAGCTCATTGAGGTTGGATGGAGGCGTTTGTGAACAGCAGTTTTCAGCTCTTTCCACAGATTCTCGATTGGATTCAGGTCTGGACTTTGACTTGGCCATTCTAACATCTGGATATGTTTATTTTTGAACCATTCCATTGTAGATTTTGCTTTATGTTTGGGATCATTGTCTTGTTGGAAGATAAATCTCCGTCCCAGTCTCAGGTCTTTTGCAGACTCCAACAGGTTTTCTTCCAGAATGGTCCTGTATTTGGCTCCGTCCATCTTCCCATCAATTTTAACCATCTTCCCTGTCCCTGCTGAAGAAAAGCAGGCCCAAACCATGATGCTGCCACCACCATGTTTCACAGTGGGGATGGTGTTTTGAGCTGTGTTGCTTTTACGCCAAACATATCATTTTGCATTGTGACCAAAAAGTTTGATTTTGGTTTCATCTGACCAGAGCACCTTATTCCACATGTTTGGTGTGTCTACCAGGTGGCTTGTGGAAAACTTCAAAGGAGACTTTTTATGGATATCTTTGAGAAATGGCTTTCTTCTTGCCACTCTTCCATAAAGGCCAGATTTGTGCAGTGTACGACTGATTGTTGTCCTATGGACAGACTCTCCCACCTCAGCTGTAGATCTCTGCAGTTCATCCAGAGTGATCATGGGCCTTTTGGCTGCATCTCTGATCAGTCTTCTCCTTGTTCGAGATGAAAGTTTAGAGGGACGGCCAGGTCTGGGTAGATTTGCTGTGGTCTGATACTCCTTCCATTTCAATATGATCGCTTGCACACTGCTCCTTGAGATGTTTAAAACTTGGGAAATCTTTTTGTATCGAAATCCGGCTTTAAACTTCGCCACAGCAGTATGTCGGCGCTGCCTGGTGTGTTCCTTGGTCTTCATGATGCTCTCTGCACTTGAAACAGAACCCTGAGACTATCACAGAGCAGGTGCATTTATACAGAGACTTGATTACACACAGGTGGATCCTATTTATCATTACCAGTCATTTAGGACAACATTGGATCATTCAGAGATCCGCACTGAACTTCTGCACTGAAAGTAAAGGGGCCGAATAATATTGCACGCCCCACTTTTCAGTTTTTAATTTTTTAAAAAAGTTTAAAATATCCAATAAATTTCGTTCAACTTCACGATTGTGTCCCACTTATTGATTCTTCCAACAAAAATAGAATTTTATATCTTTATGTTTGAAGCCAGAAATGTGGCAAAAGGTAGAAAAGTTCAAGGGGGCCAAATACTTTCACAATGCACTGTATTTAAAGCTGGTATAACCTGGGCATCTCCTGTATATAATTATATATGTACAGCTGGTATAACCTGGGCATCTCCTGTATATAATTATATATGTGCAGCTGGTATAACCTGGGCATCTCCTGTATATAATTATATATGTACAGCTGGTATAACCCGGGCATCTCCTGTATATATTGACACATATACAGCTGGTATAACCTGGGCATCTTCCGTATATAATTATACATGTACAGCTGGTATAACCTGGGCATCTCCTGTATATAATTATATATGTACAGCTGGTATAACCTGGGCATCTCCTGTATATAATTATATATGTACAGCTGGTATAACCTGGGCATCTCCTGTATATAATTAAATATGTACAGATGGTATAATCTGGGCATCTCCTGTATATAATTATATATGTACAGCTGGTATAACCTGGGCATCTCCTGTATATAATTATATATGTGCAGCTGGTATAACCTGGGCATCTCCTGTATATAATTATATATGTACAGCTGGTATAACCTGGGCATCTCCTGTATATATTGACACATATACAGCTGGTATAACCTGGGCATCTTCCGTATATTATTATACATGTACAGCTGGTATAACCTGGGCATCTCCTGTATATAATTATATATGTACAGCTGGTATAACCTGGGCATCTCCTGTATATAATTATATATGTACAGCTGGTATAACCTGGGCATCTCCTGTATATAATTATATATGTACAGCTGGTATAACCTGGGCATCTCCTGTATATAATTATATATGTACAGCTGGTATAACCTTGGCATCTCCTGTATATACTGATATATGTACAGCTGGTATAACCTGGGCATGGTCCTAGTCTTGGCTATGAGGAGCTCAGACCCCTGGAGCAGGCACTGGTGAGCTTCAGGTGCCCATGTGTTTTAGGGGCTCCCTTCCTGGGTCTCTCTCCTTTGGGATTAGGACGTACATAATTACTATTGTGCCCCGCTGTGGGGTATGCCTGGCCTCCGGCATCAGTGCCATTGTCAGGGTGCCCCGTCAGCGGGTATACGGGTGAGCTGCTGACTTTTATGGCCACATATAATTGTCCTGCCGCCATAATCCGCTGATGACATTCAGTATTTGCATGCGACGTTCTTTGCTTTGTAAATCAGAACCAGCCGGATACGGGGGAGTCCACGACCTGCTCCAAAGTCAACAAGTCCAAAACCCAGAAATAAAGTGACTGCTCTGTGCATGTCCTGCAGATTATTACACCACCGGCCTCTCCGGGGATCTGCAGACCATCCAGAGGCCATCTGCAGAGGAGCTGACATCCTGCACATCTGCAGCCTTCCTATATTGGCCTCTTCCCTCTTCTTCATTGAATATTTTGGGAAGGTTACAGATGTCTCACCCGCCCCACGTGCAGGGTGCCCTCCTCTCCTTACATGCCCCGACCTGCGTGCTCCAGTTTCGGTCGCTGACACCCTGTGACGGGTTGTTTTGTTTCTGGGCCTCTGTACTTCAGCTAGGTAATAAAGAGTACACCATCATCACCTGCCGGGCACGCCCGGCCCTGTTTGTCGGGGACATATGGCCGCCTCATAGCCCCCAGCATATCCAAGTTAACCTCTTATCTGCTTTGGATTTTACCATGTAGGCAGTTGTCTGGGGCTCTTAGGATTTTGGGGCGCGCTGGGTTTTGGTCATCGTTGGTCGTAAGTTCCCCATGTTTTTGGAGCCTTGGACTGAGCGTTATGTCAGTGTTATGCCTGAATTCAGAGTGTAGTCGCTGAGGCCATCTCAACCCTAAATACTCCACAGAGCAATGTGAGGGTCCGACAGATGAGAGGAACACAGGACTGAAGGGTCTGACTACGCTAGGTTTGCTTGTAGTCTGTAACCATGGAGACATAGAGGTTTGCATAGGAGCTGTATATACAAAGCTGTAATGTTTTTAATTGAGACTGATAAAAAAAAAAAATCTAATTTTAGATTTAGAATGATTGCACAACATATAAAATGTCTGTGTCCGTACACACCCTGTATACCAAACGTGCAGCCGTAGAGCGAGGTCTCCTGCCTCACCCTCCTCATATCACCATCCACTCATAGTCCTGTGGTGTCCCCGACCCCCCGATCATCTCCCCACACAAAATCCTGAGCGCCCACTCCTCTACAGACTGTCACTGAACACCCCACTGTGGGCGGCTCACACCCACCGCACACACACTATACACAAGGATGCCAGGAAAAGGAGACTCCGGGGTACAGGATAATGACACTGACACTCAGGGTGCAGGATAACAACACTGACACTGGGGGTACAGGATAATGACACTGATACTGGGGGTACAGGATAATGACACTGACACTCGGGGTACAGGATAATGACACTGGCACTCAGGGTGCAGGATAACGACACTGACACTCAGGGTACAGGATAATGACACTGATACTGGGGTACAGGATAATGACACTGACACTCAGGGTGCAGGATAACAACACTGACACTGGGGGTACAGGATAATGACACTGATACTGGGGGTACAGGATAATGACACTGACACTCGGGGTACAGGATAATGACACTGACACTCAGGGTGCAGGATAACGACACTGACACTCAGGGTACAGGATAATGACACTGATACTGGGGTACAGGATAATGACACTGACACTCAGGGTGCAGGATAACGACACTGACACTCAGGGTACAGGATAATGACACTGATACTGGGGTACAGGATAATGACACTGACACTCAGGGTGCAGGATAACGACACTGGGCTACAGGATAATGACACTGATACTGGGGGTACAGGATAATGACACTGACACTCAGGGTGCAGGATAACAACACTGACACTCAGGGTACAGGATAATGACACTGACACTGGGGTACAGGATAATGACACTGACACTCAGGGTACAGGATAATGACACTGACACTGGGGTACAGGATAATGACACTGACACTCAGGGTACAGGATAATGACACTGACACTGGGGTACAGGATAATGACACTGACACTGGGGTACAGGATAATGACACTGACACTCAGGGTGCAGGATAACGACACTGACACTGGGGGTACAGGATAATGACACTGACACTCAGGGTGCAGGATAACGACACTGACACTCAGGGTACAGGATAATGACACTGATACTGGGGTACAGGATAATGACACTGACACTCAGGGTGCAGGACAACGACACTGACACTCAGGGTACAGGATAATGACACTGATACTGGGGTACAGGATAATGACACTGACACTCAGGGTGCAGGATAACGACACTGGGCTACAGGATAATGACACTGATACTGGGGGTACAGGATAATGACACACTCAGGGTGCAGGATAACAACACTGACACTCAGGGTACAGGATAATGACACTGACACTGGGGTACAGGATAATGACACTGACACTCAGGGTACAGGATAATGACACTGACACTCAGGGTGCAGGATAACAACACTGACACTCAGGGTACAGGATAATGACACTGACACTCAGGGTGCAGGATAACAACACTGACACTCAGGGTACAGGATAATGACACTGACACTGGGGTACAGGATAATGACACTGACACTCAGGGTACAGGATAATGACACTGACACTGGGGTACAGGATAATGACACTGACACTCAGGGTACAGGATAATGACACTGACACTGGGGTACAGGATAATGACACTGACACTGGGGGTACAGGATAATGACACTGATACTGGGGGTACAGGATAATGACACTGACACTCAGGGTGCAGGATAACGACACTGACACTCAGGGTACAGGATAATGACACTGATACTGGGGTACAGGATAATGACACTGACACTCAGGGTGCAGGATAACGACACTGACACTCGGTACAGGATAATGACACTGATACTGGGGTACAGGATAATGACACTGACACTCAGGGTGCAGGATAACGACACTGGGCTACAGGATAATGACACTGATACTGGGGGTACAGGATAATGACACTGACACTCACGGTGCAGGATAACAACACTGACACTCAGGGTACAGGATAATGACACTGACACTGGGGTACAGGATAATGACACTGACACTCAGGGTACAGGATAATGACACTGACACTGGGGTACAGGATAATGACACTGACACTCAGGGTACAGGATAATGACACTGATACTGGGGGTACAGGATAATGACACTGACACTCGGGGTACAGGATAATGACACTGACACTCAGGGTGCAGGATAACGACACTGACACTCAGGGTACAGGATAATGACACTGATACTGGGGTACAGGATAATGACACTGACACTCAGGGTGCAGGATAACGACACTGACACTCAGGGTACAGGATAATGACACTGATACTGGGGTACAGGATAATGACACTGACACTTAGGGTGCAGGATAACGACACTGGGCTACAGGATAATGACACTGATACTGGGGGTACAGGATAATGACACTGACACTCAGGGTGCAGGATAACAACACTGACACTCAGGGTACAGGATAATGACACTGACACTGGGGTACAGGATAATGACACTGACACTCAGGGTACAGGATAATGACACTGACACTGGGGTACAGGATAATGACACTGACACTCAGGGTACAGGATAATGACACTGACACTGGGGTACAGGATAATGACACTGACACTGGGGTACAGGATAATGACACTGACACTCAGGGTGCAGGATAACGATACTGACACTGGGGGTACAGGATAATGACACTGACACTCAGGGTGCAGGATAACGACACTGACACTCAGGGTACAGGATAATGACACTGATACTGGGGTACAGGATAATGACACTGACACTCAGGGTGCAGGATAACGACACTGACACTCAGGGTACAGGATAATGACACTGATACTGGGGTACAGGATAATGACACTGACACTCAGGGTGCAGGATAACGACACTGGGCTACAGGATAATGACACTGATACTGGGGGTACAGGATAATGACACACTCAGGGTGCAGGATAACAACACTGACACTCAGGGTACAGGATAATGACACTGACACTGGGGTACAGGATAATGACACTGACACTCAGGGTACAGGATAATGACACTGACACTGGGGTACAGGATAATGACACTGACACTCAGGGTACAGGATAATGACACTGACACTGGGGTACAGGATAATGACACTGACACTGGGGTACAGGATAATGACACTGACACTCAGGGTGCAGGATAACGACACTGACACTCAGGGTACAGGATAATGACACTGATACTGGGGTACAGGATAATGACACTGACACTCAGGGTGCAGGATAACGACACTGGGCTACAGGATAATGACACTGATACTGGGAGTACAGGCTAATAACACTGACACTCAGGGTACAGGATAATGACACTGACACTGGGGTACAGGATAATGACACTGACACTTAGGGTACAGGATAATGACACTGACACTGGGGTACAGGATAATGACACTGACACTCAGGGTACAGGATAATGACACTGACACTGGGGTACAGGATAATGACACTGACACTCAGGGTGCAGGATAACGACACTGACACTGGGGGTACAGGATAATGACACTGACACTCAGGGTGCAGGATAACGACACTGACACTCAGGGTACAGGATAATGACACTGATACTGGGGTACAGGATAATGACACTGACACTCAGGGTGCAGGATAACGACACTGACACTCAGGGTACAGGATAATGACACTGATACTGGGGTACAGGATAATGACACTGACACTCAGGGTGCAGGATAACGACACTGGGCTACAGGATAATGACACTGATACTTGGGGTACAGGATAATGACACTGACACTCAGGGTGCAGGATAACGACACTGACACTCAGGGTGCAGGATAACAACACTGACACTCAGGGTACAGGATAATGACACTGACACTGGGGTACAGGATAATGACACTGACACTCAGGGTACAGGATAATGACACTGACACTGGGGTACAGGATAATGACACTGACACTCAGGGTACAGGATAATGACACTGACACTGGGGTACAGGATAATGACACTGACACTCAGGGTGCAGGATAACGACACTGACACTCAGGGTACAGGATAATGACACTGATACTGGGGTACAGGATAATGACACTGACACTCAGGGTGCAGGATAACGACACTGGGCTACAGGATAATGACACTGATACTGGGAGTACAGGCTAATGACACTGACACTCAGGGTGCAGGATAACAACACTGACACTCAGGGTACAGGATAATGACACTGACACTGGGGTACAGGATAATGACACTGACACTCAGGGTACAGGATAATGACACTGACACTGGGGTACAGGATAATGACACTGACACTCAGGGTACAGGATAATGACACTGACACTCAGGGTGCAGGATAACAACACTGACACTCAGGGTACAGGATAATGACACTGACACTGGGGTACAGGATAATGACACTGACACTCGGGGGTACAGGATAACGACACTGATACTGGGGTACAGGATAATGACACTGATACTGGGGTACAGGATAATGACACTGATACTGGGGTACAGGATAACGACACTGATACTGGGGTACAGGATAATGACACTGATACTGGGGTACAGGATAATGACACTGACACTCGGGGTACAGAATAATGACGCTGACACTGGGGTACAGAATAACGACACTGATACTGGGGTACAGAATAATGACACTGACACTGGGGTACAGAATAATGACACTGACACTCGGGGTACAGGATAACGACACTGATACTGGGGTACAGAATAATGACACTGACACTCGGGGTACAGGATAATGACACTGAGTGTACAGGATAATGACACTGACACTGGGGGTACAAAATAATGACACTGACACTGGGGGTACAGGATAATGACACTGACACTCAGGGTGCAGGATAATGACACTGACACTGGTGGTACAGGATAATGACACTGGGCTACAGGATAATGACACTGACACTCAGGGTGCAGGATAACGACACTGACACTGGGGTACAGGATAATGACACTGACACTCAGGGTGCAGGATAATGACACTGACACTGGGGGTACAGGATAGTGACACTGATACTGGGGTACAGGATAATGACACTGATACTCGGGGTACAGAATAATGACACTGATACTGGGGTACAGGGTAATGACACTGATACTGGGGTACAGAATAATGACACTGACACTCGGGGTACAGGATAATGACACTGAGTGTACAGGATAATGACACTGACACTGGGGGTACAAAATAATGACACTGACACTGGGGGTACAGGATAACGACACTGACAATGGGGGTACAGGATAATGACACTGACAGGGAGCAGGATAACGACACTGACACTGGGGGTACAGGATAATGACACTGACACTGGGTGTACAGGATAACGACACTGACACTGGGGGTACAGGATAATGACACTGACACTGGGGGTACAGGATAATGTCGCTGACACTTGGGGTACAGGATAATGTCGCTGACACTTGGGGTACAGGATAATGACACTGATACTGGGGGGTACAGGATAATGACACTGACACTCGGGGTACAGGATAATGACACTGACACTCGAGGTACAGGATAATGACACTGACACTCGGGGTACAAGATAATGACGCTGACACTCGGGGTACAGGATAATGACACTGACACTCGAGGTACAGGATAATGACGCTGACACTCGGGGTACAAGATAATGACGCTGACACTCGGGGTACAGGATAATGACACTGACACTGGGATACAGGATAATGATACTGACACTGGGGTACAGGATAATGACAATGACACTCGGGGTACAAGATAATGACGCTGACACTCGGGGTACAGGATAATGACACTGGGGGTAAAGGATAATGACACTGGGGGTACAGGATAATGACGCTGACACTCGGGGTACAAGATAGTGACGCTGACACTCAGGGTACAGGATAATGACACTGACACTCGGGGTACAGGATAATGACGCTGACACTCGGGATACAGGATAATGACGCTGACACTCGGGGTACAGGACAATGACACTGACTCGGGGTACAGGATAATGACGTTGACACTCGGGGTACAGGATAATGACACTGACTCGGGGTACAGGATAATGACGCTGACACTCTGGGTACAGGATAAGGACACTGACACTTGGGGTACAGGATAATGACGACACTCGGGTACAGGATAATGATACTGACACTCGGGGGTACAGGATAACGACACTGATTCGGGGTACAGGATAATGACGTTGACACTCGGGGTACAGGATAATGACACTGACTCGGGGTACAGGATAATGACGCTGACACTCGGGGTACAGGATAATGACACTGACTCGGGGTACAGGATAATGACGTTGACACTCGGGGTACAGGATAATGACGCTGACACTCAGGGTACAGGATAATGACACTGACTCGGGGTACAGGATAATGACGCTGACACTCGGGGTACAGGATAATGACACTGACTCGGGGTACAGGATAATGACGTTGACACTCGGGGTACAGGATAATGACACTGACTCGGGGTACAGGATAATGACGCTGACACTCGGGGTACAGGATAAGGACACTGACATTTGGGGTACAGGATAATGACACTGACACTGGGGGTACAGGATAATGACGCTGACACTCGGGGTACAGGATAATGACGCTGACACTCGGGGTACAGGATAATGACACTGACTCGGGGTACAGGATAATGACGTTGACACTCGGGGTACAGGATAATGACACTGACTCGGGGTACAGGATAAGGACACTGACACTTGGGGTACAGGATAATGACACTGACACTTGGGGTACAGGGTAATGACGTTGACACTCGGGTACAGGATAGTGACACTCGGGGTGCATACAGTGACAAGCTGACAGTAGCGCAGGGTGAGTGTGGCACTCTAGGTGTTAATCTGGGTGCTGGGGGAGGACTCTGGCGGTGACACCCATTTCCCTGGGAGGCATGGCTCAGGCTCAGGCAGGATGAGCTCTTCTTAGTGTTCCTCCAGGTTCCTCTTTGCACTTTCTCCAACATGAAGAAGATCTTCTCCTGTTCCACCTCTCAGTTCCCTGTAAGTCATGTGACTCCTGTTGGTGTGATGTGAGGATGGGGGTGGTAGTCCCGGATTACTGTACTGCAAAATGTGAGTTGGATGAAGAATCTATGAGGTACATGATGGGGATAGTACGACATACACGAGGGGGTTAACTTGTTATATGCTGAAGGATATCTGGTCATGTTTGGCTGTGAGCTGTGCTGAGTTACCATTGCTCTTACTGATATAGCAGAGCTGAGTTTGTCAGGTATCTGTGCTGTTATGTGAGGACTTCATGCAACATCCACTACGATATCTTACCTCCTGCTTGTCCTGGTCGCCTCAGCTGCATCCACTGGTGTCTGTGCACTGCTGCGCCGCCTGGGACCTGAGAGGTGTTTGCTCAGTGATCTGCTGTTGGTGGTTAGTAATAATATTTAAGCGGAGACAACAGATATGTATGCAGTGATCAAACACCTCATTCCTTTACAATGGGGCAGTATTATAGGAGTTATATTCTTGTACATATGAGCAGTATTATAGTAGTTATATTCTTGTACATAGGAGCAGTATTATAGTAGTTATATTCTTGTACATAGGGGGCAGTATTATAGGAGTTATATTCTTGTACATAGGAACAGTATTATAGTAGTTATATTCTTGTACATAGGGGACAGTATTATAGTAGTTATATTCTTGTACATAGGAGCAGTATTATAGTAGTTATATTCTTGTACATAGGAGCAGTATTATAGTAGTTATATTCTTGTACATAGGAGCAGTATTATAGTAGTTATATTCTTGTACATAGGGACAGTATTATAGTAGTTATATTCTTGTACATAGGAGCAGTATTATAGTAGTTATATTCTTGTACATAGGAGCAGTATTATAGTAGTTATATTCTTGTACATAGGAGCAGTATTATAGTAGTTATATTCTTGTACATAGGGACAGTATTATAGTAGTTATATTCTTGTACATAGGAGCAGTATTATAGTAGTTATATTCTTGTACATAGGAGGCAGTATTATAGGAGTTATATTCTTGTACATAGGAGCAGTATTATAGTAGTTATATTCTTGTACATAGGAGCAGTATTATAGTAGTTATATTCTTGTACATAGGAGCAGTATTATAGTAGTTATATTCTTGTACATAGGGACAGTATTATAGTAGTTATATTCTTGTACATAGGAGCAGTATTATAGTAGTTATATTCTTGTACATAGGAGGCAGTATTATAGGAGTTATATTCTTGTACATAGGAGCAGTATTATAGTAGTTATATTCTTGTACATAGGAGCAGTATTATAGTAGTTATATTCTTGTACATAGGAGGCAGTATTATAGGAGTTATATTCTTGTACATAGGAGCAGTATTATAGTAGTTATATTCTTGTACATAGGGGCAGTATTATAGTAGTTATATTCTTGTACATAGGAGCAGTATTATAGTAGTTATATTCTTGTACATAGGTGGCAGCATTATAGTAGTTATATTCTTGTACATAGGAGCAGTATTATAGTAGTTATATTCTTGTACATAGGAGCAGTATTATAGTAGTTATATTCTTGTACATAGGAGCAGTATTATAGTAGTTATATTCTTGTACATAGGGACAGTATTATAGTAGTTATATTCTTGTACATAGGAGCAGTATTATAGTAGTTATATTCTTGTACATAGGAGGCAGTATTATAGGAGTTATATTCTTGTACATAGGAGCAGTATTATAGTAGTTATATTCTTGTACATAGGAGCAGTATTATAGTAGTTATATTCTTGTACATAGGAGGCAGTATTATAGGAGTTATATTCTTGTACATAGGAGCAGTATTATAGTAGTTATATTCTTGTACATAGGGGCAGTATTATAGTAGTTATATTCTTGTACATAGGAGCAGTATTATAGTAGTTATATTCTTGTACATAGGTGGCAGCATTATAGTAGTTATATTCTTGTACATAGGAGCAGTATTATAGTAGTTATATTCTTGTACATAGGAGCAGTATTATAGTAGTTATATTCTTGTACATAGGAGCAGTATTATAGTAGTTATATTCTTGTACATAGGGGCAGTATTATAGTAGTTATATTCTTGTACATAGGAGCAGTATTATAGTAGTTATATTCTTGTACATAGGTGGCAGCATTATAGTAGTTATATTCTTGTACATAGGAGCAGTATTATAGTAGTTATATTCTTGTACATAGGAGCAGTATTATAGTAGTTATATTCTTGTACATAGGGGCAGTATTATAGTAGTTATATTCTTGTACATAGTGGGCAGTATTATAGTAGTTATATTCTTGTACATAGGGGGCAGGATTATAGTAGTTATATTCTTGTACATAGGGGGCAGTATTATAGTAGTTATATTCTTGTACATAGGAGCAGTATTATAGTAGTTATATTCTTGTACATAGGAGCAGAATTATAGTAGTTATATTCTTGTACATAGGAGCAGTATTATAGTAGTTATATTCTTGTACATAGGGGCAGTATTATAGTAGTTATATTCTTGTACATAGGGGGCAGGATTATAGTAGTTATATTCTTGTACATAGGGGGCAGGATTATAGTAGTTATATTCTTGTACATAGGGGCAGTATTATAGTAGTTATATTCTTGTACATAGGGGCAGTATTATAGTAGTTATATTCTTGTACATAGGTGGCAGCATTATAGTAGTTATATTCTTGTACATAGGAGCAGTATTATAGTAGTTATATTCTTGTACATAGGATCAGTATTATAGTAGCTATATTCTTGTACATAGGGGCAGTATTATAGTAGTTATATTCTTGTACATAGGGGGCAGTATTATAGTAGTTTTATTCTTGTACATAGGGGGCAGGATTATAGTAGTTATATTCTTGTACATAGGGGGCAGTATTATAGTAGTTATATTCTTGTACATAGGAGCAGTATTATAGTAGTTATATTCTTGTACATAGGGGCAATATTATAGTAGTTATATTCTTGTACATAGGGGCAGTATTATAGGAGTTATATTCTTGTACATAGGGGGCAGTATTATAGTAGTTATATTCTTGTACATAGAGGGCAGTATTACAGTAGTTATATTCTTGTACATAGGGGGCACTATTATAGTAGTTATATTTTTGTACATAGGAGGCAGTATTATAGTAGTTATATTCTTGTACATAGGGGGCAGTGTTATAGTAGTTATATTCTTGTACATAGGGGACAGTATTATAGTAGTTATATTCTTGTACATAGGAGCAGTATTATAGTAGTTATATTCTTGTACATAGGGGGCAGTATTATAGTAGTTATATTCTTTTTCATAGGGGCAGTATTATAGTAGTTATATTCTTGTACATAGGGGCAGTATTATAGTAGTTATATTCTTGTACATAGGGGCAGTATTATAGTAGTTATATTCTTGTACATAGGGGCAGTATTATAGTAGTTACATTCTTATACATAGAGGGCAGTATTATAGTAGTTATATTCTTGTACATAGGAGCAGTATTATAGTAGTTATATTCTTGTACATAGGAGCAGTATTATAGTAGTTATATTCTTGTACATAGGGGCAGTATTATAGTAGTTATATTCTTGTACATAGGGGCAGTATTATAGTAGTTATATTCTTGTACATAGGGGCAGTATTATAGTAGTTATATTCTTGTACATAGGAGGCTGTATTATAGTAGTTATATTCTTGTACATAGGGGCAGTATTATAGTAGTTATATTCTTGTACATAGGGGTAGTATTATAGTAGTTCTATTCTTGTACATAGGGGCAGTATTATAGTAGTTCTATTCTTGTACATAGGTGCTGTATTATAGTAGTTATATTCTTGTACATAGGGGCAGTATTATAGTAGTTATATTCTTGTACATAGGAGCAGTATTATAGTAGTTATATTCTTGTACATAGGGGGCAGTATTATAGTAGTTATATTCTTGTACATAGGGGCAGTATTATAGTAGTTATATTCTTGTACATAGGAGCAGTATTATAGTAGTTATATTCTTGTACATAGGAGCAGTATTATAGTAGTTATATTCTTGTACATAGGGGGCAGTATTATAGTAGTTCTATTCTTGTACATAGGTGCTGTATTATAGTAGTTATATTCTTGTACATAGGGGCAGTATTATAGTAGTTATATTCTTGTACATAGGAGCAGTATTATAGTAGTTATATTCTTGTACATAGGGGGCAGTATTATAGTAGTTATATTCTTGTACATAGGAGCAGTATTATAGTAGTTATATTCTTGTACATAGGGGCAGTATTATAGTAGTTATATTCTTGTACATAGGGAGCAGTATTATAGTAGTTATATTCTTGTACATAGGGGCAGTATTATAGGAGTTATATTCTTGTACATAGGAGCAGTATTATAGTAGTTATATTCTTGTACATAGGGAGCAGTATTATAGTAGTTATATTCTTGTACATAGGGGCAGTATTATAGGAGTTATATTCTTGTACATAGGGGCAGTGTTATAGTAGTTATATTCTTGTACATAGGGAGCAGTATTATAGTAGTTATATTCTTGTACATAGGGGCAGTATTATAGGAGTTATATTCTTGTACATAGGGGCAGTATTATAGTAGTTATATTCTTGTACATAGGGAGCAGTATTATAGTAGTTATATTCTTGTACATAGGGGCAGTATTATAGTATTTATATTCTTGTACATAGGAGCAGTATTATAGGAGTTATATTCTTGTACATAGGAGCAGTATTATAGTAGTTATATTCTTGTACATAGGGGCAGTATTATAGTAGTTATATTCTTGTACATAGGAGCAGTATTATAGGAGTTATATTCTTGTACATAGGAGCAGTATTATAGTAGTTATATTCTTGTACATAGGAGCAGTATTATAGTAGTTATATTCTTGTACATAGGAGCAGTATTATAGTAGTTATATTCTTGTACACAGGAGCAGTATTATAGTAGTTATATTCTTGTACATAGGGGCAGTATTATAGTAGTTATATTCTTGTACATAGGGGTAGTATTATAGTAGTTATATTCTTATACATAGGAGGCAGTATTATAGTAGTTATATTCTTGTACATAGGAGCAGTATTACAGTAGTTATATTCTTGTACATAGGGAGCAGTATTATAGTAGTTATATTCTTGTACATAGGGAGCAGTATTATAGTAGTTATATTCCTGTACATAGGGGGCAGTATTATAGTAGTTATATTCTTGTACATAAAGTGCAGTATTATAGTAGTTATATTCTTGTACATAGGGGCAGTATTATAGTAGTTATATTCTTGTACATAGGGGGCAGTATTATAGTAGTTATACACTTGTACATAGGGGCAGTATTATAGTAGTTATATTCTTGTACATAGGGGGCAATATTATAATAGTTGTATTCTTGTACATAGGAGCAGTATTATAGTAGTTATATTCTTGTACATAAGGGGCAGTATTATAGTAGTTATATTCTTGTACATAGGGGCAGTATTATAGTAGTTATATTCTTGTACATAGGGGGCAGTATTATAGTAGTTATACTCTTGTACATAGGGGCAGTATTATAGTAGTTATACACTTGTACATAGGGGCAGTATTATAGTAGTTATACACTTGTACATAGAGGCAGTATTATAGTAGTTATATTTTTGTACATGGGGGCAGTATTATAGTAGTTATATTCTTGTACATAGGGGGCAGTATTATAGTAGTTATATTCTTGTACATAAAGTGCAGTATTATAGTAGTTATATTCTTGTACATAGGGTGCAGTATTATAGTAGTTATATTCTTGTACATTGGGGTCAGTATTATAGTAGTTATATTCTTGTACATAGGGGGCAGTATTATAGTAGTTATATTCTTGTACATAGGGGGCAGTATTATAGTAGTTATATTCTTGTACATAGGAGCAGTATTATAGTAGTTATATTCTTGTACATAGGAGCAGTATTATAGTAGTTATATTCTTGTACATAGGAGCAGTATTATAGTAGTTATATTCTTGTACACAGGAGCAGTATTATAGTAGTTATATTCTTGTACATAGGGGCCAGTATTATAGTAGTTATATTCTTGTACATAGGGGGCAGTATTATAGTAGTTATATTCTTGTATATAGGAGCAGTATTATAGTGGTTATATTCTTGTACATAGGGGCCAGTATTATAGTAGTTATATTCTTGTACATAGGGGCAGTATTATAGTAGTTATATTCTTGTACATAGGGGTAGTATTATAGTAGTTATATTCTTATACATAGGAGGCAGTATTATAGTAGTTATATTCTTGTACATAGGAGCAGTATTACAGTAGTTATATTCTTGTACATAGGGAGCAGTATTATAGTAGTTATATTCTTGTACATAGGGAGCAGTATTATAGTAGTTATATTCCTGTACATAGGGGGCAGTATTATAGTAGTTATATTCTTGTACATAAAGTGCAGTATTATAGTAGTTATATTCTTGTACATAGGGGCAGTATTATAGTAGTTATATTCTTGTACATAGGGGGCAGTATTATAGTAGTTATACACTTGTACATAGGGGCAGTATTATAGTAGTTATATTCTTGTACATAGGGGGCAATATTATAATAGTTGTATTCTTGTACATAGGAGCAGTATTATAGTAGTTATATTCTTGTACATAAGGGGCAGTATTATAGTAGTTATATTCTTGTACATAGGGGCAGTATTATAGTAGTTATATTCTTGTACATAGGGGGCAGTATTATAGTAGTTATACTCTTGTACATAGGGGCAGTATTATAGTAGTTATACACTTGTACATAGGGGCAGTATTATAGTAGTTATACACTTGTACATAGAGGCAGTATTATAGTAGTTATATTTTTGTACATGGGGGCAGTATTATAGTAGTTATATTCTTGTACATAGGGGGCAGTATTATAGTAGTTATATTCTTGTACATAAAGTGCAGTATTATAGTAGTTATATTCTTGTACATAGGGTGCAGTATTATAGTAGTTATATTCTTGTACATTGGGGTCAGTATTATAGTAGTTATATTCTTGTACATAGGGGGCAGTATTATAGTAGTTATATTCTTGTACATAGGGGGCAGTATTATAGTAGTTATATTCTTGTACATAGGAGCAGTATTATAGTAGTTATATTCTTGTACATAGGAGCAGTATTATAGTAGTTATATTCTTGTACATAGGAGCAGTATTATAGTAGTTATATTCTTGTACACAGGAGCAGTATTATAGTAGTTATATTCTTGTACATAGGGGCCAGTATTATAGTAGTTATATTCTTGTACATAGGGGGCAGTATTATAGTAGTTATATTCTTGTATATAGGAGCAGTATTATAGTGGTTATATTCTTGTACATAGGGGCCAGTATTATAGTAGTTATATTCTTATACATAGGGGCCAGTATTATAGTAGTTATATTCTTGTACATAGGGGGCAGTATTATAGTAGTTATATTCTTGTACATAGGGGGCAGTATTATAGTAGTTATATTCTTGTACATAGGGTGCAGTATTATAGTAGTTATATTCTTATACATAGGGGCCAGTATTATAGTAGTTATATTCTTGTACATAGGGGGCAGTATTATAGTAGTTATATTCTTGTACATAGGAGCAGTATTATAGTAGTTATATTCTTGTACATAGGGGCAGTATTATAGTAGTTATATTCTTGTACATAGGGGCAGTATTATAGTAGTTATATTCTTGTACATAGGGGCAGTATTATAGTAGTTATATTCTTGTACATAGGGGGCAGTATTATAGTAGTTATACACTTGTACATAGGGGCAGTATTATAGTAGTTATATTCTTGTACATAGGGGGCAATATTATAATAGTTATATTCTTGTACATAGGAGCAGTATTATAGTAGTTATATTCTTGTACATAAGGGGCAGTATTATAGTAGTTATATTCTTGTACATAGGGGGCAGTATTATAGTAGTTATATTCTTGTACATAGGGGGCAGTATTATAGTAGTTATACTCTTGTACATAGGGGCAGTATTATAGTAGTTATACACTTGTACATAGGGGCAGTATTATAGTAGTTATACACTTGTACATAAGGGGCAGTATTATAGTAGTTATATTTTTGTACATGGGGGCAGTATTATAGTAGTTATATTCTTGTACATAGGGGGCAGTATTATAGTAGTTATATTCTTGTACATAGGAGCAGTATTATAGTAGTTATATTCTTGTACATAGGAGCAGTATTATAGTAGTTATATTCTTGTACATAGGGAGCAGTATTATAGTAGTTATATTCTTGTACATAGGGGCAGTATTATAGTAGTTATATTCTTGTACATAGGGGCAGTATTATAGTAGTTATATTCTTGTACATAGGAGCAGTATTATAGTAGTTATATTCTTGTACATAGGGGGCAGTATTATAGTAGTTATATTCTTGTACATAGGGGCAGTATTATAGTAGTTATATTCTTGTACATAGGGGCAGTATTATAGTAGTTATATTCTTGTACATAGGAGCAGTATTATAGTAGTTATATTCTTGTACATAGGAGCAGTATTATAGTAGTTATATTCTTGTATATAGGGGCAGTATTATAGTAGTTATATTCTTGTACATAGGGGCAGTATTATAGTAGTTATATTCTTGTACATAGGGGCAGTATTATAGTAGTTATATTCTTGTACATAGGGGGCAGTATTATAGTAGTTATATTCTTGTACATAGGGTGCAGTATTATAGTAGTTATATTCTTATACATAGGGGCCAGTATTATAGTAGTTATATTCTTGTACATAGGGGGCAGTATTATAGTAGTTATATTCTTGTACATAGGAGCAGTATTATAGTAGTTATATTCTTGTACATAGGGGCAGTATTATAGTAGTTATATTCTTATACATAGGGGCAGTATTATAGTAGTTATATTCTTGTACATAGGGGGCAGTATTATAGTAGTTATACACTTGTACATAGGGGCAGTATTATAGTAGTTATATTCTTGTACATAGGGGGCAATATTATAATAGTTATATTCTTGAACATAGGAGCAGTATCATAGTAGTTATATTCTTGTACATAAGGGGCAGTATTATAGTAGTTATATTCTTGTACATAGGGGGCAGTATTATAGTAGTTATATTCTTGTACATAGGGGGCAGTATTATAGTAGTTATACTCTTGTACATAGGGGCAGTATTATAGTAGTTATACACTTGTACATAGGGGCAGTATTATAGTAGTTATACACTTGTACATAAGGGGCAGTATTATAGTAGTTATATTTTTGTACATGGGGGCAGTATTATAGTAGTTATATTCTTATACATAGGGAGCAGTATTATAGTATTTATATTCTTGTACATAGGGACAGTATTATAGTAGTTATATTCTTGTACATAGGAGCAGTATTATAGTAGTTATATTCTTGTACATAGGAGCAGTATTATAGTAGTTATATTCTTGTACATAGGGGCAGTATTATAGTAGTTATATTCTTGTACATAGGGGCAGTATTATAGTAGTTATATTCTTGTACATAGGGGCAGTATTATAGTAGTTATATTCTTGTACATAGGGGGCAGTATTATAGTAGTTATATTCTTGTACATAGGGTGCAGTATTATAGTAGTTATATTCTTATACATAGGGGCCAGTATTATAGTAGTTATATTCTTGTACATAGGGGGCAGTATTATAGTAGTTATATTCTTGTACATAGGAGCAGTATTATAGTAGTTATATTCTTGTACATAGGGGCAGTATTATAGTAGTTATATTCTTGTACATAGGGGCAGTATTATAGTAGTTATATTCTTGTACATAGGGGGCAGTATTATAGTAGTTATACACTTGTACATAGGGGCAGTATTATAGTAGTTATATTCTTGTACATAGGGGGCAATATTATAATAGTTATATTCTTGAACATAGGAGCAGTATCATAGTAGTTATATTCTTGTACATAAGGGGCAGTATTATAGTAGTTATATTCTTGTACATAGGGGGCAGTATTATAGTAGTTATATTCTTGTACATAGGGGGCAGTATTATAGTAGTTATACTCTTGTACATAGGGGCAGTATTATAGTAGTTATACACTTGTACATAGGGGCAGTATTATAGTAGTTATACACTTGTACATAAGGGGCAGTATTATAGTAGTTATATTTTTGTACATGGGGGCAGTATTATAGTAGTTATATTCTTGTACATAGGGGGCAGTATTATAGTAGTTATATTCTTGTACATAGGAGCAGTATTATAGTAGTTATATTCTTGTACATAGGAGCAGTATTATAGTAGTTATATTCTTGTACATAGGGAGCAGTATTATAGTAGTTATATTCTTGTACATAGGAGCAGTATTATAGTAGTTATATTCTTGTACATAGGGGCAGTATTATAGTAGTTATATTCTTGTACATAGGGGCAGTATTATAGTAGTTATATTCTTGTACATAGGAGCAGTATTATAGTAGTTATATTCTTGTACATAGGGGGCAGTATTATAGTAGTTATATTCTTGTACATAGGGGCAGTATTATAGTAGTTATATTCTTGTACATAGGGGCAGTATTATAGTAGTTATATTCTTGTACATAGGAGCAGTATTATAGTAGTTATATTCTTGTACATAGGGGGCAGTATTATAGTAGTTATATTCTTGTACATAGGGGCAGTATTATAGTAGTTATATTCTTGTACATAGGGGGCAGTATTATAGTAGTTATATTCTTGTACATAGGAGCAGTATTATAGTAGTTATATTCTTGTACATAGGGGCAGTATTATAGTAGTTATATAGATGAAATATATGCTGTCGGCCTCCTGTGATCTTACATGCCAGCTTTGTCTTCTCTGTGTACACACGGGTTTACCTCTTTTTACATGGCTGTACACATTTACTTTCATGTCATCTTGCTCTGTTACTCGTATAATTAGAGGTTGCATTCAACATTTTCTGGCACCAAATTTTTTTTTACAAGTAAATGAGACATAGGTGGAAGAAGAAAACTGCTTCTTGCAATGTTTTTCCCTGAGATCTGGATCCAGGCGCAGTCCTGTATTGTGGATTATAACAGTGATCGATGCAGAGAAGAATGGTGTGGGGCATTACTGTTGTGACTGGGAGACTTACCCGAGGAAACCTAATAAATGGCGATGTCTCCCTGTGTGGCACACTGTGTAATTCCCAATTTGCCTAGTTATGCCATCCTCTCCTATATTTGCCATTCTGGAATTTCAGAAATCTTGGTTTATTGACGAGATTGTGTGATGACAACGGTGATCGCTTAGTCAGGCCTGGTCACATGCAGACATGCGGTCGGGTGGGTCCTTTTACAGTCTGACTAAATTATGGTCTGTGTTCCCGGACACCCGGGCTTGATTCCCACATCTGGATCCAACCTGTAAATCTGAATCCAATCTGCGTTTTGGCTCGGGAGCCCGGACACATTCCATACTGCGATGTTTCGGCTTTAATCGCACGAAATTAAGGAATTTTTTAAGTTTTCTTTTATGCCAAAACCATTGTTTGTGGCAGGAGAAGAGCACAAAGCTCTAATTACAACCAGATCGATTGTGTTCTGAACCTCAAGCCAGTGTGCATCGTTATGGCGGGGCCCTTTACTTTCTCTGACCATGGCTGTACAGGCATATAAGGTGTATCTGATCATCCCCTCTGCTCTTTACATCACCATATACTCCTGTAAGGGGCCCAGCTTCCTCTTCACTCTCTACCTTTACATGTGTTCACATGGGAAGAACGAGCGGCGATCAAACACATAGCAACTCAATCGGCACTCATTTGAAGCCCCTTTAATAAGGATTGATCCAAACTGTATGGGGACAAATGATGTTTAAAGGGGTATTCCTGTCTCCAAGATCCAATCCCAATATGTAGTAGGTGTAATAATAATATTAGCAATTACCTTCAATTACAAATAAAGTATGGTTCTTCTGATTAGCTCTGAGCAAATACCTCCAGTTACAAATAAAGTATGGCTCATCTGATTAGCTCTGAGCAAATACCTCCAGTTACAAATAAAGTATGGTTCTTCTGATTAGCTCTGAGCAAATACCTCCGGTTACAAATAAAGTATGGTTCTTCTGATTTGCTATGAGCAAATACCTCCAGTTACAAATAAAGTATGGTTCTTTTGATTAGCTATGTCACTTACTCCATGTGCAGGGCATTACAGTAGCTTAGGTATCCATGGTTACAACCACTTAGAACTAACTAACTGTCACTATATGAGTGGTTATAACCATGGATACCTAAGCTACTGCAATGCCCTGCACATGGGATAAGCGACATGGTGAATCAGAAGAACTATACTACATATCTAATTGTATGCATTTTCTAATATTATTATTATTATTATTACATCTACTACATATTGGGATAGGATCTTGAAGATGGCAATACCCCTTTAATGCAATCATTCATGTTAACAGTGTGGAAGAAAACTTACAGGAGATCGCCAGGGTTTGGGCAGGGACTGGAGAGTCACAAGATTAGGATATTTTTATGTGCGACTGCAACAGACTCAGAGAACAAGAGATCGGATTATTATAAAAGGGAAAAGTCTTGTCAGCCAGATAAGCCATTGTATGGTCAGAGTAACCAAAACACATTGGAAGAGAGTTGTACAAACAGTCAACGTGTGGCGCTGCCCGTAGTGACCAGCTAGGTCGTGATGTCAACAGTACAAGGAACGTGCGTTATAATCCTATGCACATGGCTGCTATTGACAGAGCCGACCCCTGACCTCCTAACCTGACCGTCTGTACACTGATCAATAACGGGTAAATATGGGCTGACGATTACACAACAGAAAGCCGTGATACTACCAGATACATCATGTAGGATTAGATACACAGCTCAGCAGACAGTATCACACCAGAGGATTAGATACACGGCTCACCAGACAGTATCACACAGGACAGGATTAGATACACGGCTCAGTAGACAGTATCACACAGGAGAGGATTAGATACACAGCTCAGCAGACAGTATCACACAGGATAGGATTAGATACACGGCTCAGCTGACAGTATCACACAGGAGAGGATTAGATACACAGCTCAGCAGGCAGTATCACACATGATCGGATTAGATACACAGCTCAGCAGGCAGTATCACACAGGATAGGATTAGCTACACAGCTCAGCAGACAGTATCACACAGGAGAGGATTAGATACACAGCTCAACAGACAGTATCACACAGGATGGGATTAGATACACGGCTCAGCAGACAGTATCACACAGGATAGGATTAGATACACAGCTCAGCAGACGGTATCACACAGGATAGGATTAGCTACACAGCTCAGCAGACAGTATCACACAGGATTAGATACACTGCTCAGCAGACAGTATCACACAGGATAGGATTAGATACACGGCTCAGCAGACAGTATCACACAGGATAGGATTAGATACACGGCTCAGCAGACAGTATCACACAGGATAGGATTAGATACACAGCTCAGCAGACAGTATCACACAGGATAGGATTAGATACACGGCTCAGCAGACAGTATCACACAGGATAGGATTAGATACACGGCTCAGCAGACAGTATCACACAGGATAGGATTAGATACACGGCTCAGCAGACAGTATCACACATGATTGGATTAGATACACTGCTCAGCAGACAGTATCACACAGGATTAGATACACGGCTCAGCACACAGTATCACACAGGATAGGATTAGATACACGGCTCAGCAGACAGTATCACACAGGATAGGATTAGATACACAGCTCAGCAGACAGTATCACACAGGATAGGATTAGATACACAGCTCAGCACACAGTATCACACATGATTGGATTAGATACACTGCTCAGCAGACAGTATCACACAGGATTAGATACACGGCTCAGCACACAGTATCACACAGGATAGGATTAGATACACTGCTCAGCAGACAGTATCACACAGGATAGGATTAGATACACAGCTCAGCAGACAGTATCACACAGGATAGGATTAGATACACAGCTCAGCAGGCAGTATCACACAGGATAGGATTAGCTACACAGCTCAGCAGACAGTATCACACAGGAGAGGATTAGATACACAGCTCAACAGACAGTATCACACAGGATGGGATTAGATACACGGCTCAGCAGACAGTATCACACAGGATAGGATTAGATACACAGCTCAGCAGACGGTATCACACAGGATAGGATTAGCTACACAGCTCAGCAGACAGTATCACACAGGATTAGATACACGGCTCAGCAGACAGTATCACACAGGATAGGATTAGATACACGGCTCAGCAGACAGTATCACACAGGATAGGATTAGATACACAGCTCAGCAGACAGTATCACACAGGAGAGGATTAGATACACGGCTCAGCAGACAGTATCACACAGGATAGGATTAGATACACGGCTCAGCAGACAGTATCACACAGGATAGGATTAGATACACGGCTCAGCAGACAGTATCACACATGATTGGATTAGATACACTGCTCAGCAGACAGTATCACACAGGATTAGATACACGGCTCAGCACACAGTATCACACAGGATAGGATTAGATACACGGCTCAGCAGACAGTATCACACAGGATAGGATTAGATACACAGCTCAGCAGACAGTATCACACAGGATAGGATTAGATACACAGCTCAGCACACAGTATCACACATGATTGGATTAGATACACTGCTCAGCAGACAGTATCACACAGGATTAGATACACGGCTCAGCACACAGTATCACACAGGATAGGATTAGATACACGGCTCAGCTGACAGTATCACACATGATAAGATTAGATACACAGCTCAGCAGACAGTATCACACAGGATAGGATTAGATACACGGCTCAGCAGACAGTATCTCACAGGATAGGATTAGATACACAGCTCAGCAGACAGTATCCCACAGGATAGGATTAGATACACGGCTCAGCAGACAGTATCACACATGATAGGATTAGATACACGGCTCAGCAGACAGTATCACACAGGATAGGATTAGATACACAGCTCAGCAGACAGTATCACACAGTATAGTATTAGATACACGGCTCAGCAGACAGTATCACACAGGATAGGATTAGATACACAGCTCAGCTGTCTGTATCACACATGATAGGATTAGATACACGGCTCAGCAAACAGTATCACACAGGATAGGATTAGATACACGGCTCAGCAGACAGTATCTCACAGGACAGGATTAGATACACGGCTCAGCAGACAGTATCTCACAGGACAGGATTAGATACACAGCTCAGCAGACAGTATCACACAGGAGAGGATTAGATACACAGCTCAGCAGACAGTATCACACAGTATAGTATTAGATACACGGCTCAGCAGACAGTATCACACAGGATAGGATTAGATACACAGCTCAGCTGTCTGTATCACACATGATAGGATTAGATACACAGCTCAGCAGACAGTATCCCACAGGATAGGATTAGATACACGGCTCAGCAGACAGTATCCCACAGGATAGGATTAGATACACGGCTCAGCAGACAGTATCACACAGGACAGGATTAGATACACGGCTCAGCAGACAGTATCACACAGGATAGGATTAGATACACAGCTCAGCAGACAGTATCACACAGGATAGGATTAGATACACAGCTCAGCTGTCTGTATCACACATGATAGGATTAGATACAGCACTGCATCATGTCACAGACAATATAGTTGGTTCAGGCCTCAGCTTTATATTTGGGTCTGGCTTTATAGAAATACCAGGGAGGTAAGTAGACCTGCAGGACTTGTGACTGTATCTCAGCCTAAGTGCTGTTGTGACAGTCTTGAGGCCTGGGGCAGAGGAGAGGAGACTTGTGGTATGTGACTTGTCACATCTGTGTCCCGGGATAATCACTAATTGTCTAATAATTGTCACCTCCAAACCAGAGCGAGCACGTGTCATACATCATAAAAACTGAGGCGGAGGAGAAATCATAGCAAGCAATTAGTTCCTACCGCCATTTAATGAAAGCAAAGATTTGATTGGCTGCTAAAATCGTATACGGTAGGAACTCGGCAAACATCTTGGAGAACCAACCACAGATCTTCTGTGTATGAGGCTTCTGTCTCTTCATGTCATCCCATACAGACTGTTTGATGCTGAGATCAGGACTCTGTCGGGTCGTATAATCATCTCTTCCAGGGCTTCTTGTTCTTCTTTGCGCTGAAAAAAATTGGAGCCAATCAGTCGCCTCCCTGATGATATTACATGATGGATAAGTATCTGCCAGTATTTCTCAACATTGAGGACACTATTTATCCTGACCAAATCTCCAACTCTATTTGCTGAAATGCATCCCCAAAACTTACAAGGATCCTCCACCATGCTTCCTGCAGACACTCATTATTGTGCCGCCTGCCAGCCTTGCAGAGAACAATCTGCCTTCTGTTACAGCCAAACATTTGACTATTTGACTCCTCAGTCCAGAGCACCTGCTGCCATTTCTCTGCACCACTGTTCCTATGTTTTCATGCATAGTTGACTTGGCCTTTTTGCATGTGGAAGGTGTGACTTTTTGGCCGCAATGCTTCTATTAGGACCACTTTTGGCCATACTTCTCTGAACAGTAGATTGGTGTAGTTGGGCCTATGGGTTGCTGTCAGTTCTGAGCTGATGGCACTGCTGGACATCTTCCTATTTCAAAGGGACGTTAACATGATGTGTCTTTCATCTACTGCACTAAGTTTCTTTGACCAATCACTGCATCTATGGTCTTCAACGTTGTCCATTTCTTGATGCTTCTTCAAAAGAGCTTGAACAACAAATCTTAAAACCCCAGTTTGCTTAGAAATTTTTTCTTGGTAGAGACTGGTGCATTATAACTACCTTAATCTTGTTGCAGTGCTCAATCTTGCCATGGTGTGATACCTGTGACATGAATGTCTTCCACAACCTCACTTTTGTAGCAGAGTTTGGCTGTTCACGACTAGGTTTAAAGCATACGTACCTACACTGCTGCAAGACAATGATTATAGTACAGGACAATGTTTTTCTAAACTGATGATAACCTCCCATACTAACCACCCAAAGTCTACAACAAACTAAGCAACCGGCTTCTTAAGGCCCCGTCACACTTAGCGACGCTGCAACGATCCCGACAACGATACGACCTGTCAGGGATCGTTGCTGCGTCGCTATGTGGTCGCTGGTGAGCTGTCAAACAGGCAGGCTCACCAACGATCAGGGGAGCAGCGACATCGTGGAAAGAATCTTTCCACGATGTCCTGCTCCTGGTTACCTGCCTGCTGAAGCAGGAACAGGCTGGTAACTATGGTAAACATCGGGTTACTAGGGGCACACGCGCTCCTAGTAACCCGTTGTTTATCATGGTTACCACTCTGCTACAGTGAGCGGGAGGTTACCGCTCACTTTAGCAGGCTCGTAACCATGATAAACAACGGGTTACTAGGAGCGCGTGTGCCCCTAGTAACCCGATGTTTACCATAGTTACCAGCCTGATCGCTCCTCCCGCTGGTCACACACAGCGATGTGTGCTGACCAGCAGGAGAGTAACGACCAAAAAATGGTCCAGGACACTTTGCAGCGATCAGCGACCTCACAGCAGGGGCCTGATCGCTGCAAAGTGTCACACATAGCGACATCGCTGGTGAGGTCGCTGTTGCATCACCAAAACCGTGACACAGCAGCGATCTCGCTATGTGAGACGGGGGCTTAACTCTGATCTACCATCTTCAGTGTGGGACCTAGCGTTGTAAAATCTTAGGAAGTCACTCCTGGACTGAAGACCCTATTAGCTAGCAGCAGAAAAAAGGACTCTTGTTTCCTTTTGTGTAGCACGCATGGACCTTTTGTGTAGCACATAAGGTCCATGTTGTGGGTTATTATCAAAAAACGCTAATAGAGTGATAGAGAAACATGATTATACTGAAGAGTCCTGCCCTATAATCATTTTCTTGTGAAAGTGTAGGTACACGTTAAGCCTCCAACACAACTGTTTCTATTTCAGTTAATAAAAATGATGATCATTATCACCTTTTCGGTATAACTGGTCACTCATACACCTGACTACAATCCTACAATACGCCTGACTGTACAAGTCCAGAGTGTGGCAGTTATACCAGCTGCCGAGATGGTGATGTCCGTTGGAGTGATAAGACATTTGTGTGTGGGCGGAAGATGGGCGAAACCGTCACTTGTAGAGAACAGATGTCAGATTATTATCATTTATAGGATTGTTCCTGGTCTATAAACTTCAGGATTATGCACCTCCGTCATAAATCATTACGGAGGAAATGATGCTGAAAATTACACCCAGTGTACAGGACAGGAGAAGTGGTACTGTGCAGTGTATATATACAGAATAATACAGATACTGAGAATTACACCCAGTATACAGGACAGGAGAAGTGGTACTGTGCAGTGTGTATATACAGAATAATACATATACTGAGAATTACACCCAGTATACAGGACAGGAGAAGTGGTACTGTGCAGTGTATATATACAGAATAATACAGATACTGAGGATTACACCCAGTATACAGGACAGGAGAAGTGGTACTGTGCAGTGTATATATACTGAATAATACAGATACTGAGAATTACACCCAGTATACAGGACAGGAGAAGTGGTACTGTGCAGTGTATATATACAGAATAATACAGATACTGAGAATTACACCCAGTATACAGGACAGGAGAAGTGGTACTGTGCAGTGTATATATACTGAATAATACAGATACTGAGAATTACACCCAGTATACAGGACAGGAGAAGTGGTACTGTGCAGTGTATATATACAGAATAATACAGATACTGAGAATTACACCCAGTATACAGGACAGGAGAAGTGGTACTGTGCAGTGTATATATACAGAATAATACAGATACTGAAAATTACACCCAGTATACAGGACAGGAGAAGTGGTACTGTGCAGTGTATATATACAGAATAATACAGATACTGAGAATTACACCCAGTATACAGGACAGGAGAAGTGGTACTGTGCAGTGTATATATACAGAATAATACAGATACTGAGAATTACACCCAATATACAGGACAGGAGAAGTGGTACTGTGCAGTGTATATATACAGAATAATACAGATACTGAGAATTACACCCAGTATACAGGACAGGAGCAGTGTAACTGTGCAGTGTATATATACAGGACAGGAGAAGTGGTACTGTGCAGTGTGTATATACAGAATAATACAGATACTGAGAATTACACCCAGTATACAGGACAGGAGAAGTGGTACTGTGCAGTGTATATATACAGAATAATACAGATACTGAGAATTACACCCGATATACAGGACAGGAGAAGTGGTACTGTGCAGTGTATATATACAGAATAATACAGATACTGAGAATTACACCCAGTATACAGGACAGGAGAAGTGGTACTGTGCAGTGTATATATACAGAATAATACAGATACTGAGAATTACACCCAGTATACAGGACAGGAGAAGTGGTACTGTGCAGTGTATATATACAGAATAATACAGATACTGAGAATTACACCCAGTATACAGGATAGGAGAAGTGGTACTGTGCAGTGTATATATACAGGAGAGGAGAAGTGGTACTGTGCAGTGTATATATACAGAATAACAGATACTGAGAATTACACCCAGTATACAGGACAGGAGAAGTGGTACTGTGCAGTGTATATATACAGAATAATACAGATACTGAGGATTACACCCAGTATACAGGACAGGAGAAGTGGTACTGTGCAGTGTATATACAGAATAATACAGATACTGAGAATTACATCCAGTATACAGGACAGGAGAAGTGGTACTGTGCAGTGTATATATACAGAATAATACAGATACTGAGGATTACACCCAGTATACAGGACAGGAGAAGTGGTACTGTGGAGTGTATATACAGAATAATACAGGTATTGAGAATTACACCCAGTATACAGGACAGGAGAAGTGGTACTGTGCAGTGTATATATACAGAATAATACAGATACTGAGAATTACACCCAGTATACAGGACAGGAGAAGTGGTACTGTGCAGTATATATATACAGAATAATACAGATAATGAGAATTACACCCAGTATACAGGACAGGCGAAGTGGTACTGTGCAGTGTATATATACAGAATAATACAGATACTGAGAATTACACCCAGTATACAGGACAGGAGAAGTGGTACTGTGCAGTGTATATATACAGAATAATACAGATACTGAGAATTACACCCAGTATACAGGACAGGAGAAGTGGTACTGTGCAGTGTATATATACAGAATAATACAGATACTGAGAATTACACCCATTATACTGGACAGGAGAAGTGGTACTGTGCAGTGTATACAGAATAATACAGATACTGGGAATCACACCCAGTATACAGGACAGGAGAAGTGGTACTGTGCAGCGTATATATACTGAATAATACAGGTACTGAGAATTACACCCAGTATACAGGACGGGAGTAGTGGTACTGTGCAGCGTATATATACAGAATAATACAGATACTGAGAATTACACCTAGTATACAGGACAGGATAAGTGGTACTGTGCACTGTATATATACAGAATAATACAGATACTGAGAATTACACCCAGTATACAGGACAGGAGAAGTGGTACTGTGCAGTGTATATATACAGAATAATACAGGTACTGAGAATTACACCCAGTATACAGGACAGGAGAAGTGGCACTGTGCAGTGTGTATATACAGAATAATACAGATACTGAGAATTATATCCAGTATACAGGACAGGAGAAGTGGTACTGTGCACTGTATATATACAGGAGAGGATAAGTGGTACTGTGCAGTGTATATACAGAATAATACAGATACTGAGAATTACACCCAGTATACAGTACAGGAGAAGTGGTACTGTGCACTGTATATATACAGGAGAGGAGAAGTGGTACTGTGCAGTGTATATACAGAATAATACAGATACTGAGAATTACACCCAGTATACAGGACAGGAGAAGTGGTACTGTGCAGTCTATATATACAGAATAATACAGATACTGAGAATTACACCCAGTGTACAGGACAGGAGAAGTGGTACTGTAAGGTGTATATACAGAATAATACAGATACTGAGAATTACACCCAGTATACAGGACAGGAGAAGTGGTACTGTGCAGTGTATATATACAGAATAATACAGATACTGAGAATTACACCCAGTATACAGGACAGGAGAAGTGGTACTGTGCAGTGTATATATACAGGACAGGAGGAGTGGCGCTGAGAGTAGCACCTGCCTCCTGAGCTCAAGCACTTCCAGGAGGAGGGTCGTCGTCTGCCTCTCTTCTCCTCAGAGAGAGGCAGGCCTTCTGGGAGGCCGGCATGGCTTCCCAGCCTCCTATCCCCCGGTCTATGCCGGCGGGGGAGAAGGAGCCTCAACAACCGGCCCAGGAGGGAGTGAGGAGATCGGGAAGGGTGAGGAAGAATACATCCACCGGCTCCAACCCCGAGACTGTTCACCGCCAGCCCAGAGAGGGAGACCGGGGCACCCCAGGCCCCAGGAACAAGAGCCCAGCAAGATCCTGGGGGGAGATGAGCTCCAGCGAGTGCACAAGTTCCTTCTCCTCCCGAGTGGTCGCCACGTTGCGAGAGTACGAGGACGCCGGCAAAGCACTAACCCAGCTGAAAGAGGAGCTGAGGGAGGCCCGGGTCCTGAACACCCGGGCGTCCAACAAGGAAAGACCCGCGACCTCCCAGAGGTTTAAAGCCCTCAGAGACGAGGTGGTCAGGTTAGTGCTCCTCCGGGAGGGGATTGAGAAAAGCGCAGGTCCCTTCCTGGAGAGGTTTAAGAACCAGCGACGGTTCTCAGAAATGAAGGGGTTAAACACCTCAGGAGAACCGCCAGCCGGTGTCCTTAGTGAAGAGGAGGAGGAGGATGAAGAGGTGACTGGAGTCTCAGTTGCTGGAGCCAGTGAGGGGCAGAGCCGGAGCTCAAGTGGTCTCCCTGCAGGGCAGAGGACTCCGACAGCAGAGGCTGGAGTGTCAGGGGAGGAGGAGGAAGGAGGACTGCTGAGGGAGATCCGACTGCTGGAGTCTCCAGTGGACCTGACAAAGTTTTCTTTCGGTGAGGACAAACCAGTGGAGGAGACCAAGAGGAGGAAGAGGAAGACCGGAGGAGCCGCACAGGAGGTGGTGAGTTATAAGTATGTACCAATGTCTGATGTTGCGCCTGCCACCTTCTGTTTAAACCCCACCAAACCTAAAGGCACGGGCTCTGCAGTGGGCTCGAGGCAGAGGCAAGGTGGGGAGAGGAGGAGGACGTCCGGCGATGCTGCCATCTGTGCGGGGAACAGTGCAGGGGGCGAGGCTGTGGAGGTACTCACAGCGCCGGACATAGGAAGTTCTGTGGAGTTTCCCACCCTGCCCTCTGCGGCTAAGCCGGTTATCACCGGGGCTGGGGGGGCAGGGAAGGATGTGAAAAACACATCTGCAAAGAACACTGGGCACACTGCTGCGACAGGGGGGCAGTGTGCCCCAGTGCCCAAAAAGGACACTAAGACCCCAAAGTCTGTGGGTGCAGGGCGGGCAGAGGTGCCAAGAAAACAGTCTGGCCAGAACAAGGACCAAAATGCTGCAGTAGGGGTGCGGGGCGCTCCAGCAGATGACCTGCAGAAAGCCAGCAGCAACCAAAGGGAAACGGGTGTGGTGCTGCAGGGAAAGGAGTCTCTGGGAGTGCTCCCCTCCCCCGACCCAGCAGGTGTGAGTGCAGAGACACCAGACACAAGGGAGGAAGGAATGGAGGTGACTGTGGAAGGTGCAGAGAACAGCAGAGGTAATGGGGTGACAAGTAAAGGGAATGGAAGTAGTGGTGCAGTGAATGATGGGAGTAATGGTGGAGCAGATGGTGGGAGTAATGGTGGAGCAGATGGTGAGAGTAGTAGGAATGGTGGAAGTAGTGGTACAGTGAATGATGATGCAGCAAATGGTGGGGGTAGTGGTGCAGTGAATGATGATGCAGCAAATGGTGGGGGTAGTGGTGGAATGAATGCTGGGAGTAGTGGTGTAGCAAATGGGGGTAGTGGTGTAATGAATGGTGGGAGTAGTGAAGCAGCAAATGGTGGGAGAAGTAGTGGAGTGAATGATGGGAGTAATGGTCCTGCGAATGGTGTGAGTAGTAGTGGAGTGAATGGTGGGAGCAGCACTGGTGTTGGTGGGGGGGAAGTAGGCGCTGGTGCCGCTGCCCCCCCAGCATTGGCAGGTGCTTCAGCCCAAAGCTATTCAGGAGCTGTCAGTGCTGGGGGTAGTAGTGCGCCCTCGTCTGGTGGCCCTGGGGATGGTGACTTGCAACAGCAGCTCCTGGACGCCCTGAGGAGAGGGGAGAGCTCCATCACTGTAGAGGGGAGGGAGGTTGATCTGTCTTTCTGGATAGAGAGACATGGTCTTTCAGCCTTCCGAGATAGAGGGGCAGAGACTGTCTGGTCTCTGCCGACAACGGGCAGAGGAGTAACCGCTGGCAACTATTAATGTTTGCAGCATAAAGTCAGATGCGGCAAGGTACACGGCCTTTCATTTTCTCGGCCAACTTGACGCCGACATTTTGTTTTTGCAGGAGACCAGGTTGACCGATATATCAACCTTGCATAAAGCAAGGCGGGAGTGGAGGCATGGGCCCTCCTACTGGTCTCTTGCGGCCGAGCCGTATAGCGGGGTGGCGATCCTTTTTAAGACCGCAGCGGTTGAATGCAGACGAGTGATCGAATTAGAAATGGGGAGATGCTTGATCCTAGATGTCTCCATGGGGGGACAAGAGCTTCGGCTCATTAACATCTATGGTCCCCAGTCCAAGTGGGACCGCAAATGTCTCTTCCTGAAGATCAAACCTTTTTTATTTTCGAGTCGGCAGGTGGTCTTCGGAGGGGATTTCAACAATGTCACGAGATCCTGTGATAGAGGAGGTTCCGGAGACCGGCTGGCTTATGACTGCGTCGCGTTAAACAGGATAGTGAGTGAGGCTCGCCTGGTGGATGTCCACATCCGGCACAACCCGGGCGACACGGGATTCACCTTTTTTAGAGGTAGTCAGTGCAGGTCTAGGCTAGACAGGTTTTATTTGAAGGAGGAGGCCGTCTCTTCACCGTTGTCGGTTGTGGAGGTGGAGTTCTCCGATCACTGTTTGATTATGTTTTCGTTGAACGTTACAGAGACTCCTCGGATGGGAAGAGGCTATTGGAAGCTGAATTCGTCACTCCTTGAGGAAGAAGCTGTAAGACGGTCTTTTGAGGAATTCTTTCAGAGCCAGGTACCATTGCTGGGCCTAAGTAACACTAAGTCAGAGTGGTGGGAGATGTTCAAACATCGGGTGGCGAGATTCTTCCGGCAGCTCTCGAACCTCAGAAGCCTGAACAGGGATCGCCTGTATCAGAGCCTGAGGAGGAAACTCGAGCATCTTGTCTCGACTGGAGGTAGCCGCGAGGAGATCTCCAGAGTGAAGTCCTTGCTGAAGAGGTGTCAGTACGATAGGCACGCATCTTTGGTTTTCGAGAGGGACTATGGGAAGTACTGCTCGCCCGACCCTTACAGAAACTGTAAGATGTCAGTGAATAGTAAGATAGTGACGGGGCTGGTGGACAGTACGGGGTCCCTGAGAAGGTCCAGATCAGGGATCTTGGAGGTCGTCAGTTCCTACTACTCGCACCTCTTGGGAAGGAGGGAGCTTGATCGTGACGGGATGTCAGCTTTCCTGGCTGAATCTGTTCCTGAGCCAGGGGCTGACCTCTCGCTGGGCGATTTGGCAGAAGCGATCAAAGAAGAGGAAGTGAGACTGGCGATCGATGGGCTTAGGCCCAAAAAGTCGCCAGGTCCGGATGGCTTAACATCCGAGTTCTTTAGGACCTTTAGGGACTCTTTGGTCCCCCTCTTGACTCAGGTGTTTAACGAGTGTCTCTCCTCGGGCACTCTGCCGAGATCATTAAGGAGGTCAGCTTTGATCATTTTGTCAAAGGGTAAGGATCCGTCACGCATTGAGAACTGGCGTCCCATAGCACTTCTCAATGTGGACAGGAAGATTTTGGCTAAGATACTTTTCAACAGGCTGGTGAATTTGCACCCCGGCTCCTTTCGGAGGTTCAGCACTGTTGCGTTCCTGGCCGTAGCACTTTTAGTGCTGTTCTAGGTGTCCGAGAGGCCGTGGAGCAAGGCAGGGCGGGCCTATGGAAGGGGTTCTTGCTGACCCTGGATCAGGCAAAAGCCTTTGATCGGGTTAACCATGAGTACCTCTGGTCCACTCTTTTGAGGTATGGTCTGCCTGGAGGGTTTGTGGACTGGCTTAAGACCTTGTATGCAGGGGCTGAGACTTTCCCTCTGGTGAATGGGTGGATTGGACGACCTTTCGGGGTAGGATCCGGTGTCCGTCAGGGCTGTCCTCTTAGCCCTTTGCTTTACTCGTTTGCGATCGATCCCTTCCTCAGAAGGATCGATTGTGGACCGTTGGCGGGGGTGCGGATGGGCGGGGCGGCGCCGGAGGCTATCCTGAGGGTGGTGGCCTACGCGGACGATGTCACCGTCTTTGTTTCTTCGCAAGAGGAGGCAGCGGCGGTGATGTCAGAAGTGGAGCGCTACTCGGAGGCATCCGGGTCCAAGGTCAACCAGGATAAGTGTGAGAGTCTCTGGCTGGGAGGCGGAGATCCCGGGTTTGATCTTCCGGACACCCTCCCCGAACCCCAAGAACATGCCAAAGTCCTGGGCATCGAATTCGGCCAGGGTGATTACCCCACGAAAAACTGGGAAGGCAGAATCAAAGGTGTCGCCCAAAGAGTGGACCAATGGAAGGGTTGGTCTTTGACCCTGAGGGAAAGGGTTGGCCTGTGCAAAGCTTTCCTGCTCCCCCTGCTAATCTACCTGGGCAGCGTCTGTGTCTTGCCAGAGCCTCTCTGGACACGGGTCTACAGTCTGTTCTTCCAGATGTTATGGGGGAACAGACTGAACCTAGTCAAGCGGGAGGTCACTTACCGCACGAGGAGACTAGGGGGTTTGAATATGGTGAACCCCGTGGTGTTCCGAGTGAACACCTTCTTGAAAGTGAACATGGCAAACCTCTGGAAAGAGAGGGCTCCTCCGTGGGTATTCTCCTGCAAGGGATGGTTTCAGCCTTTCTTCCAGGAATGGGAGACAGGGGGAAGATTGAAGGATCTTCGCACACCACACGGGCATCTCCCGGCTTACGTTACCCCGGTTCTGAAAATGATCCGCCGGTGGGAGGTGAGGTCCCTCTCGAGGAAACTCCTCGATATGAGGGTCTTGCTTTCTCATTTTCAGAGTCCATTGGCCCTCAAAGACTGCCCAAGTCGGGATCTGGAGGTTGGGTTGAGTTTGTTAAATTCTAGCAGGATCCCCGAGAAGTACTGGGACTTGACTTGGCGCTGCTTCCATGGTAAGCTGTATGTGAGGGACAATTTGAAGTTCAGGAGCTCCGACGACAGGAATTGCCCCCGTGAGGCTTGTGCTAACGTGCTGGAAAGCATGGAGCACTTCCTGCTTCATTGTCCCTTTAATACAGAGGTGTACAACAGGGTGGGGGCTTCCATTGGTTGGCCGCGGCTGGCTACTCTGTCCTACGCCGGGTGGGCCTATGGAGCGTTCGGAGACCTTGGGAGAAGGGACCGAGACACTTTATTCATAGTCAGCGCAGTGGTCAGGTATTTCACGTGGAACGCACGAGTTTTAGTCTCGACGCAGAGTAAAATCCTCCATGTAGATGAAGTCTGTAGGAACATCCTAGGTGACCTGGTGAAGGTACGTTCTCTGGAGTATGAAAGACTGGGTGCCCGGAGGGCGGCCCGCCTCTGGAGGGGCTTTTCCTTCAGGGTGCCTTAGTCCGGTAGTACTCCTATATCCTGGTGGTGGGCTGATGTCTTTTCACCCTAGATTTTTGTTTTGTATTTCTGTCTCCTGAATAGAAGGTTTGCCGGCATCGAACTTGAGCCTTGGATGGTGAGTGTGTAGGTTGTGTTCTGTTTATATTGTATATAATGTATAATAGGGGGTTTTAGTTAGGTTGGGATTTGGGGGAGTTCTTCATCAGCGGTGATAAGAGGACTGATCTGGCCTGGTCCAGGCCCCGCCCGGGGAAAAACTTTGGGGCCTGATCCTAGCTCGGAGTAATCCTGAACTTTGTGGCCAGAGCTGGATCAGGGGTGGCGGGATAGTTAGTGTAGGTCTGTGTTTTATATATATATTAAAAAATTACAAAATAAAAAAAAAAAAAAATAAAAAAAAATATACAAAAAAAAAATGGTTTAAAATTGTTCATGTCACTATTGTATATATTGTTATTTTTGGTTTTCTGTGGTGTGAATGAGGTGCGGTAAGGGTGAGACTGTAAGGTCAGGCAGTGGGACCAGTAGGTTAGTGTTAGTTTCCGGTTGTATATACGTTATATTAGGTTTAGTGTTTTATTGTATATAATCTTGTATATAGGATGGTGTTTTATGTGTATATAGGACGGTGTGAGCGTTGTGTGGGATTGTATATAGCAGTATGAATGAAGCTGGGCCGGGGGTTTTATAGGTTTTATAATATTTATTTCCTGTATATATATATATATATTCCTGGGGGATTTATTTTGTTTCTATTTTCTGTGATTTGTCGTCTTGTTTTGTTCTTATGTTCGGTGTCCTGTAATGTATTATTGTTCTGTCATGTACTGTACTTATTCTATCAATAAAAAAAAGACCTGCAGTGTATATATACAGAATAATACAGGTACTGAGAATTACACCCAGTATACAGGACAGGAGAAGTGGTACTGTGCAGTGTATATATACAGAATAATACAGATACTGAGAATTACATCCAGTATACAGGACAGGAGAAGTGGTACTGTGCAGTGTATATATACAGAATAATACAGATACTGAGAATTACACCCAGTATACAGAACAGGAGAAGTGGTACTGTGCAGTGTATATATACAGAATAATACAGATACTGAGAATTACATCCAGTATACAGGGCAGGAGAAGTGGTACTGTGCAGTGTATATATACAGCATAATACAGATACTGAGAATTACACCCAGTATACAGGGCAGGAGAAGTACTGTGCAGTGTATATATACAGAATAATACAGATACTGAGAATTACATCCAGTATACAGGGCAGGAGAAGTACTGTGCAGTGTATATATACAGAATAATACAGATACTGAGAATTATACCCAGTATACAGGACAGGGGAAGTGGTACTGTGCAGTGTATATATACAGAATAACACAGATACTGAGAATTACACCAAGTATACAGGACAGGAGAAGTGGTACTGTGCAGTGTATATATACAGAATAATACAGATACTGAGAATTACACCCAGAATACAGGACAGGAGAAGTGGTACTGTGCAGTGTATATACAGAATAATACAGATACTGAGAATTACACCCAGTATACAGGACAGGAGAAGTGGTACTGTGCAGTGTATATATACAGAATAATGCAGATAATGAGAATTACACCCAGTATACAGGACAGGAGAAGTGGTACTGTGCAGTGTATATATACAGGACAGGAGAAGTGGTACTGTGCAGTGTATATATACAGAATAATACAGATACTGAGAATTACACCCAGTATACAGGACAGGAGAAGTGGTACTGTGCAGTATATATATATAGAATAATACAGGTACTGAGAATTACACCCAGTATACAGGACAGGAGAAGTGGTACTGTGCAGTGTATATATACAGGACAGGAGAAGTGGTACTGTGCAGTGTATATATACAGAATAATACAGATACTGAGGATTACACCCAGTATACAGGACAGGAGAAGTGGTACTGTGCAGTGTATATATACAGAATAATACAGATAATGAGAATTACACCCAGTATACAGGACAGGAGAAGTGGTACTGTGCAGTGTATATACACAGAATAATACAGATACTGAGAATTACACCCAGTATACAGGACAGGAGAAGTGGTACTGTGCAGTGTATATATACAGAATAATACAGATACTGAGAATTACACCCAGTATACAGGACAGGAGAAGTGGTACTGTGCAGTGTATATACACAGAATAATACAGATACTGAGAATTACACCCAGTATACAGGACAGGAGAAGTGGTACTGTGCAGTGTATATACACAGAATAATACAGATACTGAGAATTACACCCAGTATACAGGACAGGAGAAGTGGTACTGTGCAGTGTATATATACAGGACAGGAGAAGTGCTACTGTGCAGTGTTATCACATAGGTATTGATGCTTCTATTAAGACATGGGAATATGATATTTTTGCACTGTATTTTCTATTCTGGGATCACTCGTTATTATCGGAGGAAATTGCCATATCCTGTCTGAGAACAATAGGATCTTTATTAGAATTAAAATATAATAAAAGTGATAATATCGGAGGTCTTGGACTGAGACCTTGGTCACCACAAACCTGGGGCCTTCTTACTTGGAGAGGTAAACCGTTTGATATACAAGGTCTATAGGTGCGCATCGTTTAATATGCAGCAATCAGTGGGGATTTGCAGTCTGAACCATGATCATTCACAGTGTCATTATCGTCAGCAGTACCTGTCTGCTGGCACTCCAGGATTTGCTGCCACTTTTGGGCCTCAGTCCTCCGTCATATGTTTATACAGTTACATATAAGGTTTTGTTGTATATTAAATTCTGGACTGGTAGGTCGTGTTCCTCACGGCTTCCCATCAGCAGCACACGGTACACGTTTTCTGATTTCTGTTCTTGTGTGACCAGTCCTCTCTCTCCGACAGGTGGACAAGTGGAACCGACATGACCAGAAGGTTTTAGAAGCGGTGGAAAAGGGAGATGCCAAGAAAGTCTCCTCCATCCTGTCCAAGAAACAGATCAGAGCCACCAAGACTGGGCCAAGCGGACAGTCAGCGTAAGATCCTTTGTATCAGACATGATAAGATGATAGGATTAGATACACGGCTCAGCAGACGGTATCACACATGATAGGATTAGATACATGGCTCAGCAGACAGTATCACACAGGATAGGATTAGATACACTGCTCAGCAGACGGTATCACACATGATAGGATTAGATACACAGCTCAGCAGACAGTATCACACAGGATAGGATTAGATACACGGCTCAGCAGACAGTATCACACAGGATAGGATTAGATACACAGCTCAGCAGACAGTATCACACAGGATAGGATTAGATACACGGCTCAGCAGACGGTATCACACATGATAGGATTAGATACACAGCTCAGCAGACAGTATCACACAGGAGAGGATTAGATACACAGCTCAGCAGACAGTATCACACAGGATAGGATTAGATACACGGCTCAGCAGACAGTATCACACAGGATAGGATTAGATACACAGCTCAGCAGACAGTATCACACAGGATAGGATTAGATACACAGCTCAGCACGCAGTATCACACATGATTGGATTAGATACACGGCTCAGCAGACGGTATCACACAGGATAGGATTAGATACACAGCTCAGCAGACAGTATCACACAGGACAGGATTAGATACACAGCTCAGTAGACAGTATCACACAGGATAGGATTAGATACACAGCTCAGCACGCAGTATCACACATGATTGGATTAGATACACGGCTCAGCAGACGGTATCACACAGGATAGGATTAAATGCACAGCTCAGCAGACGGTATCACACAGGATAGGATTAGATACACAGCTCAGCAGACAGTATCACACAGGAGAGGATTAGATATGAAATGATTGGCTGCTGCTTTTATTCTGGAGATTGAAGCAGAGGAGTGATTACGTGCATGTGACGTGTGATCCGGTTGCACATGATGGAGGAGCATTAGCAGCAGTTTGCTTCGAATTAAAGAAATGTCACTCATAATTGGACATTTTCAGGGATTCTTGTCATTTTTAAGTTCCCATCTTCTTATAAATAGGAGGTAATAATAACTTTATTTATGAATGCATAACACAGATGTGAACACCAGCATATCCTAGCTTTAGAGGCGAGCAAAGCAGCCAATCAGATTGTCCTTGTCAGTTTCTGATCTTCAGTGAAATGATGAGAGCTGGAATTCAATTGGCTGCCAATCCTTTTCGTGATTTTATAACATAGACTGTCATTAATATGATCGTTACGTTCTTCTGGGAAGGAATATGCTGCAGTCAGACACACCTAGATGTGAGTGTCCCACACAAGACCCACACTACATGTAATCCCTGCAGTGTGAGGATTAGTAATATCTGCCGCCACTGACGTCCTCGGCTTCTTGTCTGCAGGTTCCATCTCGCTGCCTCCAGGGGACTCGTAGACTGCATCAATGTCATCTTATCCCAGAAGGTTGAGATCAACGCCAAGACTGACGATGGTAAACGCCATGTTACACTAATTACTGTCCCCTCATCTCCCCGTGTGTCACGGTCATTACCGTCACCTCCTCTCTGATGTATAACGGTGTGTGTCTCCTCCGGCAGGTTGTACCGCTCTACACCTGGCAGCCAGTAACTGTCACCCGGAGTGCGTGAAGCTTCTGCTGCAGGTAGGTGCCGGGTGCTGTACATTCCTGGGTGTCACAAATACATTTTACACTTATTCTTTACTTTTTCTTAAAACTAAAAGTGTCTGATTCTTCTCTACACTGACATTTGTTCCTTTAGCGCGGAGCCCATGAAGACTCCATAGATTTCCACAGCCGAACACCATTACACTGTGCTGGTGAGTCTACAAGCAATCTATCGATCTATCTATCTATTTATTATCTATCTATTATCTCTATATATCTGTTATCTATCTATCTCTATCTATATCATAACATATCTATTTATCTGTTTGCACATATTTCTCTCAGTCTCTGTATTGATTTGGCCGTGGGTCTTTCCGTCTTGTTTCGCAGCCACCTCGGGATGCGTTTCCAGCGTGCTCCTCTTCTGTGATGCAGAAGACACAGTTCTGGATGCTGCGGATGATGTGAGTCTATTTCTTGTCCTGTCTTATGTTTCTTCCATGTGCAGACTGTCTCTCTGGTGTCAAACCAACAGGAAATTCCAGGCGGCTCCTTATCGGTGTCTGTAGCTGGTCCCACGCTCACAGGGCTGATGTGTTGTGGGGTCGTGTGGTTTATCCATTTAGTATGTAGAGGAAGGGTCAATGCCCGGAACGTGGGATGAATTTTTTAGTGTCGGAAATGATACAGGACTGAAAATTTCAGAAACCACTTTGCTTTATATTGTCACTAGGACGGACGGACGCCTCTTATGATTGCTGCCCAACGCAACCACCCTACTGTGTGCTCTTTGCTGCTGGACCGAGGGGCTCGGGTGGACCTGTGTGACCGGGACAGCAAGTGAGTGTCTCGTCCAAGTGATTAGAAGAGCCTACAACTTCTGGGATGACGCTCGTTCTTTGTTTCAATCTGTAGGACAGCACTGCTTCTGGCCTGTGAGAAGGGCAACATCCAGGCTGTGGAAACTCTGATCACCAGAGGAGCGGACCCGACACTGCGCGACAACAAAGGCTGTGATGCCCTACATTATACCAGCCTGTCCAGGGACGAGGTGCTAAGAAAACTGATCCAAACTGCACTAGACCGGAGGAAAAATAATGGTGATTATTTACAGAATAAAAAACACCAGACACTATCCTCATCAATGCCCTTTACTATTCAAGGCAGGAAGGGTGTGGACATCGATGTGGATGGTCTCATATTAAAAAAAAATAAGACACTCTTATCTGGAAGAGTGTTCACATGAGGGAATTTTCACCTAGATTTAAAGGGGTATTCCCATCTCCCAAGATCCTTCCCCAATATGTAGTTGGTGTAGTAATAATAATACTAGCAAATACCTGCAATTAGAAATGTAGTATAGTATTTTTGATTCTCTATGTCACTTACCTCATGTGCAGGCAATACAGGACACTGAGTATCCACGGTTACGACCACTAGCAGCTACCTAACTAACTGTCACTTTATCAGTGGCCGTAACCATGGATACCTAAGGTCCTGCAATGCCTGCACATGAGGAAAGAGACGCAGCAAAATCAAAAATACTATACTACATTTCTAATTGGAGGCATTTGCTAATATTATTATTATGACACCTACTACATATTGGGATAGGATCTTGGAGATGGGACTACCCCTTTAATATTAAATCGGTCACATTTACAAGGTATAATGAATAGCTAATATATATTTACAGCATCTCATATGAATCACACTGGTATATAAAGAAAAATACAAAAATCCTAATATATTTGTTACATTTCCTTGGCAGAGCCACATCGAAACCATGACAGCCCTGCAGGCTCCAAGGTATGTATTACCATAAAGATAGATAGATGGACGGATAGATGGATAGATAGATGGATGGATAGATAGATAGATAGATAGATAGATGATGGATAGATAGATGATGGATAGATAGATGATGGATAGATAGATGATGGATAGATAGATGATGGATAGATAGATGATGGATAGATAGATGATGGATAGATAGATGATGGATGGATAGATGATGGATGGATAGATGATGGATGGATAGATGATGGATGGATAGATGATGGATGGATAGATGATGGATGGATAGATGATGGATGGATAGATGATGGATGGATAGATGATGGATGGATAGATGATGGATGGATAGATGATGGATGGATAGATGATGGATGGATAGATGATGGATGGATAGATAGATAGATAGATAGATAGATAGATGATGGATAGATAGATGATGGATAGATAGATGATGGATGGATAGATGATGGATGGATGGATAGATGATGGATGGATAGATGATGGATGGATAGATGATGGATGGATAGATGATGGATGGATAGATGATGGATGGATAGATGATGGATGTATAGATGATGGATGGATAGATGATGGATGGATGATGGATAGATAGATGATGGATAGATAGATGATGGATAGATAGATGATGGATAGATGGATGGATAGATAGAGAGAAGATGCTGATCTGGATGTAACCACCCCTCAGTTTGTGTTACAGATAATTACACACAAACTCCCCACACCCACATCAGTAGTGACAATCCCGTCATCCAATGTTTAATCTTTCGTCTGCCGCCCCCTACAAATCACATGCTCGGCTTTTACGCGCCTCTATAAATATACTGGTATAATAAAGAAGTCTTTTTACTCTGGTAGCTTGCAAAAATGAAAGTGTTCATTCACAAGCAGGAAAATATGTCTGCATGTAGTAATAAAAGTAGGAATTATGTGTGCAGCTGCCATGTATCCAGGGTGAAGTAGTCTGATGTTTATGAGGAATGGGTTATAGGATGATAAGTGTGGGAAGGTCTGAGCACAGCCAGAAAACAGATACTGAATTCTAATTAACTGTGTGTGTATTTTAGGCTGTCGGTCAGACCCCTAGCAGAGAGCAGGAGCTGGTCAACATGTGGAAGAAAAGATATGAGGAAGAGCAAAAACGTGGCGTGTGGCTTCAAGGAGAGCTGATGATGAAGACTCAAGAACTTGAAAGGATATCTGAGGAACATAGTGTTGAGTGCAGTCGAATCAGAAACCTGACTGACACACTAGATATTCTACTAGAGGGTGAAAGTGAAAAAGTCAAACCCAAGACAGAAGATTACCATATATCCAACACTTATGTTCTGCTGACACAACTTCTTGAGCAGGTTAAGTCCTTCAAAGATCAGCAGCTGAAAGAACGTAACCGTCAAGAAGAAATGATCGAAAACCTACATGCCAAGTCTACCAAGACTGGACTAATGGAAAAACTACACCAAGAAGAGATGAGACGTCTGCAGAGTGAAGCAGCTGCTGCAAGAGAAAAGGAAGAAGGTGCACGGAGGAGAGTGACGGAGTTGGAGGGTCACCTGGAGAACATGAGAGAAGTGCTGTCACAGTTCGAGAAAAGAAAGCGAATACAGAGTACAGTGGTCGAAGATCTGCAGGAACAGATCTCAGAAGTCACACGTGAAAAGGAAGAGCTCCTGGTTCTTCTACAAAAACTCCATGAGCAAGAAGAAAATGTGGACAATATCCACCTAAAGAGACTTGACAATGAACAAGGTTTACTGGACCACAATGTACTCAGTAACTTAATAAAAAAATTGAAAAGTAATTGTATTTATGTAGATATAAAACAAAGCAATGGAACATCCCAAGGATGCTCCGGTTACGTGCCAAAAGATGTCCTGAAAAAAAATGTTGATGATTGGAAGTCATCGGTCACAGGTTTAGAGAACTACATGGTGGCAGTAGAAAGACTGCAGAAGGACATAGTCGCTGTCAGGACAGAGAGTTTAGACCCAGTACTTATTAATGGTGCCACTGGGCAGCAAAGCAGTGAGATGCAACTATCGAGGAATGCCAATGAACACTACAGACAAGTAGAAAATAACATAGCTTGCCTACAGGGAAATGACCTGCACCAGAGTAAAAGCAGCATAACCCAGCTGGAGAGCGGGTCAGCACAGGCCAACGACCTGGCAAAGAGCACAGACTCTCTAAAGCAGAAGATTACAGAATTAGAAGCACAGTTGTCATCTCTCAAGCTGACCCATGACAATCTCCTCACCCACTTGAACCACGTTGTTCAAGAAAAGCAGAATTTAGAAGAAGGGCTCCTCGCTCTACAAGAAAGCATGCAGTCAGAATATGCCATGAGACAGGAAACTGAAAAACGATGTAAAGACTACAAACACCAGATCTTAGTCCTCTCAGAAGATCTTCTAACAGAACAAGACAAGTTGAAAAAGTTGAACACCAGACTGGAAGCTCAGCAGAATGAAATGGTCGTGTTACGGGACAGTTTTCCCCCAGAGATCATTCGGGATGAAAACAGCAGATCCGTAGAGATGTTCAGTTGTGACATCTTGGAGGAATTATACTGGAACACTGGAACCCTCGTAAGGAAATACAACGATGCATTGCAGGAGGCGGCTGCTTTGCAGAAGGAGAACCTTAAGCTTCTGGATGATCGGGTGCAGACCATATCGATGACTGAACACAAAAACATTCTCAATGAGATCAAGAACCAGTTGCATACGAAGATCAGGGAAACGGAGGATGTAAAACAAAAGTTGTTCCAAACAATGGGCAGCGTGGTCGAACTTAAAGAACAATTGGCAGCTCAGACTTCAAACTCAATTCCGAAAGAAGAATTCGAGAGCCGCTTGGTGGACCTGGAAAGGATAGTTACAGCTCTGAAGGATGAGAACGAGGCATGTAAAGTTGCTCTCGAGGGGAAATGTGAAGAAGTCATCGTCCTGAAACAACAACTGGAACAAGAGTCTGAAGAGGGACAGACTTTACGACTTAAGGAAGCCAGCATGGTCCAGGAGGTTGAGAACATCAGGACTGGTCTGGAGATCCAGATTCAAGCTTTACAAGCGGAAGTTAAGGGTCTTTCTGAGAAATATATCCAGGCTTCAAAGGAAGCTGAAGGCTGCCAAACAGTACTTTCATCTCAGAAGGAGAAGGGATTTCTTCTGGAGGGGAAAATTCACGAGCTTAGCAAAGAAGCCAATGAACTGAAGATCAAATCCCAGAAGTATGAGGAAGAAAATGGCCACCTTAATGAAAAGTATGAACATATCTGCAAAGATTCCAAGGAGAAACAGGAGAAGGTGAGCGAAACGTTCTTTCCATTAACGTTTGCACGGAGGGAAGAACTGGGGGTTATGTGAAAAGAGTGAGGTTTTTGAGTACTTTTTAGTTATTTTGGCAAATTGATGGACAGAAGCAGATTTGTCACCAAAAGCCTACCACTGCAAATAAGGGGATGCGAATCTCCCCCCCTCTTATTAACCCCCTAAACCCAGCCACCTCTGAGAGTAAAGTCACACTTTATAACATATGAAGACTATTGTGAAACAGCAGCTTTGTTCACGTGACACCAAGAATAAATGGTTGTGAACCTTGATATAAAAAAGTTGCTGACAAATTACCTTTTTTTTGCAATTGTATGTAATTTACTAGTGCAGCACATTTGTCTAGATGTTGTTAATCTTTTTTTAAGATGGTGGCATCCATGAAAGAGGTGGAGTCCTTGACTAAAGAAATCGACCTGCAACATAAGCGATGCGAAGAATTGACCAGCAAACTTGAGGTATGTGATTAAGTCGCTGACTACAGACGCATTGTCAGGTTGGGAGAGCCCTGAAGCACTTCACAACTGGTATGGTTGGAGTGACTTTTATGCTCATAGCAAATTATCTCTACCTTGATGTTTTCGAACAAACGTTCAGAAAAAGATTTATCATCACAGTATCTGACTTTACATCTACAGGATATCACTCATTTTCCTATTAGCATGCCTCCACCAGGGGGCAGCCTTTTATTACAGTCTATGGATGGCTTCTATATGGGCTTCTCCTGCAGTGAAAATATCAAAGTTCTAAATATTATATCATCATCAATTATATTAATATGTTTCAATAAGTTTCCAACATACAAGAATTAGGAATGGGTACAAAACCTTTATTTTGCTCTACCCAGTTAATTGATGTTCTCTTACACTAGCAACTTCCAGCCCATGTATCAGAAATCTTCCTAAGTGGCTGACAACATAGAACAACAGCATATAGATAACACCTAGATATGAATTTATCTATTTACAGTTTTGACTGTAACGCTTCATTTCCGGTTATTTTCTTCATCCAACAGGATACCAATAAACGTCACCAGGAAATAATCTCCATTTACAGATCACATCTCCTCAACGCAGCTCAGGTACAGAGCACCATGGGGGAAGGGGGAAAAGAATCTGAAGATGGTTATACAGAGGATAGTCTCACGATCCAACTAGCCTTACAATATTATTCACTATCGTCCTGCTAGGAGTTGGCACACCTACCCTGTAAAACGTCCATATGACCTTACAGGGACTGCAAGGCCAAAGCTTGTAAGTCCTGTCCATGCCATTCCCGAATGTTAATCATTTACCCACATTAGTTCCTTTTTTGCATTGCACTTGCTTTCCCTGGCCTCAGATTATAAATTATATCTTGTATCTCGTTGTTGGTGCCATGCATTGCATTGAAGGAATTTGCTTCTCTACATCTGCTTTATTGGCCCATCTAAACAGGTTGTCAATCACCCGACAAACAAGTGAAAAGCTTGTTTTTCGGGTGCAATGACTTTTAATGTCTTGTTTCATGGGACGATCTAGTCCGTTGATTGACTGGAGACATGCAGGCTGATCGACGTTTGTTTGCTAGCTTGGATAGACAGGCGGATGAACGATCTGTATGCGCAGAATAATTGTTCTGTGGCCACACAATAGCATATTTTCAGCAGCACAGATCCTGTTTACATAAGGAGATGTGCTGCTGAGAGCGATAATTTTTAAGCCGGCCTAAAAATAATCGCACCCGACAAACAAACGGTTTACTCAATCGTTGGTTGTTTGGCGGCCTATTTTGATGGGCTAATAGTTGCTATTGTTCTCTGATAATTGGCTCCCCTAAATGACATTTTCAGCTGCATATCATCCTGAGTAAACAGGTGATGTGCTGCTGATAACATGACATTGGATATACACAGACTGATCGTATTGCTGATCATTCTGTGAACGTAGAATGTGTGTCTGAACAGGCCGCTAAAAGTAAAGGGGCATTACTAGAATGCTAGATAATCTGGCAGAATATACACCCTAGTTACCCTCTGCCTAGGAACCTACTGTAAGTGTCCAATGTAATTAGGAATCTTTCTCTTCCCTCCTCACCTCAGGGCCACATGGATGAAGACGTCCATTTCACCTTACATTGGATTCTGAAAATGCAGAACGAAATGGTTTACTAACTAAAGAGTTAAAAACATCTGAAAATCTGTGCCAACTTTATCTCATTTCTAAACGTCCTCACACACAGGTGCTTGGAAAAATGAATATATATTTTTATAAATGAGTATCTGCGATCAGAAGCCGCCATGTTGTGGCGAGAGGCGTGCGCTTCATCGTCTATGTGCCTTCTTAAGCGTCTTCATTATATAGGTTGTAAATACGCGAGGTGCCAAGAGATTCCTATTTTAATGTCTGGACAGAAGAGATCTATTTTGATGATCCAGTTTCGCCTGCGTTTCCTTTGTTTATATATTTAATACGGTTATAACTCGTTTCATTAAATTTTATTTTACATTTTGTGACTTGTTTCTCATACGGAGTGTGGGGTGACGATAAGTCACGCCACGTCATATCATCTGACTGATCAGAAACTGTAATCATAATTGTTTTTAGGGTGGAGCCGACATGATGAGACTATCCTATACTGCAGTGAGAGCGGGTCAGTCCTCCATTGCAACTCATGCAATTGTCCTGGAAAAATCTGGAGCCAGGAGACATTTTCCTGAATGTGACACATATCCCAAATTATATTTTTGGGATTAAAATGGATCAAAGTTGGGGAATCAAACTTTGGTCTCATGTTGCGACAGGCGAGGAAACTTACCACTATACTAACGAGGATGGACCTATAAAATGTGCATTATTAAGGGGAATCGAGCACCACTTCAGCCTGCTATACAGCCCCTACATCTGATATATATGTCCTAATAACACTGGACAGTATTGTCATCTAAGCCACTTTCTAACATGCCACTCACATGCACTATTAGTGGACTGCTTATTATTATTAGACTGCTTAGCCAATCGGCAGAGCCAAGAGGGATCACATGTAACTGACCTGCAATCCTCATTCTCAAATGCTTTCTCCCAACTTGAGAATCAGGCACTGAAATGCTCGGACTGGAAATAGATGAATATGGTACTCTGCTATATCCAGCTATTCCAGAGACTAAAATGGAAAATTGGCTATCATTCTAAAAAGCCTTTAATAACTCTTTTTCTGGATTGGCGGGGGTCCCTGCAAAATACCTCCTACCTGCTGTCATCTGGCACGATGTCACCACCTTTCCCTCCTATACAATAACATCCCACCTCTTTTTACAGTAGATAACCGAGGATTCACCATTCACAACAGATGACATCACAGCTCACCTCCTCCTTCTATACAATGACTGATAACACCTCTATATATAGTCGATAACACAGGATCCACCATTTACAACAGATGATGTCACAGCTCACTTCCTCCTCCTGTACAATGACTGATAACACCTCTACATACAGCAGATAACACAGGATCCACTATTCACAATAGGTGATGTCACAGCTCACCTCCTCCTCCTGTACATTGACAGATACCACCTCTATATACAGTAGATAACACAGGATCCATCATTCACATTAGGTGATGTCACAGCTCACCTCCTCCTCCTGTACAATGACTGATAACACCTCTATATACAGTAGATAACACAGGATCCACTATTCACAATAGGTGATGTCACAGCTCACCTCCTCCTCCTGTACATTGACAGATAACACCTCTATATACAGTAGACAACACAGGATCCATCATTCACATTAGGTGATGTCACAGCTCACCTCCTCCTCCTGTACATTGACAGATACCACCTCTATATACAGTAGATAACACAGGATCCACCATTCACAATAGGTGATGTCACAGCTCACCTCCTCCTCCTGTACATTGACAGATAGCACCTCTATATACAGTAGATATTACAGGATCCACCATTCACAATAGGTGATGTCACAGCTCACCTCCTCCTACTGTACAATGACTGGTAACACCTCTATATACAGTAGATAACACAGGATCCACCATTCACAATAGGTGATGTCACAGCTCACCTCCTCCCCTTCTGTACAATGACTGGTAACACCTCTATATACAGTAGATAACACAGGATCCACCATTCACAATAGGTGATGTCACAGCTCACCTCCTCCCCTTCTGCAAAATGACTGGTAACACCTCTATGTACAGTAGATAACACAGGATCCACCATTCACAATAGGTGATGTCACAGCTCACCTCCTCCTCCTGTACATTGACAGATAGCACCTCTATATACAGTAGATATTACAGGATCCACCATTCACAATAGGTGATGTCACAGCTCACCTCCTCCTCCTGTACAATGACTGATAACACCTCTATATACAGTAGATAACACAGGATCCACCATTCACAATAGGTGATGTCACAGCTCACCTCCTCCTCCTCCTGTACAATGACTGATAACACCTCTATACACAGTAGATAACACAGGATCCACCATTCACAATAGGTGATGTCACAGCTCACCTCCTCCCCTTCTGTACAATGACTGGTAACACCTCTATATACTTAAGTACAATTCAGTTGGGTCTCATTTACTTTATTGCCGGTAAAGCTCCTGTGCCCAACAAGAAGTAGGAGCCCAAATATTAGGCCTAGTGGCCAGGGTGAAGATTTTAACATGTTTTTACTTTCTTTAGTATAGATTAAAATGATCAAATTTGTTTAAAAAATTACATTTAACATAAAAACATAATTAAATAATACAATTCTATGTTTTCCCTTATTTTAAGGCATTCTAGGGATTGTGACGAGTCTTTTTTTCAGCCCCCAGGTATTCCTTTTTGAGCCTGTTTAGTGGGTTCATTATTGTCCACTAGTTCAGCGGATTTATTGATTATCTGTCCTGGTAACTTTTCACGTTTACACACTGTTATCTATATTGTGAAGGATTTTCATTCCTCAATGTCCTCGCAGACCGTGGTATCTATATAGTGTTTCCTTCCAGACCTTATTTGTACTGTTACGATCTTCAGAGTTTTGAGACATTGAGAAATTTTTTGAACTCGGTTAAAAGAGAATTTTCTGTGACAAAAACAGAGCAGTCCTGGGGGAGCGAGTGACACAGGGGACGCTGACAGACGGCTGTAACATCCATGGAAACCTCTCCCTGAGACCAACACCATGGAATATCTAAAAAAAAAAATGTGTGACATCCAAATATTAGCAAAAATCGGAAATAAGACGAGAGTTTAGATGTGTCTCAGAAAAAAAATACCGAATAGTTTCTAAACATGTAAAAGTAAAATAATATGTTTTACACGTGACTTTAAATAATATTCAATAATATAGCTTACTTTCCTTAGATAAATATATTTCTATATAATAATGTAAAAATGATTTAATGATACTGAGCAAAATGACACTCCACGTTTAGCTGGATTTTATTGTTCTTATAAAGTATGGTTACTGACAACTTGTCGTGCCATAATAGACGGCCACATACTTTTATAGGGTCCACTCACCGTTGCATATCTTTGATTTCATGCACAGATTTTTCTGCGGCCCCATGGGACACTTTGCTACGAATATGTTCCTCATTGCTTCTAGGAAAGAAGATCTCTGAAATACAGTACTGTGTAGTGACATACAGAGCGCATGCTATCTACAAAGCCATCCATAACATGTCTCCTACCTATATCACTGCCCCAATCTCCCACAACCTCCTCACCAGTAATCTCCAGTCCACACCTATCCTCTCCACCTGCTACCACCCCACATGTAGTCTCTGATCCTCACAAAATCTCCTACTCTAGGACACATTCTCCCCTAAACTGGGGCAAAACTACAATCGTGTGGGCCCAAGGGCAACTTTTAGACCTGTGTCCGCAACCCGCTATGTGCATTCACACAGTAATAAGGGTATGTCCACACAGGGCGTTTTTTTCTTGCCTCCATGTACTAATAATGTCCTCTCTGTGCCTCCATGTAATAATAATGCCCCCTTTATGCCTCCATGTTTTAATAATGTCTCCTTTGTGCCTCCATGTAATAATAACGTCCCATTTGTGCCTCCATGTACAAATAATGTCCCCTTTGTACCTCCATTTAATAATAATGCCCCCTTTGTGCCTCCGTGTACTAACAATTTCTCCTTTGTGCCTCCATGTACTAATAATGCCCCCTTTGTGCCTCCATGTTATAATAATGTCCCATTTGTGCCTCCATGTAATAATAATGCCCCCTTTGTGCCTCCATGTAATAATAATGTCTCCTTTGTGCCTCCATGTAATAATAATGTCCCATTTGTGCCTCCATGTAATAATAATGCCCCCTTTGTGCCTTCATATAATAATAATGCCCCCTTTGTGCCTCCATGTAATAATGTCTCCTTTGTGCCTCCATGTAATAATGTCCCATTTGTGCCTCCGTGTAATAATAACGTCCCATTTGTGCCTCCATGTATAAATATTGTCCCATTTGTACCTCCATGTAATAATAATGCACCCTTTGTGCCTCCATGTAATAATGCACCCTTTGTACCGCCATTTAATAATGTCCCCTTTGTGCCTCCATATAATAATAATGTCTCCCCTTGTGCCTCCGTGTACTAATAATGTCCTCATTGTACCTCTATTTAATAATAGTGCACCCTTTGTACCTCTATTTAATAATAATGCACCATTTGTGCCTCCATGTAATAATAATGCCCCCTTTGTGCCTCCATGTACAAATAATGTCCCCTTTGTACCTCCATGTAATAATAATGCCCCCTTTGTGCCTCCATGTAATAATAATGCCCCCTTTGTGCCTCCGTGTACTAACAATTTCTCCTTTGTGCCTCCATGTACTAATAATGCCCCCTTTGTGCCTCCATGTTATAATAATGTCTCCTTTGTGCCTCCATGTAATAATAATGTCCCATTTGTGCCTCCATATAATAATAATGCCCCCTTTGTGCCTCCATATAATAATAATGCCCCCTTTGTGCCTCCATGTATTAATAATGTCTCCTTTGTGCCTCCATGTAATAATGTCCCATTTGTGCCTCCATATAATAATAATGCCCCCTTTGTGCCTCCATTTAATAATAATGCCCCCTTTGTGCCCCCATTTAATAATAATGCCCCTTTTGTGCCCCCGTGTAATAATTTCCCCTTTGTGCCTCAATGTACTAATAATGTCCTCTTTGTGCCTCCATGTAATAATAATGCCCCCTTTATGCCTCCATGTAATAATAATGCCCCCTTTGTGCCTCCATGTAATAATAATAATGTCCCCTTTGTACGTCCATGTAATAATGCCCCATTTGTGCCTCCATGTATAAATAATGTCCTCATTGTACCTCCATTTAATAATAGTGCACCCTTTGTACCTCCATTTAAAAATAATGCACCCTTTGTGCCTCCGTGTACTAATAATGTCTCCTTTGTGGCTCCATGTACTAATAATGCCCCCTTTCTGCCTCCATGTAATAATAATGTCTCCTTTGTGCCTCCATGTAATAATAATGTCCCATTTGTGCTTCCATATAATAATAATGCCCCCTTTGTGCCTCCATGTAATAATAATGCCCCCCTTTGTACCTCCGTGTAATAATAATAATGCCCCATTTATCCCTCCATGTAATAATAATGCACTCTTTTTACCTCCATGTGTAAATAATGCCCCCTTTGTACCTCCATTTAATAATGCCCCCTTTGTGCCCCCATTTAATAATAATACCCCCTTTGTGCCCCCGTGTAATAATAATTTCCCCTTTGTGCCTCCATGTACTAATGTCCACTTTGTGTCTCCGAGTATTAATAATGTCCTCTTTGTGCCTCCATGTACTAATAATGTCCTCTTTGTGCCTCCATGTAATAATAATGCACCCTTTGTGCCTCCATTTAATAATAATGTCCCCTCTGTGCCTCCATGTAATAATAATGTCTCCTTTGTGCCTCCATGTAATAATGTCCCATTTGTGCCTCCATATAATAATAATGCCCCCTTTGTGCCTCTATTTAATAATAATGTCCCCTTTGTGCCCCCATTTAATAATAATACCCCCTTTGTGCCTCCATTTAATAATAATGCCCCCTTTGTGTCCCCATTTAATAATAATGCCCCTTTTGTGCCCCCCCCGTGTAATAATAATTTCCCCTTTGTGCCTCAATGAACTAATAATGTCCTCTTTGTGCCTCCATGTAATAATAATGTCCCCTTTGTACGTCCATTTAATAATAATGCCCCATTTGTGCTTCCATGTATAAATAATGCTATTTTGTGCCTCCATGTAATAATGCCCCCCTTTGTACTTCCGTGTAATAATAACGTCCCATTTGTGCCTCCATGTTTAAATAATGTCCCATTTGTACCTCCTTGTAATTATGATGCCCCCTTTATCCCTTCATGTAATAATAATGCACTCTTTGTACCTCCATGTGTAAATAATGCCCCCTTTGTGCCTCCATGTAATAATAATGTACCCTTTGTACCTCCATTTAATAATGCCCCCTTTGTGCCTCCATGTAATAATAATGTACCCTTTTTACCTCCATTTAATAATGCACCCTTTGTACCTCCATTTAATAATGTACCCTTTGTGCCTCCATGTAATAATAATGCCCCCTTTGTGCCTCCATGTAATAATAATGCACCCTTTGTACCTCCATTTAATAATAGTGCACCCTTTGTGCCTACATGTAATAATAATGTCCCCTTTGTGCCTCCATGTAATAATAATGCCCCCTTTGTGCCCCCGTGTACTAATAATGTACTCTTTGTGCCTCCGTGTAATAATAATGCCCCCTTTATGCCTCCATATAATAATAATGTCCCCTTTGTACGTCAATGTAATAATGCCCCTCTGTGCCTCATGTAATAATAATGCCCCCTTTGTGCCTCATGTAATAATAATGCCCCCTTTGTACGTCAATGTAATAATGCCCCTCTGTGCCTCATGTAATAATAATGCCCCCTTTGTACGTCAATGTAATAATGCCCCTCTGTGCCTCATGTAAAAATAATGTCCCCTTTGTGCCCCCATGTAATAACAATGCCCTCTTTGTGCCTCCATCTAATAATAATGCCCTCTTTGTGCCTCCATTTATTATCAGTGCCCCTTTTTATATTAGTAATGTCCCCCTTGTTGCCCTTTCATACCCCTCTTTTGGCTTTGCAAAAAAAAACAAAACATTGAAACTTACCTAACCCCTCCGCCCCGATATAAGATGGAGTTCTGCTTTTTATGCCAGAACTGTGTGGCCCTGAGCGATGCAATGCAGGGAGCCAACCGTTCTCTGCTGTCACCGGTACCAACTATTTCCACCTCCTGCAGACATAGATGCAGTTGAAACAGTGTATGTCAAGGAATGTTGGTGGGCCCCTTCTTCTGTTGGCCCCCCAGTCTAAGATCATGTCAGACAGACCCTGGGACCCCCCCTCTTCAGTAAGACTAGTCTACAGTAGCCCTGCTGGCTGATGCCACATGAGCAGCTCCTCGCCTGCTGCCTCATCCATTCCCTCCCTTCTGCAGGGTCCTCTCTCCTCAATGCCAGTGTGTCCCCCCGTAAGCTCAGATTTATTGTTCTTGTTCCTGTGGTCTCACGGTGTGGCCTTGTATTACCTGTACTGATCCCTCACCATAAGTAATAATAAAACTATCCCATAGGTTGTTTCGTCTCCTTGCCCGCATTATCTACCATCTGTGAATGAGATGAAGCTGGACATTTTTCTGGCTGTGGCTGAGTGATGATGAATTGCATGGCTGCACTCACCTCGCCCACTATAGATGGGGGAGGGGAGGTGGGAATGACCCCAGGCGGCCTCCCCTCCCCCGCCACATTTACTGACATCTTTCGCCCTGTATTTAAATACATAGTTTTCCATTATATTTGCACCACATCCTTTGCATTTTTTTGACACGGTAGGTTATAAGAATGCCGGAGCGAGCGAGGCTGCACTAGGGCTTCTACCGAGCACTACAAGCGTGTGTGTGTATGTATATATATATATATATATATATATATATATGTGTGTGTGTTATAGGGCTTCACACGATCATCACCCCCTGTCGGGCCCACCAGCCCCCAGTAATGGGCAGGCATAACTGCCTGCACAGCCCCCAAAGCAGCAGTAGCACTGGCCAGCTCCCAGAATCCTTTGCCAGACCCCAGGCAGCTGTTGCTATGGCAATGGTGGGGAGGAGCCAGAGGCGCTCCTTGCTGTTTAGGGAGCTGCTGACAATTGCAAACCTTGGTGGAAAGTGTAGAGAGCAGCTGGTGCCTGGCCTGAGGCAGGGCCGCCATCCACCTCATTACTGGCTGCACCCACAGCAAAGCAACTACTCCGTCTACAAGAACACGCCGCCATTGGAATTATAGTTGTATTATCTTCTAAAAATATATAATAGCTATTTTATATAACGAAACATTAATGATAATATTCATATGGCCGGCCTCTAGTATATACTGAACCAAACTCTCAACCCAACGGCTCAGAGATAATGAAGAATGGAGCTGCCCAACCTCCATGGGCCTACATACACTGACATACAGCCTCCATACACTGACATACAGCCTCCATACACTGACATACAGCCTCCATACACTGACATACAGCCTCCATACACTGACATACAGCCTCTATACACTGACATACATCCTCCATACACTGACATACAGCCTCCATACACTGACATACAGCCTCCATACACTGACATACAGCCTCCATACACTGACATACAGCCTCCATACACTGACATACAGCCTCTATACACTGACATACATCCTCCATACACTGACATACATCCTCCATACACTGACATACAGCCTCCATACACTGACATACAGCCTCCATACACTGACATACATCCTCCATACACTGACATACAGCCTCCATACACTGACATACATCCTCCATACACTGACATACAGCCTCCATACACTGACATACAGCCTCCATACACTGACATACAGCCTCCATACACTGACATACAGCCTCCATACACTGACATACATCCTCCATACACTGACATACAGCCTCCATACACTGACATACAGCCTCCATACACTGACATACAGCCTCCATACACTGACATACAGCCTCCATACACTGACATACAGCCTCCATACACTGACATACAGCCTCCATACACTGACATACAGCCTCCATACACTGACATACAGCCTCCATACACTGACATACATCCTCCATACACTGACATACAGCCTCCATACACTGACATACAGCCTCTATACACTGACATACATCCTCCATACACTGACATACAGCCTCCATACACTGACATACAGCCTCCATACACTGACATACATCCTCCATACACTGACATACATCCTCCATACACTGACATACATCCTCCATACACTGACATACAGCCTCTATACACTGACATACATCCTCCATACACTGACATACAGCCTCCATACACTGACATACATCCTCCATACACTGACATACAGCCTCCATACACTGACATACATCCTCCATACACTGACATACAGCCTCCATACACTGACATACATCCTCCATACACTGACATACAGCCTCCATACACTGACATACATCCTCCATACACTGACATACATCCTCCATACACTGACATACAGCCTCCATACACTGACATACATCCTCCATACACTGACATACAGCCTCCATACACTGACATACAGCCTCCATACACTGACATACAGCCTCCATACACTGACATACAGCCTCCATACACTGACGTACAGCCTCCATACACTGACGTACAGCCTCCATACACTGACGTACAGCCTCCATACACTGACGTACAGCCTCCAAACAGTGACGTACAGCCTCCATACAGTGACGTACAGCCTCCATACACTGACGTACAGCCTCCATACACTGACGTACAGCCTCCATACACTGACGTACAGCCTCCATACACTGACATACAGCCTCCATACACTGACATACAGCCTCCATACACTGACATACAGCCTCCATACACTGACATACAGCCTCCATACACTGACATACATCCTCCATACACTGACATACAGCCTCCATACACTGACATACAGCCTCCATACACTGACATACAGCCTCCATACACTGACATACAGCCTCCATACACTGACATACATCCTCCATACACTGACATACATCCTCCATACACTGACATACATCCTCCATACACTGACATACAGCCTCTATACACTGACATACATCCTCCATACACTGACATACAGCCTCCATACACTGACATACAGCCTCCATACACTGACATACAGCCTCCATACACTGACATACAGCCTCCATACACTGACATACATCCTCCATACACTGACATACAGCCTCCATACACTGACATACAGCCTCCATACACTGACATACAGCCTCCATACACTGACATACAGCCTCCATACACTGACATACAGCCTCCATACACTGACATACAGCCTCCATACACTGACATACATCCTCCATACACTGACATACATCCTCCATACACTGACATACAGCCTCCATACACTGACATACAGCCTCCATACACTGACATACAGCCTCCATACACTGACATACAGCCTCCATACACTGACATACAGCCTCCATACACTGACATACATCCTCCATACACTGACATACATCCTCCATACACTGACATACAGCCTCCATACACTGACATACAGCCTCCATACACTGACATACAGCCTCCATACACTGACATACAGCCTCCATACACTGACGTACAGTACAGACCAAAAGTTTGGACACACCTCATTTAAACATTTTTCTGTATTTTCATGACTTTGAAAATTGTACATTCACACTGAAGGCATCAAAACTATGAATTAACACATGTGGAATTATATACTTAACAAAAAAGTGTGAAACAACTGAAAATATGTCTTATATTCTAGGTTCTTCAAAGTAGCCACCTTTTGCTTTGATGACTGCTTTGCACACTCTTGGCATTCTCTTGATGAGCTTCAAGAGGTAGTCACCGGAAATGGTTTTCACTTCACAGGTGTGCCCTGTCAGGTTTAATAAGTGGGATTTCTTACCTTATAAATGGGGTTGGGACCATCAGTTGTGTTGTGCAGAAGTCTGGTGGGTACACAGCTGATAGTCCTACTGAATAGACTGTTAGAATTTGTATTATGGCAACAAAAAAGCAACTAAGTAAAGAAAAACGAGTGGCCATCATTACTTTAAGAAATGAAGGTCAGTCAGTCCGAAAAATTGGGAAAATTTTGAAAGTGTCCCCAAGTGCAGTTGCAAAAACCATCAAGCGCTACAATGAAGCTGGCTCACATGAGGACCGCCCCAGGAAAGGAAGACCAAGAGTCACCTCTGCTTCTGAGGATAAGTTTATCAAAGTCACCAGCCTCAGAAATCGCAGGTTAACAGCAGCTCAGATTAGAGACCAGGTCAATGCCACACAGAGTTCTAGCAGCAGACACATCTCTACAACAACTGTTAAGAGGAAACTTTGTGCAGCAGGCCTTCATGGTAAAATAGCTGCTAGGAAACCATTGCTAAGGACAGGCAACAAGCAGAAGAGACTTGTTTGGGCTAAAGAACACAAGGAATGGACATTAGACCAGTGGAAATCTGTGCTTTGGTCTGATGAGTCCAAATTTGAGATCTTTGGTTCCAACCACCGTGTCTTTGTGCGATGCAGAAAAGGTGAACGGATGGACTCTACATGCCTGGTTCCCACCGTGAAGCATGGAGGAGGAGGTGTGATGGTGTGGGGGTGCTTTGCTGGTGACACTGTTGGGGATTTATTTAAAATTGAAGGCATACTGAACCAGCATGGCTACCACAGCATCTTGTAGCGGCATGCTATTCCATCCGGTTTGCGTTTAGTTGGACCATCATTTATTTTTCAACAGGACAATGACCCCAAACACACCTCCAGGCTGTGTAAGGGCTATTTGACCAAGAAGGAGAGTGATGGGGTGCTACGCCAGATGACCTGGCCTCCACAGTCACCAGACCTGAACCCAATCGAGATGGTTTGGGGTGAGCTGGACCGCAGAGTGAAGGCAAAAGGGCCAACAAGTGCTAAGCATCTCTGGGAACTCCTTCAAAATTGTTGGAAGACCATTTCCGGTGACTACCTCTTGAAGCTCATCAAGAGAATGCCAAGAGTGTGCAAAGCAGTCATCAAAGCAAAAGGTGGCTACTTTGAAGAACCTAGAATATAAGACATATTTTCAGTTGTCTCACACTTTTTTGTTAAGTATATAATTCCACATGTGTTAATTCATAGTTTTGATGCCTTCAGTGTGAATGTACATTTTTCATAGTCATGAAAATACAGAAAAATCTTTAAATGAGAAGGTGTGTCCAAACTTTTGGTCTGTACTGTACATCCTCCATACACTGACATACATCCTCCATACACTGACATACAGCCTCCATACACTGACATACAGCCTCCATACACTGACATACATCCTCCATACACTGACATACAGCCTCCATACACTGACATACAGCCTCCATACACTGATATACAGCCTCTATACACTGACATACAGCCTCCATACACTGATATACAGCCTCCATACACTGACGTACATCCTCCATACACTGACGTACATCCTCCATACACTGACGTACATCCTCCATACACTGACGTACAGCCTCCATACACTGACGTACAGCCTCCATACACTGACATACAGCCTCCATACACTGACATACAGCCTCCATACACTGACATACATCCTCCATACACTGACATACAGCCTCCATACACTGACATACAGCCTCCATACACTGACATACAGCCTCCATACACTGACATACAGCCTCCATACACTGATATACAGCCTCTATACACTGACATACAGCCTCCATACACTGATATACAGCCTCCATACACTGACGTACATCCTCCATACACTGACGTACATCCTCCATACACTGACGTACATCCTCCATACACTGACGTACAGCCTCCATACACTGACATACAGTACAGACCAAAAGTTTGGACACACCTTCTCATTTAAAGATTTTTCTGTATTTTCATGACTTTGAAAATTGTACATTCACACTGAAGGCATCAAAACTATGAATTATCACATGTGGAATTATATACTTAACAAAAAAGTGTGAAACAACTGAAAATATGTCTTATATTCTAGGTTCTTCAAAGTAGCCACCTTTTGCTTTGATGACTGCTTTGCACACTCTTGGCATTCTCTTGATGAGCTTCAAGAGGTAGTCACCGGAAATGGTTTTCACTTCACAGGTGTGCCCTGTCAGGTTTAATAAGTGGGATTTCTTACCTTATAAATGGGGTTGGGACCATCAGTTGTGTTGTGCAGAAGTCTGGTGGGTACACAGCTGATAGTCCTACTGAATAGACTGTTAGAATTTGTATTATGGCAACAAAAAAGCAACTAAGTAAAGAAAAACGAGTGGCCATCATTACTTTAAGAAATGAAGGTCAGTCAGTCCGAAAAATTGGGAAAATTTTGAAAGTGTCCCCAAGTGCAGTTGCAAAAACCATCAAGCGCTACAATGAAGCTGGCTCACATGAGGACCGCCCCAGGAAAGGAAGACCAAGAGTCACCTCTGCTTCTGAGGATAAGTTTATCAAAGTCACCAGCCTCAGAAATCGCAGGTTAACAGCAGCTCAGATTAGAGACCAGGTCAATGCCACACAGAGTTCTAGCAGCAGACACATCTCTACAACAACTGTTAAGAGGAAACTTTGTGCAGCAGGCCTTCATGGTAAAATAGCTGCTAGGAAACCATTGCTAAGGACAGGCAACAAGCAGAAGAGACTTGTTTGGGCTAAAGAACACAAGGAATGGACATTAGACCAGTGCAACTCTGTGCTTTGGTCTGATGAGTCCAAATTTGAGATCTTTGGTTCCAACCACCGTGTCTTTGTGCGATGCAGAAAAGGTGAACGGATGGACTCTACATGCCTGGTTCCCACCGTGAAGCATGGAGGAGGAGGTGTGATGGTGTGGGGGTGCTTTGCTGGTGACACTGTTGGGGATTTATTCAAAATTGAAGGCATACTGAACCAGCATGGCTACCACAGCATCTTGTAGCGGCATGCTATTCCATCCGGTTTGCGTTTAGTTGGATCATCATTTATTTTTCAACAGGACAATGACCCCAAAAACACCTCCAGGCTGTGTAAGGGCTATTTGACCAAGAAGGATAGTGATGGGGTGCTACGTCAGATGACCTGGCCTCCACAGTCACCAGACCTGAACCCAATCAAGATGGTTTGGAGTGAGCTGGACCGCAGAGTGTCATACATTGACATACAGCCTCCATACACTGACGTACATCCTCTATACACTGAAATACATCCTCCATACACTGACATACACCCACCATACACTGACATACAGCCTCTATACACTGACATACAGCCTCCATACACTGACATACAGCCTCTATACACTTAAATACATCCTCCATACACCGACTTACAGCCTCTATACACCGACATACATCCTCCATACACCGACTTACAGTCTCTATACACCGACATACAGCCTCCATACACTGACATATAGCCTCCATACACTGAAACACAGCCTCCATACACTGGAATACAGCCTCCATACACTGACATACAGCCTCTATACACTGACATACATCCTCCATACACTGACATACACCCTCCATACACTGACATACAGCCTCCATACACTGACATACATCCTCCATACACTGACATACATCCTCCATACACTGACATACATCCTCCATACACCGACATACATCCTCCATACACTGACATACAGCCTCTATACACTGACATACATCCTCCATACACTGAAATACAGCCTCCATACACTGGAATACAGCCTCCATACACTGGAATACAGCCTCCATACACTGACATACAGCCTCCATACACTGACATACAGCCTCCATTCACTGACATACAGACACCATACAGTGATGTGCATTCTTCATACACTGATGTAAAGCCTCCATACACTGACAGCCTCCATACACTGATTTTCATCCTCCATACACTGACATACAGCCTCTATACACTGACATACAACCTCCATATATTGACGTACAGTCTCCATACACTGACATGCATCCTTCATACACTGACATACAGCCTCTATACACTGACATACAACCTCCATATATTGACGTACAGCCTCCATACACTGACATACAGCCTCCATACACTGACAAACAGCCTCCATACACTGACATACAGCCTCCATACACTGACATACAGCCTCCATACACTGACATACAGCCTCTATACACTGACATACAGCCTTTATACACTGACATACATCCTCCATACACTGACATACATCCTCCATACACTGACATACAGCCTCCATACACTGACACACAGCCTCCATACACTGACATATATCCTCCATACACTGACATACAGCCTCCATACACTGACATACATCCTCCATACCCTGACATACAGCCTCCATACACTGACATACATCCTCCATACACTGACATACAGCCTCCATACACTGACATACATCCTCCATACACTGACATACAGCCTCCATACACTGACATACATCCTCCATACACTGACATACAGCCTCCATACACTGACATACATCCTCCATACACTGACATACAGCCTCCATACACTGACATACAGCCTCCATACACTGACATACAGCCTCTATACACTGACATACATCCTCCATACACTGACATACAGCCTCCATACACTGACATACAGCCTCCATACACTGACATACATCCTCCATACACTGACATACAGCCTCCATACACTGATATACAGCCTCCATACACTGACATACAGCCTTTATACACTGACATACAACCTCCATATATTGACGTACATCCTCCATACACTGACATACAGCCTCCATACACTGACATACAGCCTTTATACACTGACATACATCCTCCATACACTGACATACATCCTCCATACACTGATATACATCCTCCATACACTGACATACAGCCTTTATACACTGACATACAGCCTTTATACACTGACATACATCCTCCATACACTGACATACATCCTCCATACACTGATATACATCCTCCATACACTGACATACAGCCTCCATACACTGACATACATCCTCCATACACTGACATACATCCTCCATACACTGATATACATCCTCCATACACTGACATGCAGCCTCCATACACTGACGTACATCCTCCATACACTGACGTACATCCTCCATACACTGACGTACATCCTCCATACACTGACGTACAGCCTCCATGCACTGACTTACAGCCTCCATACACTGACTTACAGCCTCCATACACTGACTTACAGCCTCCATACACTGACATACAGCCTCCGTACACTGACATACAGCCTCCGTACACTGACATACAGCCTCAGTACACTGAAATACAGCCTCCATACACTGACATACAGCCTCCATTCACTGACATACAGCCTCCTTACACTGACATACAGACACCATACAGTGATGTGCATCCTTCATACACTGATGTAAAGCCTCCATACACTGATTTTCATCCTCTATACACTGACATACAACCTCCATATATTGACGTACAGTCTCCATACACTGACATGCATCCTTCATACACTGACATACAGCCTCTATACACTGACATACAACCTCCATATATTGACGTACAGCCTCCATACACTGACATACAGCCTCCATACACTGACGTACATCCTCCATACACTGACATACAGCCTCCATACACTGACATACAGCCTCCATACACTGACATACAGCCTTTATACACTGACATACAGCCTCCATACACTGACATACAGCCTCCATACACTGACGTACATCCTCCATACACTGACATACAGCCTCCATACACTGACTTACAGCCTCCATACACTGACATACAGCCTCCGTACACTGACATACAGCCTCCGTACACTGACATACAGCCTCAGTACACTGAAATACAGCCTCCATACACTGACATACAGCCTCCATTCACTGACATACAGCCTCCTTACACTGACATACAGACACCATACAGTGATGTGCATCCTTCATACACTGATGTAAAGCCTCCATACACTGATTTTCATCCTCTATACACTGACATACAACCTCCATATATTGACGTACAGTCTCCATACACTGACATGCATCCTTCATACACTGACATACAGCCTCTATACACTGACATACAACCTCCATATATTGACGTACAGCCTCCATACACTGACATACAGCCTCCATACACTGACGTACATCCTCCATACACTGACATACAGCCTCCATACACTGACATACAGCCTCCATACACTGACATACAGCCTTTATACACTGACATACAGCCTCCATACACTGACATACAGCCTCCATACACTGACGTACATCCTCCATACACTGACGTACATCCTCCATACACTGACGTACATCCTCCATACACTGACGTACATCCTCCATACACTGACGTACAGCCTCTATACACTGACGTACAGCCTCTATACACTGACATACAGCCTCTATACACTGACATACAGCCTCCATACACTGACATACAGCCTCCATACACTGACATACAGCCTCCATACACTGACATACAGCCTCTATACACTGACATACAGCCTCTATACACTGACATACAGCCTCTATACACTGACATACAGCCTCCATACACTGACATACATCCTCCATACACTGACATGCAGCCTCCATACACTGGAATACAGCCTCCGTACACTGACATACAGCCTCCGTACACTGATGTACAGCCTCCATACACTGAAATACAGCCTCCGTACACTGAAATACAGCCTCCATTCACTGACATACAGCCTCCTTACACTGACATACAGACAGCATACAGTGATGTGCATCCTTCATACACTGACATACAGCCTCCATACACTGATTTTCATCCTCCATACACTGATGTGCATCCTCCATACACTGACATACAGCCTCCATACACTGACATACAACCTCCATATATTGACGTACAGCCTCCATACACTGACATGCATCCTTCATACACTGACGTACAGCCTCCATACACTGTTGTGCAACCCCCATACACTGATGTACAGGCTCCATACACTGATATACACCATTCATACACTGATGTACATCCAAAATACACTGAAGTTTTTCCTTAATATACTGATGTAAAGCCTCTATACACTGACATACACCCTCCATACACTAAATTGGATCCTCCATACACTGATGTAAAATCTCCATACACTGACATACATCCTCCATACACTAGCATGCACCCTCCATACACTGACATACAGCCTCCATACACTGACATACAGCCTCTATACACTGACGTAGTCTCCATACACTAGCATGCACCCTCCATACACTGACATACAGCCTCCATACACTGACGTACATCCTCCATACATTGACATCCAGCCTGCATACACTTACGTACAGCCTCTATACACTGACATACAGCCTCTATACACTGATGTGCATGCTCCATACACTGATGTATATCCTTCATACACTGATAAACAACTGCCATATACTGATGTACAGCCTCCATACACTTACGTACAGCCTCCATACATTAACGTATACCCTCAATACCCTGACCTACTGCCTCCATACACTGATGTACACCCTTAATACAATACAATACAGTATATTTGCACCATAGTCTCTATGCACTTAGAGGGTATATGTCACTGCATAGAGACTATGTGGGCACACAGAGGGTATACATGAATGTATAAAGACTGTATGGGGGCACTTAGAGGGTATATGTCAGTGTATAGAGACTGTATGGGGGCACAAAGAGGGTATATGTCAGTGTATAAAGACTGTATGGGGGCACACGGAGTGTATACGTTAGTGTAAAGAGACTGTATGGAGGCACATGGAGGGTATACATTAGTGTATAAAGACTGTATAGGGGATCTTGGAAGGTATACATCAGTATATGGCGGCTATACAGTACGTCAGTGTATGGTGGCACATGGAGGCTATAAGTCAGTGTATGGCAGCACATGGAGGCTGTAAGTCAGTGTATGGAGAATGTATGTCGGCACATGGAGGGTATAAGTCAGTGTATGGAGGCTATACCTTCAGTATCATACTATGATTAAGGACAGCTATATGTCTGAAATGCGTCGGGTTTTTGCCTTAATGCAATATTTTTAATGTGCCTGGAACCTTTTAAGCTGTACTAATAAATTGGTGAAGTTCTGAATCCAAACATCTGGGACACTTTGCTTGCTTTATATGCCAGTGTATGGAGGCACATGGAGACTGTACATCAGTGTATGGAGGCTGTACGTCAGGGTATGGAGGCTGTATGTCAGTGTATGGAGGCTGTATGTCAGTGTATGGAGGATGTACGTCAGCGTATGGAGGCTGTACGTCAGCGTATGGAGGATGTACGTCAGCGTATGGAGGCTGTACGTCAGCGTATGGAGGCTGTACGTCAGCGTATGGAGGCTGTACGTCAGCGTATGGAGGATGTATGTCAGCGTATGGAGGCTGTACGTCAGCGTATGGAGGCTGTACGTCAGGGTATCGAGGCTGTACGTCAGGGTATCGAGGCTGTACGTCAGGGTATCGAGGCTGTACGTCAGCGTATGGAGGATGTACGTCAGCGTATGGAGGATGTACGTCAGCGTATGGAGGCTGTATGTCAGTGTATGGAGGCTGTATGTCAGTGTATGGAGGCTGTATGTCAGTGTATGGAGGATGTACGTCAGCGTATGGAGGCTGTACGTCAGCGTATGGAGGATGTACGTCAGCGTATGGAGGCTGTACGTCAGCGTATGGAGGCTGTACGTCAGCGTATGGAGGATGTATGTCAGCGTATGGAGGCTGTACGTCAGGGTATCGAGGCTGTACGTCAGGGTATCGAGGCTGTACGTCAGCGTATGGAGGATGTACGTCAGCGTATGGAGGATGTACGTCAGCGTATGGAGGATGTACGTCAGCGTATGGAGGCTGTATGTCAGTGTATGGAGGATGTATGTCAGTGTATGGAGGCTGTACAGTGGTGGCCAAAAGTATAGGCACCCCTGCAATTCTGTCAGATAATACTCAGTTTCTTCCTGAAAATGATTGCAATCACAAATTCTTTGGTCTTATTCTCTTCATTTAATTTGCTTGCAAGGAAAAAACACAAAAGAGAATGAAGCAAAAATCAAATCATTGATCATTTCACACAAAACTCCAAAAATGGGCCGGACAAAAGTATTGGCACCCTCAGCCTAATACTTGGTTGCACAACCTTTAGCCAAAATAACTGCGAACAACTGCTTCCGGTAACCATCAATGAGTTTCTTACAATGCTCTGCTGGAATTGTAGACCATTCTTCGTTGGCAAACTGCTCCAGGTCCCTGATATTTGAAGGGTGCCTTCTCCAAACTGCCATTTTGAGATCTCTCCACAGGTGTTCTATGGGATTCAGGTCTGGACTCATTGCTGGCCACCTTAGAAGTCTCCAGTGCTTTCTCTTAAATCACTTTAAAGTGCTTTTGGAAGTGTGTTTTGGGTCATTGTCCTGCTGGAAGACCCATGACCTCTGAGGGAGACCCAGCTTTCTCACACTGGGCCCTACATTATGCTGCAAAATTTGTTGGTAGTCTTCAGACTTCATAATGCCATGCACACGGTCAAGCAGTCCAGTGCCAGAGGCAGCAAAGCAACCCCAAAACATCAGGGAACCTCCGCCATGTTTGACTGTAGGGACCGTGTTCTTTTCTTTGAATGCCTTTTTTTTCCTGCACACTCTATGTTGATGCTTTTTCCCAAAAAGCTCTACTTTTGTCTCATCTGACCAGAGAACATTCTTCCAAAACGTTTTAGGCTTTCTCAGGTAAGTTTTGGCAAACTCCAGCCTGGCTTTTTTATGTCTCGGGGTAAGAAGTGGGGCCTTCCTGGGTATCCTACCATACAGTCCCTTTTCATTCAGACGCCGACGGATAGTACGGGTTGACACTGTTGTACCCTCGGACTGCAGGGCAGCTTGAACTTGTTTGGACGTTAGTCGAGGTTTTTTATCCACCATCCGCACAATCTTGCGTTGAAATCTCTCGTCAATTTTTCTTTTCCGTCCACATCTAGGGAGGTTAGCCACAGTGCCATGGGCTTTACACTTCTTGATGACACTGCGCACGGAAGACACAGGAACATTCAGGTCTTTGGAGATGGACTTGTAGCCTTGAGATTGCTCATGCTTCCTCACAATTTGGTTTCTCAAGTCCTCAGACAGTTCTTTGGTCTTCTTTCTTTTCTCCATGCTCAATGTGGTACACACAAGGACACAGGACAGAGGTTGAGTCAACTTTAATCCATGTTAACTGGCTGCAAGTGTGATTTAGTTATTGCCAACACCTGTTAGGTGCCACAGGTAAGTTACAGGTGCTGTTAATTACACGAATTAGAGAAGCATCACATGATTTTTCAAAGGGTGCCAATACTTTTGTCCACCCCCTTTTTTAGGTTTGGTGTGGAATTATATCCAATTTGGCTTTAGGACAATTCTTTTTGTGTTTTTTCATTGAAGATAAATTAAATGAAGATAATACCAAAGAATTTGTGATTGCAATCATTTTCAGGAAGAAACTGAGTATTATCTGACAGAATTGCAGGGGTGCCAATACTTTTGGCCACCACTGTATGTCAGTGTATGGAGGATGTAAGTCAGGGTATGGAGGATGTATGTCAGTGTATGGAGGCTGTATGTCACTGTATGGAGGATGTAAGTCAGTGTGTGGAGGCTGTATGTCAGTGTATGGAGGCTGTATGTCACTGTATGGAGGCTGTATGTCAGTGTATGGAGGATGTATGTCAGTGTATGGAGGATGTATGTCAGTGTATGGAGGATGTACGTCAGTGTATGGAGGATGTACGTCAGTGTATGGAGGATGTACGTCAGTGTATGGAGGATGTATGTCACTGTATGGAGGCTGTATGTCAGTGTATGGAGGATGTATGTCAGTGTATGGAGGCTGTATGTCAGTGTATGGAGGCTGTGTGTCAGTGTATGGAGGATGTACGTCAGTGTATGGAGGATGTACGTCAGTGTATGGAGGATGTACGTCAGTGTATGGAGGATGTATGTCAGTGTATGGAGGATGTACGTCAGTGTATGAAGGTCATACATAACAGACCGGACATTCAGTGTCTCCCACTCACACACCACCTCTTCATCTCGCCCCCTATCTGTCGGTGTCCCCCAAGGTTCAGTTCTAGGACCGCTGCTCTTCTCCATCTACACCTTCGGCCTGGGACATCTCATAGAGTCTCACGGCTTTCAGTATCACCTCTATGCTGATGACACATAGATCTACCTCTCTGGACCAGATATCTCCTCCTTATTAACCAAAATCCCACAATGTCTGTCCGCTATCTCATCCTTCTTCTCTGCCAGATTTCTAAAGCTTAACATGGATAAAACTGAATTCATCATCTTTCCGCCATCTCATTCAACCCTCCCAACTGACCTATCTATCAACGTCAATGGCTGTCCACTCTCCCCAGTCCCTCAAGCTCGCTGCCTCGGGGTAACCCTGGACTCTGAACTCTCCTTCAAACCACATATCCAAGCCCTTTCCACTTCCTGCCGACTCGAACTCAAAAATATCTCCCGGATCCGCACATTCCTAAACCATGAATCTGCAAAAACACTAGTGCACGCCCTCATCATCTCCCGCCTTGACTACTGCAACCTCCTGCTCTGTGGCCTCCCTTCTAACACTATCGCATTCCTCCAATCTATCCTAAACTCTGCTGCTCAACTAATCCACCTGTCCCCCCGCTATTCCCCGGCCTCTCCTCTCTGTCCATCTCTTCACTGGCTCCCCATTGCTCAGAGACTCCAGTTCAAAACCCTAACCATGACATACAAAGCCATTCACAACCTGTCTCCTCCATATATCTCCGACCTAGTCTCCCGTTACATACCCGCACGCAACCTCCGATCCTCACAAGATCTCCTGCTCTACTCCCCTCTTATCTCCTCCTCCCACAACCGTATACAAGATTTCTCCCGTGTATCCCCCCTACTCTGGAACTCTCTACCCCAACGTATCAGACTCTCGCCTACCATGGAAACCTTCAAAAGGAACCTGAAGACCCCCCACCTCTTCTGACAAGCCTACAACCTGCAGTAACCACCGCTCCACCATACTGCTGCATGACCAGCTCTACCCTCACCTACTGTATCCTCACCCATCCCTTGTAGACTGTGAGCCCTCGCGGGCAGGGTCCTCGCTCCTCCGCTACCAGTCACTGACACATTGTGTTCAAGATTATTGTAATTGTCCTTGTATTATACCCCTTTTTCACATGTAAAGTGCCATGGAATAAATGGCGCTATAATAATAAATAATAATAATAATGTACGTCAGTGTATGGAGGATGTACGTCAGTGTATGGAGGATGTACGTCAGGGTATGGAGGCTGTACGTCAGGGTATGGAGGCTGTACGTCAGGGTATGGAGGCTGTACGTCAGTGTATGGAGGATGTATGTCACTGTATGGAGGCTGTACGTCAGTGTATGGAGGCTGTACGTCAGGGTATGGAGGCTGTACGTCAGGGTATGGAGGCTGTACGTCAGGGTATGGAGGCTGTACGTCAGGGTATGGAGGCTGTACGTCAGTGTATTTGCACTGATGTACAGCCTCCATGTGCCTCCATACAGCCTCCATACACGGACGTGCATCCTCCATACACTGACATACATCCTCCATCCATCCTCCATACACTGACATACAGCCTCCATACACGGACGTGCATCCTCCATACACTGACATACATCCTCCATCCATCCTCCATACACTGACATACAGCCTCCATACACTGACATACATCCTCCATCCATCCTCCATACACTGACATACAGCCTCCATACACTGACGTACAGCCTCCATACACTGACGTACGTCCTCCATACCCTGACATACAGCCTCCATACCCTGACATACATCCTCCATACACTGACATACATCCTCCATACCCTGACATACATCCTCCATACCCTGACGTACAGCCTCCATACCCTGACGTACAGCCTCCATACCCTGACGTACAGCCTCCATACACTGACGTACAGCCTCCATACACTGACGTACAGCCTCCATACACTGACGTACAGCCACCATACACTGACGTACAGCCTCCATACACTGACATACATCCTCCATACCCTGACATACATCCTCCATACACTGACATACAGCCTCCATACACTGACGTACGTCCTCCATACCCTGACATACAGCCTCCATACCCTGACATACATCCTCCATACACTGACGTACAGCCTCCATACCCTGACGTACAGCCTCCATACCCTGACGTACAGCCTCCATACACTGACGTACATCCTCCATACCCTGACATACAGCCTCCATACACTGACATACAGCCTCCATACCCTGACGTACATCCTCCATACACTGATGTACAGTCTCCATGTGCCTCCATACAGCCTCCATACACTGGCATATAAAGCAAGCAAAGTGTCCCAGATGTTTGGATTCAGAACTTCACCAATTTATTAGTACAGCTTAAAAGGTTCCAGGCACATTAAAAATATTGCATTAAGGCAAAAACCCGACGCATTTCAGACATATAGCTGTCCTTAATCATAGTATGATACTGAAGGTATAGCCTCCATACACTGACTTATAGCCGCCATATACTGATTTATACCCTCCAAGTTCCCCCATACAGTCTCTTTACACTGACGTATACCTTCTAAGTGCCCCCATACAGTCTTTAAACATTGATGTATTTCCTCCGTGTGCCCCCATAGTCTCTATGCACTGACATATACCCTCTAAGTGCCAGCATACAGTCTTTATACATTGACGTATACCCTCCATGTGCCCAAATGCAGTCTCCATACACTGACATATACCCTCCATGTGCCCCATACATTCTCTATACACTGATATATACCCTCCATATGCCTCCATACAGTCTCTATACACTGACGTATAGCCTTCATGTGCTCCCATGCTGTCTCTATACACGGACATATACTCTCCATATAACCCCATACAGTCTCCATACACTGACTTATGGCTTCCATGTGCTGCCATACACTGACATACAGTTTGACACCACTGTTAAATGACAATGTGCGATCCGCATGCATGGCGCTGTCTCAGGTTGCAGCAGTAAGATGGCGCTGTCAGTGGTCACAGTGGAATTTAAAAGGTTCGAAAGGGAAGAAAGCGTCCCTTCAGACCCCATTTGCCCCCTGCCACAACATGCTCATGATGACGGCGGCCTAGTGATGCCCTCCTGAGTCATTTTACAATACACCGAGGGACCAATAAAAAAATGAAGCAAAATATATATTTTTTACAAATAAAAAATAATAAAAGTATAAAAAATTAACAAAACATTCACCTATGTGGGATTGTCTCATAGATGGGAGCAGGACCCTCACTCCTCCGGTATCTGTTCATTTATCTGATTATTGTTATGCTTTTATGGTTGTACAAGTCCCCTCTAAAATGTAAAGGGCTGCGGAATATGTTGGCGCTATAGAAATAACATTTTTTATTATTATTAGTATTAATTGTCATGTGCGGAACTATAAAAAACCCTAGTAACAAAGAAAATGACGGCACTTCCACTACAAAAACTAGGTGTGAACAGGTGCTTACTAAGAGCAGCTACCTCCATATATAATGAACAAATAAAGTAGCACACTGTAACACTGAGTATATAGATGTGAAATATGAAATATGAATAGCATAACTGCTGTAGAAAATAGAAATAAATGAAAAAATTTTTTTAGCGCATGAAATATGAAGTATGAAAAATGAATAGCATTACTGCTCTAAATAAATGAGAAATCTTAGCGCATAAATTGGCCAATTCATGTGTACCTGACAGCCGCGGTAAGGCGTTTCTCGATGTCAGGACCTACCAATGTGAATACCTCTCTAAGAGACCTCCGTCTGCTTATGTGTGGGAAAGACAGATCCTGATGCATTTAAAACCACCTGCGGCATGGGGGTGGGGGTGGAGTGCTTTCCCACACATAAGCAGACGGAGGTCTCTTAGAGAGGTATTCACATTGGTAGGTCCTGACATCGAGAAACGCCTTACCGCGGCTGTCAGGTACACATGAATTGGCCAATTTATGCGCTAAGATTTCTCATTTATTGACAGCAGTAATGCTATTCATTTTTCATATTTCACATCTATATACTCAGTGTTACAGTGTGCTACTTTATTTGTTCATTATAAAAAACCCTGTCACAATGAAAAAAAAAAATTGAAATGGCAGAATCGCTATTTAATGGTCACTTCACCTCCCCCTAAAATAATAATAAAAACAACAGCTCCTTCTGCAAAAAAAAAAGAGGTGCTATTGTTGGTAAAGCAGAGGCCAGGCGCAGGCGCAGACTGCCAGCTCCTCGGCCAGCGTGTGCTCTGGGGACAGTGGCTGAGCGGCAGAGGCAGGCGCTGCAGTCCCGGGCCGCTCCGCTGGGGGCGCCGCAGAGCCGCCGCCCTGTGCATTTCCTGAGAGTCACTTCCATAAAGTGAAAGTCGCGCCGGATCGTGGATTTGCTTCTGCTGATTTCTCCTGTTTTTCCCCCTCGGTCCGGACTCCGGGGTCTCAGATCTCAGGGGACACCGCCAGGAGTGCACTCCTAGATCAGGGGAGACCCCCAGGCGCCTGCTGCCGCCCCTGGTAAGTACGATGCTCCCTGTAACTCTGCTGCGCCCCCAGAGCTGAACTCCTCGCCCCCTGCACTGGGGGAGGGGGGACTCTTCTAGTTTTAGTCCCTTTTTCGGTTGAGGTCTTTCCTTTCGGGGTGGTGTGCAGCTCCAGCTCCTAACAAAGACCCTCCTGGGGTGGATTAACCCTGTCCTGGCTGCAGCGCCCTCCCCTGATGGTTTTCGCAGGATTTGTGGCGATTGCTGCCCTGGATTGCGCTCAGGGGGGCGCTCTACCCACCTGCACTTCCCTGATACATTGTATCATGTGATTTCCATTGTGGTAGCACTGATACAATGTAACAAAACATCAGCTGGGGTGAATACAATGGGTGATGTGCGGGGGGGGGGAGGGCATCGGGGGCTGTACGGTATGTCCTGGTATGACAGCGGTGGGCTCACAAGGTCACGGGTGGGTGGGCTGGTGGTGCCCAGCTGTGTTTGGGTTGTGCCATGTCTACACGTGGCTTAGAGGAGGGTAATAATGGCTTATGGTGGTCCGGGGCAGCGGGGGCTCGTCACTGATAGCTGACACAGTGTCCTGGTGCCCACCAGGTATTTGTCAGCCGGCAGCTGCCCGTGTCCTCACGTTACCCGCAGGTTCATGGATATACAGAGCCCACTGCTGGCACCACCCCCTGTTGTGATAATGTGGTGACGGCCGGGCCTTACTGTCACCACATTGTAGTACTGGCCGGTCACCCTCCGTCATGATAGTAATGGTGGGGGTCTCACTGTCACAACAATGTAGTGGGGTCTCCCCTGTGATAAGACAGTAGTTATGGGGTTATGGAATAATGTGATAAAGGCAGGGTCCCCCCAGCTGTGAGCGTAACGGTAGGACCCTCTGTCAGGATAGTAGTACTAATGGTGGTCCCACTGTCACCATAATGTGCGGAGGGCAGAAGACCCTCTTTCATGACGAGAGAATAGATGTGAAGCCCACCTGATTGGGTATAATGTCGGGGTCTCCCCTGTGTAGTAATGTCGGGGTGTCCCCCGTGTAGTAATGTCCATGGTCTCCCTCCGCCATAGCGGCAGGTAATGACCCCCGGCCTGTGCCAGGTGGCCATGGTGGGCCTGTGAGTCAGGGTATATGTGTACATCACGGTCTTTGGTGGTCCCGTACACTGGGGGTCTTATGGTAACGTCCCCTCCTCTGCTTCTCCGCAGCACATGGTGATGAGGTTTGCGAGTCTCGGAGCTACAAGTTCTTCTGGGTTTGGGTGGCAGGAAATACAAGCTTCTCTCCAAGGCCCTGCCCCTGGTGACGTCCGGCGGCCCCCCGATCATCCCGATGAAGATCAAGGAGCTGTACCGCCGGAGATACCCTCGCAAGGTCCTGAGCGCCACCGACCTGACCATGCTGCACATGCAGGCCGGGGGGCTGCCCAATTCCGGCTCACTGGCCCAGGGAGCCGTGTGCCACCTGGGATACGACAGCGGTGCCATGCCGAGTGCGCTTCCCTCATCTGTGCTGCCCCCCATTCCTATGCTCGGCCCCAAACATGAGCCGGACCTCCAGCACCTGTCACCCCCCATACACCCGGTCCACCCCGACGTGAAGATGAAGAGGCTGCCATTCTACGACGTGTACGACGAGCTCATCAAACCAACCACGCTGGGTGAGTGACGCCCCCTGACCGGTCTGTCCTACAAGAGGGGGCAAGCTCATCTGACGCCCCCCGACCTGTACCTTCCTGCATGAGGGGGCACGCTCATCTGACGCCCTCTGACCTGTACCGTCCTACATGAGGGGGCACGTTCATCTGACGTCCCCTGACCTGTCCCGTCCTACATGAGGGGGCACACTCATCTGACACTCCCTGACCTGTACCGTCCTACATGAGGCGGCACGCTCATCTGACGCCCCCTGACCTGTACCGTCCTACATGAGGCGGCACGCTCATCTGACGCCCCCTGACCTGTACCGTCCTACATGAGGGGGCACGCTCATCTGACGCCCCCTGACCTGTACCGTCCTACATGAGGGGGCACGCTCATCTGACGCCCCCTGACCTGTACCGTCCTACATGAGGGGGCACGCTCATCTGACGCCCCCTGACCTGTACCGTCCTACATGAGGGGGCACGCTCATCTGACGCCCCCTGACCTGTACCGTCCTACATGAGGGGGCACGCTCATCTGACGCCCCCTGACCTGTACCGTCCTACATGAGGGGGCACGCTCATCTGACGCCCCCTGACCTGTACCGTCCTACATGAGGGGGCACGCTCATCTGACGCCCCCTGACCTGTACCGTCCTACATGAGGGGGCACGCTCATCTGACGCCCCCTGACCTGTACCGTCCTACATGAAGGGGCACGCTCATCTGACGCCCCCTGACCTGTACCGTCCTACATGAAGGGGCACGCTCATCTGACGCCCCCTGACCTGTACCGTCCTACATGAGGGGGCACGCTCATCTGACGCCCCCTGACCTGTACCGTCCTACATGAGGGGGCACGCTCATCTGACGCCCCCTGGTCTCTACCAATATTGGCTCCTGGCCCCCTGTAGATGGGTACCGGCTCTACATCCTCCATCTTTAGTTGTCCCTGATTTTGAAGCGACCCTTTCTTTTACTCCGATCCCCCAATTAGAGGGTCACGTTGTCGCTGCTCTGTTTGCTAACTTCCTCCTTGCTGACTGTTTCCCTTTAGCTTCCACAAGCACGCAGCGATTCGAAGAGGCCCACTTTAGCTTTGCACTGACTCCCCAACAAGTCCACCAAATCCTGACTTCCAGGTGAGTGGGGAAATCCTTTTTGAACCACAACTCCCAGCATTCCCTGATGGCCATAATGGGAGTAGTCATTGTTATTTTTTTTTCCTCTTTTTTTTCAGGGACATCTTGCCCGGCGCCAAGTGCGATTACACAGTGCAGGTCCAGCTGAGGTCAGTGGCATACATGTCTGATCGCTGTGAGCGGAGAGGCCGTCTCGCATGGCTGCTCCCTCCATCCACTCCTGAAGGCCGTGTTATAACGTGACGTCTCCCCCCAGGTTCTGTCTGTGTGAGACCAGCTGTCCGCAGGAGGACTATTTCCCCCCCAACCTCTTTGTGAAGGTGAATGGGAAGCTGTGCCCGTTGCCGGTGAGTAAATCTGGCACAAGGTTGTCATTTTCTGGATTTTAGCTAGGTTTCCATTCACTGACCGCAAGCGTATACCTCCCTATTTCCTTCCTCCAGGGTTATTTACCCCCCACCAAGAACGGAGTGGAGCCCAAAAGGCCGAGCCGACCCATCAACATCTCCCCGCTCATCCGGCTGTCCTCCACCGTGGCCAACAACATCGTCGTCAACTGGTCGTCTGAGTTTGGCAGAGTAAGAGTTAACGCCAAGTGCGATGGGGTGATCGTCAGGGCGCACATCCTTGCTGACGCTCTCCGTTTTTCAGAATTACTCGCTGTCTGTGTATCTGGTGAAGCAGCTGACGTCGGTCACCCTACTGCAGAAACTGCGCGCCAAAGGCATCCGCAACCCCGACCATTCCAGAGCGCTCAGTGAGTCCCGTCTCCCAGCCGACCCCTGACCTCTAGTCTCGTAGTGGTCACTCACACTATGTTACCTTCTAGTAAAAGAGAAGCTGACGGCCGACCCTGACAGCGAGATCGCCACCACCAGCCTGCGTGTGTCCCTCATGTGCCCCGTGAGTTCGATCATTCCATTATAGGAGGAATATGGACTCCCCCTTTAAATAAGCCACACCCATCATTTTCTCTTACCTCTGCAGCTAGGGAAGATGCGGCTGACGGTGCCCTGCAGGGCCATCACCTGCACCCACCTCCAGTGCTTCGACGCCGCCCTCTACCTGCAGATGAACGAGAAGAAACCGACATGGACGTGTCCTGTGTGCGACAAGAAGGCTCCGTACGATATGCTGATTATAGACGGGTGAGTCTAGGACCCCTGCAACCAATCTGGGGCTGGTTCAGGTGGGGCCCCCTATTGGCGGCTCCTGGTATCGCCTCTGATCCACTTTCTTCCATTTTCAGTCTCTTCATGGACATCCTGAACTCCTGCACAGACTGTGACGAGATTCAGTTCATGGAAGACGGATCCTGGTGCCCGATGAAACCCAAAAAGGAGAAGCAGGACATGCTGCAGCCTGCGTCGTATGGCGGGGTTGACGGTATGAAATGGTCGCGTGCTCCGGGCAATCGCTCTGGACTGGTCACATTCAAGGAGCTCTCCTCCATTTTAATCTCTTGTCTTCCAGCAGGAACGATCTACAACCTCAGCTCCGACCTGAAGCACAACCCAGAGACCAAGAAGAAGGTGGAGGTGATCGACCTGACCCTGGACAGCTCCTCGGACGAGGACGAGCCTGCGCCCAAGAGGCCGTGTCCCATCACCTCAACGGCCATGCCCTCTGTCGGATCCAAAGGGTAAAAACTGAAGACCCTAACGCTTGGCTCAACCCAACCGTCCTTCTTTCCTTCTGCAGGTCTTAACTCTTATGTCCTTTTTTTTTTTTAGGGTGATCAGCATGGACCATCAACCCTCGTCTGTTCTGAGAAGCCCCCCGCTGACGACGATCGGCAGTGATTACCTGTCCAGCCTTTCTCTACCGGACTACCACCGGACATTCCCGGTACCAAGTGACCTTCAAGGTAAACAGTTCTCCTGGTGTCTGATTCACTCTGATAACATGAAACTGATGTCCTAAAGGAGCACTCTGAATAACTGGAGCGCACTCTCAGAATCAGGCTGCCAGCACGCAGGTTTTGGCTGGAGTGCTTCTTTAAGGCTGGGGCTACCAACTAGTGATAGAAAAGCTGTATGGTCCATCACTGTCTTCTTTCCTCAGGTCTCGATATCTTCTCCTTTCTTCAGACAACGGACAATCAGGTGAGTCAAGAAACCTCCACATGACTAGATGATTTGTCATGAAGCCTGACTCCAGTGTGCCTCCAGATTGTCTCAACCAGTGATCTTCACCCTATGTGACTTCCTAGCCGGGGCAAAACTACAACTCTGAGCATGCCCTGAAAGCCAGTGGCTAGGAAACCACAGGTTGAAAATCACAGCTGAAATCTTGACCATTTGATAACTATATTGTAATGAGCAAATCACCTGACTAATGAGTAACCTAATGTATGTGGTTAGAAATCTGTGTATGCCTAGGAGAGGAAGGGCCCCGATCTGCTGTAGTACAGAAGTGACAGTGATACAATGATGATGACCCGGCTTCTTAAAAGAGGAGCTGTCCCCAAGTCAAATGTGTCGAGTTCTTGCCCGTTTTATTCCCTCTACTTCCCTGAGTATTCTGGTTCCTGTTTTACTAAAATCCGTCATACAGTTTCAGAGATACAGGAGAAGGTGTGGCTTAAAGGCTCCTCGGGGGTGTGTCTCTAGATTGCCCTGCCTCCTTACCCTGTGAGCCACTCCCTCTCTGGTAGAGACCATCAAACCTAAGTAGAAAGGCTCATATCTCTGGAACCGTCTGGCAGATTTAAAAAAAATAAGAAATGGATTACTCAGAGGAGCAACGGGAATAAGATGAAAGCAAAAAATGGTCATTTTTCACCTGGTGATAGGTCGTCCTTAAAAGGGGATTTCAGTAGGGCAGGGAAGGGTCTCTTCTTGACCGGTGGTCATGTAGAGTTGCTGCTGCTCCTTTTGGGATAGATAGGAAAAGCAGAGTACAGTTGTTTCTCTTATCACTCGTTAAGACCACCATGGTTGTATCCCAGCGCTCCAGGTATAGTATAGTCCGCAGCGTTCTGTCCTCTTAAATACCGGCCATTGTACGAGTTTCCCTTTCTTTTCTCAGCATTACAGCCCGTCTGTCATCACCTCCCTGGACGAACAAGATACCCTCAACCACTTTTTCCAGTACCGGGCCCCTACTTCGCATTACATGAGCCCCCTCACCCAGGCCATGGCAGGATCCCACGGCGCGAGCAACGGCGCCAGCCGGATCAGCAGCATCGTATCCACCAGCTCCTTACGAGAAAGCCACGGACACAGCGGATCCCAAACCTCCACCCCGACCATCCCGGGGTGCAGACCGGACATTATATCATTGGACTGAGCGCCAACACAGGCCACATCAATATAAAAAAACAGCATTAAAAGCCGTGGCGGCACACGGACAGCAAGAATGTACAGGGACTTTTTTTTTTCCAAGAAATTGATTTTTAGTATTCTAATAATGTCATAATCAGGTTTATATATCAGATTATTCAGTTTTTTATTGTGTGTGTGTGTGGGGGGGGGGGTGTCATATAAAGCAATACACTATTTCTTCCTGTTATCAGCCACTTTAGGCCAAAAGGAGTAATAGCTTAAAATGAGATGAGTGAGGGGAGATATAGAAACCTTATTGCCCCCTGAGATCAATACTTTATATCATGTATCTCCAGTCAGGAAACTATTATCTAATGATGATAAAAAATGCATTAAAATTAGGTTTTGTAATAGTCACATCATTCTGCAATCACCTGCCATAGAGAAACTTTGCTTGCAGTACTAGTTCCTGCCTGTAGTTGGTGTAGAGTGCGATTTAGTTCGTCACCTACAGGCAGCAGCTGGTACTGCACTCTTTTTATTTATTTTTTTTGTTCTGATCTCAAATTCTCAATACATGGAGGATATGAAGCATATATCAAGGTTTTCTACACCCCTTCCCTCCGTGTATCTATTTTTTTTTGTCTGATTTGTATTTACAGGGCGCTGTGCAGAAAAATAACGCGTAGACATTTTTATATTTTTAGTTTTTTTTTATGTATACGGACTGTAAAGACTGCCCCGCTATCTCCCCTTCACACCGAGAGCCATCTCCATTCCACATCTCCTTCCTGGCACTGAAGGGTTAACGCAATAGCCGCCATCTGCCTATTTATGTATTTAAGTCTGCGATGTATCTGTATTTAGTCTCTTCGTCGTAGTCTCAGTGGGACGGACATTTCTTCCATCAAAAAAAGAAAAAGATTTTTTTTTTTTTAAAGTGGGAATAAACCCTTTTATTTATTCAGTGTGTGTCCTATCATTGCGTGCAGGGGCCTGCGGGGGCGCTGTGGTATCATCCTAAAGTGTACTGATTGATGGAGGAGAGATTAGGTGACTTCATCTCGTCGTAGAGTCTCCAGCCACAATTCAAGCGCGTACTTTGTGCCGGTGCTGACGCGTTCTGTATCTTCACCGTCTATAGGGGCCGTGTTCAGAAGCGTGGACACAGCGAGATCCTTCTGCGTCAGCGATCGCCCGCGGACTTCTGTGATCCTAGAAAAACCGCGACGTATTAAGGTAGAGATCTGCAGAACATTGCCATCCTCGAGGTGGCTCCGCTCTTACCTTATAGAGGTCTGCAGGCCGGGATTTTCCCTCCCAGAATCCTTTACTCCCTCTTCAGCAGCCACGATCCTCTCGGCGATCGCTGGGTCTATCCATGCGCATGCGCTCACTTCCTGCTCGTCTGGGCGGAGCTTCTCATAAATACAGGAAGTTAGGATGTCTGCGCTCGCGCTTTATCCGTGGCGCCATCACTTCCATATTTTGGCGGCACGCCCACCTACCTGCAGCTCCTGGTAGGTTTCATTGGACGAGACCAGCAGGTAGGCAACAATATGATGGCGCTGGGGCAGTCCGCGGCTCAGGAGCGGGGGGAAAGCAGACTACAAAAGAAATAAGGTATGGTGTCCTCGTGGTTTGGGGGGTCCAGTAGGTGGCCATATTTTCCAGGCACAATATTTACCTCCCACAATCCCAGAATGCTCCACAGAAGGTCCGCGCCTTGTAGGTTCAACCCCGTCTCCTCCTGAAGTTCTCGAAGACCGGCCTCATGGAGCTGTTAAAGGGGGAGAAGATCCAGCGATCACTGATTGACGGCGATCCTGCAATAACCATGACTCCGCCTCCTACCGGTCTGATTAGTGGGAAGGCTATGCCCATGATGCAGTGCAACGTACTTGCTCTCCGTCCTCCATGTGACCTCCTGTAAAAAGTTGAAAAGACTCATAAACGCAGCTTTGGATGTGACTGGAGTAGAGGACAGAGTGAGGAGACAGGACTGGATTCTCAGTCGCTTCTACAATGGTGGTACAGACCTGGTGGCACCCAGACGTTGGGGAAGATGCGCAGCTCCTTGGCGCGTCTTGTGAGAAGAACCCTTTTATTTACAGACTGCACCAAGACGGCCACCCCCACGTCCACGCCGCGGCTCGTCAGCTCCTCGGGGAGGGACATAGCTTGCTCCACGGTCAGGTTCTTGATTGGACAGAAGGACGGCCTCTGCGGGATACAGGAGTCACTCCGGGAAAGCAGGATGACATCCAGTATGTCACCGGTCACCCAGCTTTCCCTAGAATCACTTACGCACCTGCAGCTGCGCCTTCCTGGATCCTCTGAACGGCTGATCCGAGATGATGAATTGATTGTGATCCAGGCCGCAGTTTACGGTCGCCCGGTCCTGACCGCCAGGGGCAAAGTGTCCAGTGACGCCCTGGAAAATACCCCCAGACTCGTATCACGGTGCTGCCAAGAGCACGACGCCACCGCAGCGCTGCCGAGAGCACGGCGCCACCACAGCCCAAGAGCACGGCGCCACCGCAGCGCTGCCAAGAGCACGGCACCACCACAGCCCAAGAGTACGGCGCTACCGCAGCGCTGCCAAGAGCACGGCGCTACCGCAGCGCTGCCAAGAGCACGGCGCCACCGCAGCGCTGCCAAGAGCACGGCGCCACCACAGCCCAAGAGCATGGTGTCACCGCAGCGCTGCCAAGAGCACGGCGCCACCGCATCGCTGCCAAGAGCACGGCGCTACCGCAGCGTTGCCAAGAGCACGGCACCACCGCAGCACTGCCAAGAGCACGGCACCACCGCAGCGCTGCCAAGAGCACGGCGCTACCGCAGCGCTGCCAAGAGCACGGCGCCACCGCAGCGCTGCCAAGAGCACGGCGCCACCACAGACCAAGAGCATGGTGCCACCGCAGCGCTGCCAACAATTACCTGCACAAACTTTGCACATTGCAGCAGAGACGTCTCTTTCCTCAGATAAACTAGGACGCGTTTTGCAGACTCCATCTTGGATGGTTAATGAGATGTCATCATAGATCCCAGCGCCGGCTGCAAGTAATAGACCGCAGAAAGCCGAGACCTGCACCTAAGAGCACTTGTGTACCATGGAACAGGAAGCAGTCACCTCCCAGAATCCTCAGCAAGAGGCGGAAACAAAAAAGGGAGGGTGCCCTCTGCTGGGCAAACATAGGTACTGACAGGAACAAGGCTTACTTCACAGCGCAGCAGAGTATCACACAGGAGAGGATTAGATACACAGCGCAGCAGACAGTATCACACAGGGTAGGATTAGATACACAGCTCAGCAGACAGTATCACACAGGATAGGATTAGATACACGGCTCAGCAGACAGTATCACACAGGATAGGATTAGATACACGGCTCAGCAGACAGTATCACACAGGATAGGATTAGATACACAGCTCAGCACGCAGTATTATACAGGATAGGATTAGATACACGGCTCAGCAGACAGTATCACACAGGATAGGATTAGATACACGGCTCAGCAGACAGTATCACACAGGAGAGGATTAGATACACAGCTCAGCAGACAGTATCACACAGGAGAGGATTAGATACACAGCTCAGCAGACAGTATCACACAGGAGAGGATTAGATACACAGCTCAGCAGACAGTATCACACAGGATAGGATTAGATACACAGCTCAGCAGACAGTATCACACAGGATAGGATTAGATACACGGCTCAGCAGACAGTATCACACAGGAGAGGATTAGATACACGGCTCAGCAGACAGTATCACACAGGAGAGGATTAGATACACAGCTCAGCAGACAGTATCACACAGGAGAGGATTAGATACACAGCTCAGCAGACAGTATCATACAGGATGGGATTAGATACACAGCTCAGCAGACAGTATCACACAGGAGAGGATTAGATACACAGCTCAGCAGACAGTATCACACAGGAGAGGATTAGATACACAGCTCAGCAGACAGTATCATACAGGATGGGATTAGATACACAGCTCAGCAGACAGTATCACACAGGAGAGGATTAGATACACGGCTCAGCAGACAGGATCACACAGGATAGGATTAGATACACGGCTCAGCAGACAGTATCACACAGGATATGATTAGATACACGGCTCAGCAGACAGTATCACACAGGATAGGATTAGATACACGGCTCAGCAGACAGGATCACACAGGATAGGATTAGATACACGGCTCAGCAGACAGTATCACACAGGAGAGGATTAGATACACGGCTCAGCAGACAGGATCACACAGGATAGGATTAGATACACGGCTCAGCAGACAGTATCACACAGGAGAGGATTAGATACACGGCTCAGCAGACAGTATCACACAGGATAGGATTAGATACACGGCTCAGCAGACAGTATCACACAGGATAGGATTAGATACACAGCTCAGCAGACAGTATCACACAGGAGAGGATTAGATACACAGCTCAGCAGACAGTATCACACAGGATAGGATTAGATACACAGCTCAGCAGACAGTATCACACAGGAGAGGATTAGATACACGGCTCAGCAGACAGGATCACACAGGATAGGATTAGATACACGGCTCAGCAGACAGTATCACACAGGAGAGGATTAGATACACGGCTCAGCAGACAGTATCACACAGGATAGGATTAGATACACGGCTCAGCAGACAGTATCACACAGGATAGGATTAGATACACAGCTCAGCAGACAGTATCACACAGGAGAGGATTAGATACACAGCTCAGCAGACAGTATCACACAGGATAGGATTAGATACACAGCTCAGCAGACAGTATCACACAGGACAGGATTAGATACACAGCTCAGCAGACAGTATCACACAGGATAGGATTAGATACACAGCTCAGCAGACAGTATCACACAGGATAGGATTAGATACACGGCTCAGCAGACAGGATCACACAGGATAGGATTAGATACACCGCTCAGCAGACGGTATCACACATGATAGGATTAGATACACAGCTCAGCAGACAGTATCACACAGGATAGGATTAGATACACAGCTCAGCAGACAGTATCACACAGGAGAGGATTAGATACACTGCTCAACAGACAGTATCACACAGGATAGGATTAGATACACAGCTCAGCAGACAGTATCACACAGGATAGGATTAGATACACAGCTCAGCAGACAGTATCACACAGGATAGGATTAGATACACGGCTCAGCAGACAGGATCACACAGGATAGGATTAGATACACAGCTCAGCAGACGGTATCACACATGATAGGATTAGATACACAGCTCAGCAGACAGTATCACACAGGATAGGATTAGATACACAGCTCAGCAGACAGTATCACACAGGAGAGGATTAGATACACAGCTCAGCAGACAGTATCACACAGGAGAGGATTAGATACACGGCTCAGCAGACAGTATCACACAGGATAGGATTAGATACACGGCTCAGCAGACAGTATCACACAGGATAGGATTAGATACACAGCTCAGCAGACAGTATCACACAGGAGAGGATTAGATACACAGCTCAGCAGACAGTATCACACAGGATAGGATTAGATACACAGCTCAGCAGACAGTATCACACAGGACAGGATTAGATACACAGCTCAGCAGACAGTATCACACAGGATAGGATTAGATACACTGCTCAGCAGACAGTATCACACAGGATAGGATTAGATACACAGCTCAGCAGACAGTATCACACAGGAGAGGATTAGATACACAGCTCAGCAGACAGTATCACACAGGATAGGATTAGATACACAGCTCAGCAGACAGTATCACACAGGACAGGATTAGATACACAGCTCAGCAGACAGTATCACACAGGATAGGATTAGATACACTGCTCAGCAGACAGTATCACACAGGATAGGATTAGATACACAGCTCAGCAGACAGTATCACACAGGACAGGATTAGATACACGGCTCAGCAGACAGTATCACACAGGATAGGATTAGATACACGGCTCAGCAGACAGTATCACACAGGATAGGATTAGATACACGGCTCAGCAGACAGTATCACACAGGAGAGGATTAGATACACGGCTCAGCAGACAGTATCACACAGGAGAGGATTAGATACACAGCTCAGCAGACAGTATCACACAGGATAGGATTAGATACACAGCTCAGCAGACAGTATCACACAGGACAGGATTAGATACACAGCTCAGCAGACAGTATCACACAGGATAGGATTAGATACACGGCTCAGCAGACAGTATCACACAGGATAGGATTAGATACACGGCTCAGCAGACAGTATCACACAGGATAGGATTAGATACACGGCTCAGCAGACAGTATCACACAGGAGAGGATTAGATACACAGCTCAGCAGACAGTATCACACAGGATAGGATTAGATACACAGCTCAGCAGACAGTATCACACAGGACAGGATTAGATACACAGCTCAGCAGACAGTATCACACAGGATAGGATTAGATACACTGCTCAGCAGACAGTATCACACAGGATAGGATTAGATACACAGCTCAGCAGACAGTATCACACAGGACAGGATTAGATACACAGCTCAGCAGACAGTATCACACAGGATAGGATTAGATACACGGCTCAGCAGACAGTATCACACAGGATGGGATTAGATACACAGCTCAGCAGACAGTATCACACAGGAGAGGATTAGATACACAGCTCAGCAGACGGTATCACACAGGAGAGGATTAGATACACAGCTCAGCAGACAGTATCACACAGGAGAGGATTAGATACACGGCTCAGCAGACAGTATCACACAGGATAGGATTAGATACACGGCTCAGCAGACAGTATCACACAGGATAGGATTAGATACACAGCTTAGCAGACAGTATCACACAGGACGGCATTAGATACACGGCTCAGACAGTATCACACAGGAGAGGATTAGATACACTGCTCAGCAGACAGTATCACACAGGATAGGATTAGATACACTGCTCAGCAGACAGTATCACACAGGATAGGATTAGATACACGGCTCAGCAGACGGTATCACACAGGATAGGATTAGATACACTGCTCAGCAGACAGTATCACACAGGACAGGATTAGATACACAGCTCAGCAGACAGTATCACACAGGATAGGATTAGATACACAGCTCAGCAGACAGTATCACACAGGATAGGATTAGATACACAGCTCAGCAGACAGTATCACACAGGACAGGATTAGATACACAGCTCAGCAGACAGTATCACACAGGATAGGATTAGATACACTGCTCAGCAGACAGTATCACACAGGATAGGATTAGATACACAGCTCAGCAGACAGTATCACACAGGACAGGATTAGATACACAGCTCAGCAGACAGTATCACACAGGATAGGATTAGATACACGGCTCAGCAGACAGTATCACACAGGATAGGATTAGATACACAGCTTAGCAGACAGTATCACACAGGACGGCATTAGATACACAGCTCAGCAGACAGTATCACACAGGAGAGGATTAGATACACAGCATAGCAGACAGTATCACACAGGATAGGATTAGATACACTGCTCAGCAGACAGTATCACACAGGAGAGGATTAGATACACAGCTCAGCAGACAGTATCACACAGGATAGGATTAGATACACAGCTCAGCAGACAGTATCACACAGGAGAGGATTAGATACACGGCTCAGCTGACAGTATTACACAGGATAGGATTAGATACACAGCTCAGCAGACAGTATCACACAGGAGAGGATTAGATACACGGCTCAGCTGACAGTATAACACAGGATAGGATTAGATACACAGCTCAGCAGACAGTATTACACAGGATAGGATTAGATACACGGCTCAGCAGACAGGATCACACAGGAGAGGATTAGATACACGGCTCAGCAGACAGTATCACACAGGATAGCATTAGATACACAGCTCAGCAGACAGTATCACACAGGATAGGATTAGATACACAGCTCAGCAGACAGTATCACACAGGAGAGGATTAGATACACAGCTCAGCAGACAGTATCACACGATAGGATTAGATACACAGCTCAGCAGACAGTATCACACAGGAGAGGATTAGATACACAGCTCAGCAGACAGTATCACACAGGATAGGATTAGATACACAGCTCAGCAGACAGTATCACACAGGAGAGGATTAGATACACAGCTCAGCAGACAGTATCACACAGGAGAGGATTAGATACACGGCTCAGCAGACAGTATCACACAGGATAGGATTAGATACACGGCTCAGCAGTCAGTATCACACAGGAGAGGATTAGATACACGGCTCAGCAGACAGTATCACACAGGATGGGATTAGATACACGGCTCTGCAGACAGTATCACACAGGATAGGATTAGATACACAGCTCAGTATCACACAGGAGATGATTAGATACACAGCTCAGCAGACAGTATCACACAGGATAGGATTAGATACATGGCTCAGCAGACAGTATCACACAGGATAGGATTAGATACACGGCTCAGCAGACAGTATCACACAGGAGAGGATTAGATGCAGCTCAGCAGACAGTATCACACAGGAGAGGATTAGATACACAGCTCAGCAGACAGTATCACACAGGATAGGATTAGATACACGGCTCAGCAGACAGTATCACACAGGAGAGGATTAGATGCAGCTCAGCAGACTGTATCACACAGGAGAGGATTAGATGCAGCTCAGCAGACTGTATCCCACAGGATAAGATTAGATACACAGCTCAGCAGACAGTATCACACAGGATAGGATTAGATACACGGCTCAGCAGACAGTATCACACAGGATAGGATTAGATACATGGCTCAGTAGACAGTATTACACAGGATAGGATTAGATACACAGCTCAGCACGCAGTATCACACAGGATAGGATTAGATACACGGCTCAGCAGACAGTATTACACAGGATAGGATTAGATACACAGCTCAGCACGCAGTATCACACAGGATAGGATTAGATACACGGCTCAGCAGACAGTATTACACAGGATAGGATTAGATACACAGCTCAGCACGCAGTATCACACAGGATAGGATTAGATACACGGCTCAGCAGACAGTATTACACAGGATAGGATTAGATACACGGCTCAGCAGACAGGATCACACAGGATAGCATTAGATACACAGCTCAGCAGACAGTATCACACAGGATAGGATTAGATACACAGCTCAGCAGACAGTATCACACAGGAGAGGATTAGATACACAGCTCAGCAGACAGTATCACACAGGATAGGATTAGATACACAGCTCAGTAGACAGTATCACACAGGATAGGATTAGATACACAGCTCAGCAGACAGTATCACAGGAGAGGATTAGATACACAGCTCAGCAGACAGTATCACACAGGATAGGATTAGATACACAGCTCAGAGTATCACACAGGAGATGATTAGATACACAGCTCAGCAGACAGTATCACACAGGATAGGATTAGATACATGGCTCAGCAGACAGTATCACACAGGATAGGATTAGATACACGGCTCAGCAGACAGTATCACACAGGATAGGATTAGATACACGGCTCAGCAGACTGTATCACACAGGACAGGATTAGATACACAGCTCAGAGTATCACACAGGAGATGATTAGATACACGGCTCAGTAGACAGTATCACACAGGAGAGGATTAGATGCAGCTCAGCAGACAGTATCACACAGGATAGGATTAGATACACAGCTCAGCAGACAGTATCACACAGGATAGGATTAGATACACAGCTCAGCAGACAGTATCACACAGGATAGGATTAGATACACGGCTCAGCAGACAGTATCACACAGGATAGGATTAGATACACGGCTCAGCAGACAGTATCACACAGGATAGGATTAGATACACAGCTCAGCAGACAGTATCACACAGGATAGGATTAGATACACGGCTCAGCAGACAGTATCACACAGGATAGGATTAGATACACGGCTCAGCAGACAGTATCACACAGGATAGGATTAGATACACGGCTCAGCAGACTGTATCACACAGGACAGGATTAGATACACAGCTCAGCAGACAGTATCACACAGGATAGGATTAGATACACGGCTCAGCAGACAGTATCACACAGGATAGGATTAGATACACGGCTCAGTAGACAGTATTACACAGGATAGGATTAGATACACAGCTCAGAGTATCACACAGGATAGGATTAGATATATGGCTCAGCTCTCAATGATTCCTCCTTTTTGGATAATTCATGTCGGCCATGTTGCTCACAGTGGGTGTGTCTCCAGTGACCAATAAGATTAGAGCTGACATACTGTAACCTTCATGCGAAGAATACAAGCTGCACTCTGATTGGTTGCTATGGGCCATGTGTCGAGTCAAGCCTCCTCCTCTAAGCTGCAAAGATGGAGAATTTCCTTCATAAAATGACTTGAGGACGACACGGAGGAGGATTTATTACAGAAGATTTATTGATTTCATACAGTTAATGTGACGGATCCCAAGTCTACTCCATGTGGAGTAATGTCCCTCGCAGGTCACCTCCACATTAGTTGTGATGTCCTGCTTTCAGTCTACATGGCAACCAATATGGCTGCCGCATTACCCTCCCCAGGGGTCAGCACAGTGAGGGGGCGATCAGTATATACAGTATGGGGGGGGGTCTCTATCACGAGATCTTGGCCTTTGTGCTGTTGATATACGACTCCAGAACGAAGATGGTGTCGTCCACCTGGATCTCACTGGCGTCAAGTCTGCAGGTCAAAAGGAAAATGGCGAGCATTAGACGAGGTGACGGAGGCCCTGAGGATGGCGCCGCGCCTCCACCTCCACTCACTTGTTCACGTTCCGCTTCAGGTTGTCGAGCTGCTGTCGCTCCGGAGCGGTGATCATCTCCTCAATCTCCTGCAGCTGAGACTCCTCGGCCCCGGTGGCCTGCATGGAAGCGATGATGGCCTCAATCCTCTGGGATTTCTCCAGCAGCCTCCTGCACCGCAGAGAAGGATGGTGGAGATGTCGCAGTTAAACATTTTCACCAGCAGAAAAAAAAAATGGAACTGTTGGAAGCATTTTATGGCATGCTGCAAAAATTCTTACTTGTTTTCTCTGGTCTCGTACTGTCGCCTGTCGATCAGATTAGCCACGGTCTTACAAGAAAAGAAGCAAAAAAAAAAAAAAAACAATACTGCGAATATTACACAATAAAAATACAAAATCGGTGCAGTTCTTCCCCCAACCTGCAGGTGGAGCTATAGCTTCATTGGATACTGTCACCAACTGGGTGACAAGGAGAAAATGCTGCTATGTAAAAAAAAAAGCCCAGGATGGGTGCGTATAGTCATAGCCAGGGACATAACAACCGCATTCACCACTGTGACCGGGCCCGGCGGGTCAGGTGCCTTCTGACGCCAACCGAAACTTCAATGAAGTGCATTGCAGCTCACAGACCCGTCGGTCCGTGCTCAGCAATACACGCTGCCGGCCAATCAGAAGCCAGCAGCTAATGTCGGCGTGCACATGATGGGGCGCATGGCAGTGATGGCATACACTCTCGTCGCACAACGAAGTCAGTAGCCAGCTTCACAAGAGGACGCACACGGTGGGGAGCAAATGGAAGCCGAATATTTATTATTTTTTAAATCAGGGCCATACTTCTACATGGATGACTATTGGGGGGGGGGGGGGGAGCATTATACTATATGGAGGACTATGGAGGGTGCATTATACTATGTGGAGGACTATGGAGGGTGCATTATACTATGTGGAGGACTATGGAGGGTGCATTATACTATGTGGAGGACTATGGGGAGTGCATTATACTATGTGGAGGACTATGGGGAGTGCATTATACTATATGGAGGACTATGGGGAGTGCATTATACTATATGGAGGACTATGGGGAGTGCATTATACTATATGGAGGACTATGGGCTGTGCATTATACTATATGGAGGACTGTGGGGGGGCATTATACTATATGGAGGACTGGGGGGGTGCATTATACTATATGGAGGACTGTGGGGGGTGCATTATACTATATGGAGGACTGTGGGGGTGCATTATACTATATGGAGGACTGTGGGGGGGTGCATTATACTATATGGAGGACTGTGGGGGGGGTGCATTATACTATATGGAGGACTGTGGGGGGGGTGCATTATACTATATGGAGGTCTATGAGCAGGTGCATTATACTATATGGAGGTCTATGGGGAGTGCATTATACTATATGGAGGTCTATGGGGAGTGCATTATACTATATGGAGGACTATGGGGTGTGTATTATACTATATGGAGGACTATGGGGGTGCATTATACTATATGGAGGACTATGGGGAGATGCATTATACTTTTGCTATAGGGCCCCAAGACTTGTATGTACGCCCCTGGTGAGTATAATATACCAGGATAAGGGACATAGCAGAATGGGCGATATTCTTTTATAACCTTGGCCAGATCTGTGCCTTGTCACAATTCTGTCTCTGAGCTCCTTGGGCAGTTCCTTTGAGCTCATGATTATCATTTGGTCTGACATGCTCTGTGAGCTGTGAGGTCTTATATAGACAGGTGTGTGCCTTTCCAAAGGAAATGAACAGCATGTGACTTAAATATGAGTGTCTGAGCAAAGGGTCTGAATACTTATGACCATGTGATATTTCAGTTTTTCTTTTTTTTAATAAATTTGCAAAAATTTCTACATTTCTGTTTTTTTGTCAAGATGGGGTGCAGAGTGCACTTTAAGGAGAAAAAAAATGAACTTTTTATATATACATGTGTATATATATTTCCAGGATGAGGGATACATATCTATTCAGGATTGGGCGGGTCTGGTCCAAATCTTGCACCGGGGCCCATCAGACTCTAGTTACGGCACTGGTCATGGTGGCTTCTGTGCCAGTACTGCGGGGTGGTTTCTACCTTGTAACATCGCTGCAGCAGCATCCTGGCCGCTGAGAGGGGATTCACTGCGTACAGGTAGAAGGTTCTAGAAGGCGCATGATCGGGAGTTTTCGGAATTTCCTGTATAGGAAAAGAGAATTACAAAAGGAAAAAAAAAAAAAAAAAGGGAAAACAAAAAAAGTGGAGTGGAGACAATTCAATAGCAAATTAACTGCAAATTGTCCAATATTCTCTTATAAAATATTTAAAAAAAAAATCAGGGAATTTTCCAAATTTTGTTGTAAGACCATTCCTGTAAGACGGTTACTGGCCCTTTAAGCAGTTGTCTTGGCACTGATTAGATCATAAAGGTACTGTATTCCGGGCCGCGCCCTATATAATGACCGGCGCTGCTTACAGTGTCTGTCGATACCGGCTCAAACAAGCAACTTCAAGTGAAGGAGAAATATGGAGACGGCTCCTAGCCCCGCCCCCGAGGAGCGAGGGGACCGAGAGGGGATTATTATAAGAAGATCGGTCGGGACTTCTCTACGGCCAATGAGAGTGATGAAGAGAGCGACGGTTTACAGGAGAGTGAGGAACCCCATTTCTGGGTGATAACAATCATCTCATTAGTTGTTTATTTTGGTCCCTCCCTCAAGTGGGCGTGTCTCGTACATGGAACCGCCCCCATCATGGTATGTGCTCCTATGTTTCCTCTGCAGACCAAAGGCTGCGTATAAAGCGGACACCGCCAGTTATAAATGGGCACGTTCCCACCAAAACGAGGGACATCAGGAACACGAGAGAGGCGACAAGGCGCTACAATGAGGAAGACGAGGAGACCGGAGAAAGGCTGCACATCATCAGGAGGAACCGGCGCGTCAGAAACCCCGAGGACCAGCATGTACCCCAGTCACCAACCCAAGAGACCCCACATATCACCTCAATTACTGTATAAAAATATGTAATATAAGAATAAGAAATCTGTGTTTGTTATAGGATACTAATAGAAAGATAAGGAGGATATCGAAACTGTCCTGCCCAGAAGGAAAAAGTCCAGGAAGACATCACCTTCAGCACAGAATAAAGGACTCTCGATTGGTCAGTTCAATAAAAACACGCAATGTGTAACAGAAAATTTCCAACGTTTCGGCCTGTTACACATTACTTCTTTTTATTGAACTGACGAATCAAGAATCCTTTACTTTGTGCCGAAGGTTACTTTTTTCTGTTATATAATACTGCCCCCTATGTACAAGAATATAACTACTATAATACTGCCCCCTATATACAAGAATATAACTACTATAATACTGCCCCTATGTACAAGAATATAACTACTATAATACTGCTCCTATGTACAAGAATATAACTACTATAATACTGCCCCTATGTACAAGAATATAACTACTATAATACTGCCCCCTATGTACAAGAATATAACTACTATAATACTGCTCCTATGTACAAGAATATAACTACTATAATACTGCCCCCTATGTACAAGAATATAACTGCTATAATACTGCCCCTATATACAAGAATATAACTACTATAATACTGCCCCTATGTACTAGAATATAACTACTATAATACTGCCCCCTATGTACAAGAATATAACTACTATAATACTGCTCATATGTACAAGAATATAACTACTATAATACTGCCCCCTATGTACAAGAATATAACTGCTATAATACTGCCCCTATATACAAGAATATAACTACTATAATACTGCCCCTATGTACTAGAATATAACTACTATAATACTGCCCCTATGTACTAGAATATAACTACTATAATACTGCCCCTATGTACAAGAATATAACTACTATAATACTGCTCATATGTACAAGAATATAACTACTATAATACTGCTCCTATATACAAGAATATAACTACTATAATACTGCTGCTATATACAAGAATATAACTACTATAATACTGCCCCCTATGTACAAGAATATAACTACTATAATACTGCCCCTATGTACAAGAATATAACTACTATAATACTGCCCCTATGTACAAGAATATAACTACTATAATACTGCCCCTATGTACAAGAATATAACTACTATAATACTGCCCCTATGTACAAGAATATAACTACTATAATACTGCCCCTATGTACAAGAATATAACTACTATAATACTGCTCCTATGTACAAGAATATAACTACTATAATACTGCCCCTATGTACAAGAATATAACTACTATAATACTGCTCCCTATGTACAAGAATATAACTACTATAATACTGCTCCCTATGTACAAGAATATAACTACTATAATACTGCCCCCTATGTACAAGAATATAACTACTATAATACTGCCCCTATGTACAAGAATATAACTACGATAATACAGCCCCTATGTACAAGAATATAACTACTATAATACTGCCCTCTATGTACAAGAATATAACTACTATAATACTGCCCCTTATGGACGGGTGGACGTTACTGACCTGCAGAGTGACTAGGTTGACTGATAACATCTTGTATAACATGTCCTTCGCCTCCTTTGCTGGGATCATGGCGAAGTCCTCCACCTGCTTCTGCTCCAAGTGTCTCTTACGTAAAAGGAGGCGGAAGATCCGAGCGCAGCGGGAGCCAAACCTGCCGGGAAAAAAAAAATTAAACTTAGAATAGTCAGAAACTTGTGCGCTTCTCTTCTGATTTCTCACCTTTCCTGGACGATGGATTCCAGGTTGGAGGTGGCCAGGGAGGCGACGGCTTTGTGTAAATCTCACGGGGTTAAGTCAGCAACAAAACACGGTGAAAAGTAAAGTTCCGGATTATCGGACAACAAACCACTCATTCATATGTTAGAAAGGATACTGATGACGAAGGTCCCCCCGCCACTGTCCCCCGACCGCCCCACAAACTGCAGCTGAAATCAATGAGAGAGAACAGAGTGACTGAGAAGCAGAAACAAAGCGCCACGTGGCGACAGGACGGGACCAAGTCATTACCGGATCGTCTGACAGCAGCGTCAGGTACTGGTCCAACACCTGCTTGGAGATATTGTATCCTGTGGGTAAATCTCGGAAAATCTGAAAAAAACAAACAAAACAAAACAACATGGAGATCTTAAAGGGGAACCCACTTATTTCATGTAAAGTTGTCTTAAAGAGGTTGTCCACTACTTTTTCATTGATGACTTATCCTTAGTTTAGGTCATCAATGTCTGATTGGCCGGGGTCTGACACCCGGTACCTCGCCGATCAGCCGTTATCGGTGGCCGGAAGTACTCATTTACGGAGCAGGCCGTCTTCTGGTAGTGGCTGAGGTTTGGTACGGCACATCTGCCCCTTACTCAAATCAATAGGAGGTGTATGTGCAGTACCCTGCAGCGGCCACTATCAGAAGATGGCCAGCTCTGAAAGTATTTACGCCTGCCGCCGATAACAGTTGATCAGCGGGGGTGCCGGGCCCCAGCTGATCAGACACTGGTGACCTATCCTCAGGTCATCAATGAAAAAGTAGTGGACAACCTCTTCAAGTGCACAGATAATGGTGTAAAATGGAGCATAGCTGCACCTATACCTCATTGGAGGAGAGCGGCTGTGTGAACGCGGCGTTGGAGGAAGTGGTGATCTCGCTCATTCTCAGCATGGTGCGGACGATCTCGCTGCTGGTCTGGAATAGAAGCAATCAGATCACTATTAGGAATCGTAGTGGGGGCCGCTAGCGTCCCTTGCATGCCAGGCCTCATTGTGCACATATGTGAGCCGCGAGGTTAGGCAACAGCCCTTCCTCTTACCTGGTCCATCTTGTTGGACACGGCGCTGATGATGGCCTGGTCTCTGAAGTGCTGGTGAAAGCGATCCATGTTGATCTGCCAGTAGATGGCGTCATCCTGGCCGCTCTGAGGAGAAGTCACATGACTAAAGACAGAATGGCCGACGTGGCGTACAGCTCTGCCCTCTGTTGACCAGCACTCACCTCTCCCACGGGTTCTCTCTTCGGCCTCTTGCTCTGTGTCGCCCCCTCGTCATCATCAGAAGATCGGCGGCGCTTCCCTCTCCCTGCGGAGAACATGAGACTGATGACTGTGGGCAACGGGGTCCGTCCCTGGCACCACACGGGCACTGAGCCTCCTCACCAATCAGGGTGACCTTGGGCACTATGTACATTTCGCTCTCACTGGTGACCAGAGTGGGCGCTGGGGGCCGCCGTCCCTCTGTGCTGGGCGTATCCCCCTTATCGGAGAGGCCCGGGCAACGCTGCACGAAGTGGGTGTCTGCCAGCTTACTGAAGGTCGCCATCACCTCGCTGTACTCCATGCTCTTCCCATCTGTAAAGAAGACATCAAAAACAGTGTAACAAAGCCTCAGCTGAGAGAAAAACTGACAGCAAGAAGAAGCCACTATTCCTGCAGCTGCCGCCTGCCACCACTAGAGGTCACAGGGTAACAGTACACAGGCCCCATGCAGAGTAATGAGGGGATGCTGTACTCGCCTTCCATAGTGTCGGTCAGTCGGTCGGCGACTTTCTTCACGGCGGCGGTCAGCGTCATCTTGCCGTTCAGCAGCAGCTCCTCCACGATGAGCTCGCCCGTGTCTCCGTACAGGGTCTTAGCGGTGTAGATGTAGCGGGGGAAGCGGAGGATGCGCAGGCAGCAGTCACACTGGGTGGTGTACTCCACAAAGCCGCGCTTGTGCATCTGGTACGTGACCAGGCCGTGCTGGAGGAGGACGCACAGAGCCTTCCGCACCTGCGGGGGGACGGAGGCCGCCATCAGGAGGGGAAGGGGGGGGGCAGAGGCCGCCGCCGCATCAGGGGTGAGAAAGAGGGGGGGGGCAGAGGCCGCCGTCAGGGGCGAGAAAGAGGGGGGGGCAGAGGCCGCCGTCAGGGGCGAGAAAGAGGGGGGGGCAGAGGCCGCCGTCAGGGGCGAGAAAGAGGGGGGGGCAGAGGCCGCCGTCAGGGGCGAGAAAGAGGGGGGGGCAGAGGCCGTCGTCAGGGGCGAGAAAGAGGGGGGGGCAGAGGCCGCCGTCAGGGGCGAGAAAGAGGGGGGGGCAGAGGCCGTCGTCAGGGGCGAGAAAGAGGGGGGGCAGAGGCCGCTGTCAGGGGCGAGAAAGAGGGGGGGGGGACAGAAGCTGCCATCAGGAGGGGGGGGGGAGGCCAGGTGCCGCTGTCAGGAGGAGGGGATGGGGGGGAACTGACAACGCTGTCATCGGGGGAATGGGTGGAACAGACGCGGCAGTCATCTGGTTAGGGGGGGACAGACACCGTTGTGGCCAGCAGCGATCTGGGGTTGCTCCAAACCTCCAACGGTGAAGGTGTCCAGTCACTGACTGGCAGCAGCGGTACCTGATCGGTGGAGGTCCCGGTCTCGTTGACGATGACTCTGAGCGGCTGAGCGCCCGTCCGGATGAGGAAGGTGCCCACACGCTCCACGATTTCCCCGTAGTGTTCCCGCAGCAGCAGCGAGCTCAGCCGCAGCTCCACCGCCGTCATCTGCAGGGAAGATGGGAGGAGTAGTCCTACAACAATGATATAGCACGGGCATGCTGATACTTGTAGTACTACAGCAGAACACGGCCATATTAGGAATTCCACTACATCATTGACACACCACAAAATGCTGGGCGTTGTAGTCCCACAGCACTGTCTGCACAACACCCTGAGAGTTGTAGTACCACAAAGTAAGCTGGGCTGGGAGTCCCGCTCCTGCTGGGCCTTGTAGTACCACACTGACCTCTCACCTCAGCAGTCCCCGGGCGCTGAGCTCAGGCTTTGCAGTCGTGTATCAGGAAGGTTTGTTAATAAAGCTTGTCTCCATGGAAAGAGCGACCACAGAAGCAGGACGCTCCGCCCGCGCCTCAGTGTTGCTGGAGGACCGGACGCCTCTCGCTGGTGGCTGCAAGGATAGAGCGGCTGTGGCAGGGGCGGCGCTCTCTGCTGCTCGGAGGACTGACGTGACGAGAGGAGCGGGCGGAGGAGGAAGAGAAAAATGGCGGAGGCGGCGGCGGTGTCCCAGCATCGCTTCTTCTGCCATCACTGCAAGGGGGAGGTCAGCCCCAAACTGCCGGTGAGTGCGGAGCGCCCGGGGCAGGAGGAGAGCGGGAGGCGGCGCAGAGGCCGGGGAGCAGCCGGCGTAACGGGACCCGATCCTGCTCCACCTGTCAGTACAAGCCGTCACCCCCCCCCCAGCTTGGCCCCTTTCATTTTGCCTGGAGAAAACTGGATGGAGAATTTTGTTGGCATCATGGATGACCGTGCCAACCCTATACCCAGGAGTGCACGGACCGTGCCCACCCATGCCCCAAATGCTGACCCCCGGGCCCCCATAAACAGCCGCAGTCATTAGTGTGGGTGTCCTATATTCTCAGGGCCTGGTCTGTCGGGTGCCCCCTGTGCAGCCCCCCGTGGCCTTCGCTCCTGGTCTGTCGGGTGCCCCCTGTGCAGCCCCCCGTGGCCTTCGCTCCTGGTCTGTCGGGTGCCCCCTGTGCAGCCCCCCGTGGCCTTCGCTCCTGGTCTGTCGGGTGCCCCCTGTGCAGCCCCCTGTGGCCTTCGCTCCTGGTCTGTCGGGTGCCCCCTGTGCAGCCCCCTGTGGCCTTCGCTCCTGGTCTGTCGGGTGCCCCCTGTGCAGCCCCCTGTGGCCTTCGCTCCTGGTCTGTCGGGTGCCCCCTGTGCAGCCCCCTGTGGCCTTCGCTCCTGGTCTGTCGGGTGCCCCCTGTGCAGCCCCCCCCGTGGCCTTCGCTCCTGGTCTGTCGGGTGCCCCCTGTGCAGCCCCCCCCCCGTGGCCTTCGCTCCTGGTCTGTCGGGTGCCCCCTGTGCAGCCCCCCCCGTGGCCTTCGCTCCTGGTCTGTCGGGTGCCCCCTGTGCAGCCCCCCCCGTGGCCTTCGCTCCTGGTCTGTCGGGTGCCCCCTGTGCAGCCCCCCCCGTGGCCTTCGCTCCTGGTCTGTCGGGTGCCCCCTGTGCAGCCCCCCCCGTGGCCTTCGCTCCTGGTCTGTCGGGTGCCCCCTGTGCAGCCCCCCCCGTGGCCTTCGCTCCTGGTCTGTCGGGTGCCCCCTGTGCAGCCCCCCCCGTGGCCTTCGCTCCTGGTCTGTCGGGTGCCCCCTGTGCAGCCCCCCCCGTGGCCTTCGCTCCTGGTCTGTCGGGTGCCCCCTGTGCAGCCCCCCCCGTGGCCTTCGCTCCTGGTCTGTCGGGTGCCCCCTGTGCAGCCCCCCCCGTGGCCTTCGCTCCTGGTCTGTCGGGTGCCCCCTGTGCAGCCCCCCCCGTGGCCTTCGCTCCTGGTCTGTCGGGTGCCCCCTGTGCAGCCCCCCCCGTGGCCTTCGCTCCTGGTCTGTCGGGTGCCCCCTGTGCAGCCCCCCCCGTGGCCTTCGCTCCTGGTCTGTCGGGTGCCCCCTGTGCAGCCCCCCCCGTGGCCTTCGCTCCTGGTCTGTCGGGTGCCCCCTGTGCAGCCCCCCCCGTGGCCTTCGCTCCTGGTCTGTCGGGTGCCCCCTGTGCAGCCCCCCCCGTGGCCTTCGCTCCTGGTCTGTCGGGTGCCCCCTGTGCAGCCCCCCCCGTGGCCTTCGCTCCTGGTCTGTCGGGTGCCCCCTGTGCAGCCCCCCCCGTGGCCTTCGCTCCTGGTCTGTCGGGTGCCCCCTGTGCAGCCCCCCCCGTGGCCTTCGCTCCTGGTCTGTCGGGTGCCCCCTGTGCAGCCCCCCCCGTGGCCTTCGCTCCTGGTCTGTCGGGTGCCCCCTGTGCAGCCCCCCCCGTGGCCTTCGCTCCTGGTCTGTCGGGTGCCCCCTGTGCAGCCCCCCCCGTGGCCTTCGCTCCTGGTCTGTCGGGTGCCCCCTGTGCAGCCCCCCCCGTGGCCTTCGCTCCTGGTCTGTCGGGTGCCCCCTGTGCAGCCCCCCCCGTGGCCTTCGCTCCTGGTCTGTCGGGTGCCCCCTGTGCAGCCCCCCCCGTGGCCTTCGCTCCTGGTCTGTCGGGTGCCCCCTGTGCAGCCCCCCCCGTGGCCTTCGCTCCTGGTCTGTCGGGTGCCCCCTGTGCAGCCCCCCCCGTGGCCTTCGCTCCTGGTCTGTCGGGTGCCCCCTGTGCAGCCCCCCCCGTGGCCTTCGCTCCTGGTCTGTCGGGTGCCCCCTGTGCAGCCCCCCCCGTGGCCTTCGCTCCTGGTCTGTCGGGTGCCCCCTGTGCAGCCCCCCCCGTGGCCTTCGCTCCTGGTCTGTCGGGTGCCCCCTGTGCAGCCCCCCCCGTGGCCTTCGCTCCTGGTCTGTCGGGTGCCCCCTGTGCAGCCCCCCCCGTGGCCTTCGCTCCTGGTCTGTCGGGTGCCCCCTGTGCAGCCCCCCCCGTGGCCTTCGCTCCTGGTCTGTCGGGTGCCCCCTGTGCAGCCCCCCCCGTGGCCTTCGCTCCTGGTCTGTCGGGTGCCCCCTGTGCAGCCCCCCCCGTGGCCTTCGCTCCTGGTCTGTCGGGTGCCCCCTGTGCAGCCCCCCCCGTGGCCTTCGCTCCTGGTCTGTCGGGTGCCCCCTGTGCAGCCCCCCCCGTGGCCTTCGCTCCTGGTCTGTCGGGTGCCCCCTGTGCAGCCCCCCCCGTGGCCTTCGCTCCTGGTCTGTCGGGTGCCCCCTGTGCAGCCCCCCCCGTGGCCTTCGCTCCTGGTCTGTCGGGTGCCCCCTGTGCAGCCCCCCCCCCGTGGCCTTCGCTCCTGGTCTGTCGGGTGCCCCCTGTGCAGCCCCCCCCGTGGCCTTCGCTCCTGGTCTGTCGGGTGCCCCCTGTGCAGCCCCCCCCCGTGGCCTTCGCTCCTGGTCTGTCGGGTGCCCCCTGTGCAGCCCCCCCCGTGGCCTTCGCTCCTGGTCTGTCGGGTGCCCCCTGTGCAGCCCCCCCCGTGGCCTTCGCTCCTGGTCTGTCGGGTGCCCCCTGTGCAGCCCCCCCCGTGGCCTTCGCTCCTGGTCTGTCGGGTGCCCCCTGTGCAGCCCCCCCCGTGGCCTTCGCTCCTGGTCTGTCGGGTGCCCCCTGTGCAGCCCCCCCCGTGGCCTTCGCTCCTGGTCTGTCGGGTGCCCCCTGTGCAGCCCCCCCCGTGGCCTTCGCTCCTGGTCTGTCGGGTGCCCCCTGTGCAGCCCCCCCCGTGGCCTTCGCTCCTGGTCTGTCGGGTGCCCCCTGTGCAGCCCCCCCCGTGGCCTTCGCTCCTGGTCTGTCGGGTGCCCCCTGTGCAGCCCCCCCCGTGGCCTTCGCTCCTGGTCTGTCGGGTGCCCCCTGTGCAGCCCCCCCCGTGGCCTTCGCTCCTGGTCTGTCGGGTGCCCCCTGTGCAGCCCCCCCCGTGGCCTTCGCTCCTGGTCTGTCGGGTGCCCCCTGTGCAGCCCCCCCCGTGGCCTTCGCTCCTGGTCTGTCGGGTGCCCCCTGTGCAGCCCCCCCCGTGGCCTTCGCTCCTGGTCTGTCGGGTGCCCCCTGTGCAGCCCCCCCCGTGGCCTTCGCTCCTGGTCTGTCGGGTGCCCCCTGTGCAGCCCCCCCCGTGGCCTTCGCTCCTGGTCTGTCGGGTGCCCCCTGTGCAGCCCCCCCCGTGGCCTTCGCTCCTGGTCTGTCGGGTGCCCCCTGTGCAGCCCCCCCCGTGGCCTTCGCTCCTGGTCTGTCGGGTGCCCCCTGTGCAGCCCCCCCCGTGGCCTTCGCTCCTGGTCTGTCGGGTGCCCCCTGTGCAGCCCCCCCCGTGGCCTTCGCTCCTGGTCTGTCGGGTGCCCCCTGTGCAGCCCCCCCCGTGGCCTTCGCTCCTGGTCTGTCGGGTGCCCCCTGTGCAGCCCCCCCCGTGGCCTTCGCTCCTGGTCTGTCGGGTGCCCCCTGTGCAGCCCCCCCCGTGGCCTTCGCTCCTGGTCTGTCGGGTGCCCCCTGTGCAGCCCCCCCCGTGGCCTTCGCTCCTGGTCTGTCGGGTGCCCCCTGTGCAGCCCCCCCCGTGGCCTTCGCTCCTGGTCTGTCGGGTGCCCCCTGTGCAGCCCCCCCCGTGGCCTTCGCTCCTGGTCTGTCGGGTGCCCCCTGTGCAGCCCCCCCCGTGGCCTTCGCTCCTGGTCTGTCGGGTGCCCCCTGTGCAGCCCCCCCCGTGGCCTTCGCTCCTGGTCTGTCGGGTGCCCCCTGTGCAGCCCCCCCCGTGGCCTTCGCTCCTGGTCTGTCGGGTGCCCCCTGTGCAGCCCCCCCCGTGGCCTTCGCTCCTGGTCTGTCGGGTGCCCCCTGTGCAGCCCCCCCCGTGGCCTTCGCTCCTGGTCTGTCGGGTGCCCCCTGTGCAGCCCCCCCCGTGGCCTTCGCTCCTGGTCTGTCGGGTGCCCCCTGTGCAGCCCCCCCCGTGGCCTTCGCTCCTGGTCTGTCGGGTGCCCCCTGTGCAGCCCCCCCCGTGGCCTTCGCTCCTGGTCTGTCGGGTGCCCCCTGTGCAGCCCCCCCCGTGGCCTTCGCTCCTGGTCTGTCGGGTGCCCCCTGTGCAGCCCCCCCCGTGGCCTTCGCTCCTGGTCTGTCGGGTGCCCCCTGTGCAGCCCCCCCCGTGGCCTTCGCTCCTGGTCTGTCGGGTGCCCCCTGTGCAGCCCCCCCCGTGGCCTTCGCTCCTGGTCTGTCGGGTGCCCCCTGTGCAGCCCCCCCCGTGGCCTTCGCTCCTGGTCTGTCGGGTGCCCCCTGTGCAGCCCCCCCCGTGGCCTTCGCTCCTGGTCTGTCGGGTGCCCCCTGTGCAGCCCCCCCCGTGGCCTTCGCTCCTGGTCTGTCGGGTGCCCCCTGTGCAGCCCCCCCCGTGGCCTTCGCTCCTGGTCTGTCGGGTGCCCCCTGTGCAGCCCCCCCCGTGGCCTTCGCTCCTGGTCTGTCGGGTGCCCCCTGTGCAGCCCCCCCCGTGGCCTTCGCTCCTGGTCTGTCGGGTGCCCCCTGTGCAGCCCCCCCCGTGGCCTTCGCTCCTGGTCTGTCGGGTGCCCCCTGTGCAGCCCCCCCCGTGGCCTTCGCTCCTGGTCTGTCGGGTGCCCCCTGTGCAGCCCCCCCCGTGGCCTTCGCTCCTGGTCTGTCGGGTGCCCCCTGTGCAGCCCCCCCGTGGCCTTCGCTCCTGGTCTGTCGGGTGCCCCCTGTGCAGCCCCCCCCGTGGCCTTCGCTCCTGGTCTGTCGGGTGCCCCCTGTGCAGCCCCCCCCGTGGCCTTCGCTCCTGGTCTGTCGGGTGCCCCCTGTGCAGCCCCCCCCGTGGCCTTCGCTCCTGGTCTGTCGGGTGCCCCCTGTGCAGCCCCCCCCGTGGCCTTCGCTCCTGGTCTGTCGGGTGCCCCCTGTGCAGCCCCCCCCGTGGCCTTCGCTCCTGGTCTGTCGGGTGCCCCCTGTGCAGCCCCCCCCGTGGCCTTCGCTCCTGGTCTGTCGGGTGCCCCCTGTGCAGCCCCCCCCCGTGGCCTTCGCTCCTGGTCTGTCGGGTGCCCCCTGTGCAGCCCCCCCCGTGGCCTTCGCTCCTGGTCTGTCGGGTGCCCCCTGTGCAGCCCCCCCCGTGGCCTTCGCTCCTGGTCTGTCGGGTGCCCCCTGTGCAGCCCCCCCCGTGGCCTTCGCTCCTGGTCTGTCGGGTGCCCCCTGTGCAGCCCCCCCCGTGGCCTTCGCTCCTGGTCTGTCGGGTGCCCCCTGTGCAGCCCCCCCCGTGGCCTTCGCTCCTGGTCTGTCGGGTGCCCCCTGTGCAGCCCCCCCCGTGGCCTTCGCTCCTGGTCTGTCGGGTGCCCCCTGTGCAGCCCCCCCCGTGGCCTTCGCTCCTGGTCTGTCGGGTGCCCCCTGTGCAGCCCCCCCCGTGGCCTTCGCTCCTGGTCTGTCGGGTGCCCCCGGTGCAGGCCCCCTGTGGCCTGCGCTCCTGGTCTGTCGGGTGCCCCCGGTGCAGGCCCCCTGTGGCCTGCGCTCCTGGTCTGTCGGGTGCCCCCGGTGCAGGCCCCCTGTGGCCTGCGCTCCTGGTCTGTCGGGTGCCCCCGGTGCAGGCCCCCTGTGGCCTGCGCTCCTGGTCTGTCGGGTGCCCCTGGTGCAGGCCCCCTGTGGCCTGCGCTCCTGGTCTGTCGGGTGGCCTGCGCTCCTGGCCTGTCGCAGTTACATGCGTGTTCTGGGCCGGGGCTGTTTTTCACCAGAAATCCTTGATCATTTCTGATTTCTTCTCTGAAACTGATGCTGCAGCTCTGGTGGTGAATAGAGAGAATGTACTTAATCATTAGTTATGTATTGTTACACCCGGAGATGCAGTCGCCATGCTACTGCTCCACTCACACCCGAAGCTGCATTCACCGCTCCACTGCATTCTGGGAGATGTAGAGTTGACTTGCATTGTTATAATCTCCCAGAATGCTCCTGGGCTGTGTCCAACTACAGATTCCCGGGGCTGGGCAGCAGAATAGTGAGTGCAACTCTGGACGTGCTCTGTGCCGGCTCCCCTCACGCTCTCCTCTCCTCTCTTCTCTTCCAGGAGTACATTTGCCCCCGTTGCGACTCCAGCTTTATCGAAGAAGTGACTGAAGACTCCAGGTAGGGGGCGCTCATGTGCACCCTCAGGTGAAGCTTTGGCTGTGACTAGAGGACAGGTCGCTCTCTGCTGTCAGACAGCCGTCCAGTGTGGCATGTGTGGTCCAGGATGGTGGTGCTGGATGCGGCTGAGCTCAGCCGTCACGCAGGCTGTGGGGTGGATGCGGCTGAGCTCAGCCGTCACGCAGCCTGTGGGGGGTGGATGATGCGGCTGAGCTCAGCCGTCACGCAGCCTGTGGGGTGAATGTGGAGGTAGATGTGGCGCTGGCTCCGTCTTGCCTGCGGCTGATGCTGGTGGCTGCGGTTCGGGGAGTTCAGCAGCGGGGGGCGCTCTGCTCTGGGTGGAGCCGCTCTGATCCTCTTCCTTGTTTCTCAGTCTTTTAGACTCTGGAGGAAACACAATAGATGATAATGGAACGGCGCATTTCACAGAGGTCAGTGCCGTATCTTTAACCCCTGTGGGGAAATGTGTGTTGTCCATACTCTGTGGCCCCCTGGGGTCCCTAATGGTTTTCTTGAGTAAGGCCCAGGCTTCTTCCTTCTAGTATTAGGGGGTAAGATTCCCTGTGTGACGGCTGCCCCTTTAAGAGATGTTTTCCCCCCAGCTCTGGGACCACATGGACCACACCATGTTCTTCCCCGATTTCCGGCATTTCCTGAGCAGCAGCTCCCTGGACCAAGACAACAGAGATGGCGAGCGGCGCCACCAGGGCCACTCAGACCTCCGGACCCGCTGGCCCCTGCGGCAGCCCACCCGTTACAGATCCCGCGTCAGCTCCCGGCCCGACCGCTCCCCGGCCATCGAGGGGTGAGTCCCATGATCCTCTGCGCAAGAGAATCACGTGACCGCCTAGAGACTGATGATTGGTAGTGACAATCTGACAGCCAAATTAGGAGCTAGTAATTGTCCATGTCTCCTTTACAATCATAAATTACCAAATTATTTTTTTCTTTTTTGGTCCCCAGAATCATCCAGCAGATCTTCACTGGGTTCCTCGCTAATCCTCATTTACCAGGGTCAGGGGGTCCCGTCTCATGGTAAGTGTCATTGGAGCACCGCTGTAGTGTAAAGCATGGGGGCTGAAACGCAGAGAAGAATTGACAGTTCTCACATGACCACAGGGGGCGCTGTAGGAGCGATATAATGACAGCAAATGTAAAATCACCCCAAAGTGGAGCCTGCGAGGTGCATGTGATGGGGGAGGTGGATAAAGTACACAGATGTCACGGCGAGGGGCGCTCATCCACAGCCGCTGTCATCGATACTCACAGCTGGTGTGTGGGCCGAGCGGAGGATTACATTACTCATCTCTGTAATGTAAGAAGCCCCCAGACACACGAGTCCTCACAGGACGATACAGCAAAGCTGAGAATGCCCCCTACTGCCTCCACCAGGGACTGCAGGGTCCTGGCTATAGAATGACTGGGCCTCTCTGCTGCCCTCTTGTGTATGGTGTGATATCACATCCTATTAGCTGCACTCTGCTGCCCTCCTGTGGACAGTGTATGATATCACATCAAGTGACTGCTGCACTCTGCTGCCCTCCTGTGGAGTGTGTGTGATATCACATCCTGATGTAAGCTGCATGCTGCTGCTCTCTGGTGCTCAGATCATGAACTGCATAGTAACTGCTGCTGTCTTGTGTTAGATTATGTTAACCCTTTGGTTCCCCTTGCAGGAGCGGGATGCTTCATTCCAATCCTGCCGACTATGCCTGGGGGCAGAGCGGCCTGGACTCAATCGTCACTCAGGTGAGGGCATACTTGGGAGAGTTCCCTACATTTGCTGGGCAGTTGAATCCATTCTGTTGTTCTCTGTTATCAGCCATTCAGAACACTACAGTAGGTCATTATTTAATGAGAAGTGAGAGAAACATTTTGTCCCATCCCAGGGTCACTATTACTGTGTAAGCAGCAGGCTTTAGGCTTACCGGCCCTTTAAGAAACAGTCCCATGGAAGAGAATGCTGCTCTGCAGGTCCTGAGTTCTAATTTTTATTTTTTTCAGCTTTTAGGCCAACTGGAAAATACCGGCCCCCCGCCGGCAGACAAAGAGAAGATCTCCTCCCTTCCGACAGTGACAGTAACTCGGGAGCAAGTGGGTAAGTCCCGCAGGGGCCGGTCAGTAAGGGGTTAACCCCTGCGTCGCTGATGGTGACCCGATGTCTGTCCTATAGATATGGGCCTGGAGTGTCCTGTGTGTAAAGATGACTACACTGAGTCGGAGGAGGTCAGGCAGCTGCCCTGCAATCACTTCTTCCATGGAGACTGCATTGTGCCTTGGCTCGAGATGGTAATAATGCACCTGCCCCCTCCGGTGGGCGCGTGCCTGCCCCCTCCTCTATGTGTCTGAGTATTTTTGTGCCTACAACATAAGAGATCCTCAGTAATATGAGGCCATTTATGGGATGTAATGCCATCTCCTAGATGACCAGCAGATGGCGCCGCAGCACACCATCCTCTCTATCTGTAGGTCTTAGATAGAAATAGGTGAGGTCTGAGCCCCCAGCTGGTTTACCCCTTGTTTGCCCTTCTCTTCACAGCATGACACGTGTCCGGTTTGCCGAAAGAGTTTAAATGGTGAGGATTCGACGAGACAAGCGCCCGGTTCGGAGGCCTCCGCCAGTAACAGCTACAGTGGGGAAAGCCAGGCGCATGACAGATGGTCCTTCTGAAGGGTCCCGTTCCCAGGGACCCGGCCTTCCTGCAGTCTCCAGCAAGAGACACTAAATTGCCAACCACATCCTGAGCTGGCAGCGGTGGTCTGTGCCCGACGGACCCGAACAATGGCCATTTTACATTTCCTCCTCCAGTGGGCGCCCGATGGCCTGCGAGGTCACATGACCCGTATTCGGAGGGAGTTTGGACTGATGCTTGGACTATGGACTGGACGATTCTGCCCCGGTGACCAAACATCTCACCGAGGGGACGGGGTCCGGGCCGGTGTTTTTCTTCTTTTTCTTTTGCACATACGCCCCCGCCCCTCGCGTTCTCCTCGGCTGATTGTGGGGAATCATAAGATAAAACAATCTAATAAAATATTTGTAAATCTAAAATAAATTTCTTCTTATATCCAGAAAGATCCGCCGCGCCCGACCTCGTTCTTATCCGTGCACTCGAGAGCGGCAGGAAATGGGCATCTTTATTACCTGTGTATTCTGCAGTTCAGGCTGGGGTGGAAACCATCAGCAAGTAGCCTGATCTGCCTGCACTCCTAGCACTTGCCACCTTGGTGATGTACGTTCAGGTCCTGGTGGTCACGGGCACAAAGCACATGAAGGTGCAGAAATGGCGACTACCCTGCTTGCTGATGGTTTCCAGCTATTAACTGTGTTTTATATGCTTTCCCATAAGTAGATCTTCCAGTTTTTATATAAAACTCCCCTCCCCTCTCCGTTCCCCCCCCGGAGTTCCCCTTTATAATCCTGAGAATGGTTCACCGGTCAGCAGATGTCTCCCCGTCAGTCTCATCAGTGTTCATACAGTGTCCTGGGCACGGGGGATGGGCAGGGGAATTGTCAGAGCCGTTATCATCAGAGTCCTGCCTGCAAACACCAGGTATCAAGGGCTCTGACAACAGAAAATGGCGGATAAATCTGTTCCTCTGCCGCGTGGCGGCTGCAGATCATTGCTCTTCCTTAGTGGCAGCTTCTTCTTCTTCTTCCTTCTCCTCACCCTGCATCTTCCTGGAGAAAAATCCCAACTACAAGAGAAAAAAGAAAAAAAAAGTGTAATGGTGCAGTACTCTAGCCAACCACTAGATGGCCCATCAGCAACTACCACTGGCAGTCACAGTGTAAACTGCCACACACCAGCCACTTGATGGTGCCATCGTGCAGCCTATCACTCACCACTAGATGGTGCTGCTGATCCAGACCTCCATTGTCTACATTGGAAAATGTTTTTTTTACCTTCCATAGGATAAAGATGATCAGCGCCAGGAGGAGGAGACCCCCGATAACACTTCCAATGAGGATCCACAGGGACAGCGGGAGGAGGACAGGCTGCAGCAACTCCAAAACGCTCTGAAAAGAGGTCACCACTTACGTCTACAATACGGTATATCTGTACAGGTACATAGGATTGTCTGCAGCCACCACTAGGGGGAGCTCCCTGTATACAGAGATGCATAATATTCTGCCTAAAGCCACCACTAGGGGGAGCTCCCTGTATACAGAGATACATAATAGTATTCTGTCTGCAGCCACCACTAGGGGGAGCTCCTTGCACTCAGCGATGTATACAGGGAGCTCCCCCCAGTGGTGGCTATAAGTATAAAGGGTCATGTTTGAAGTGGAGTCAACCACTAATGAAGTGACATTTGGGGTCTTACCGGCCCGGGGGTCCAGCCTGCCCCACCCTCGGTTACCTCCGTCCTGTGTTTTGCACCATCAGTAAATAGGACTCCATCGTCTTTAATATCCAGGTAGAACTCGCTGATCACTTTCACCGACCGAAACTTTGCCTGTAAAGGAAGAGAAGAGTCACCAGTGTGGAACTACAAGCCCCAGCATTCCTGTGGTTACAGTAGTGATGAGGAGCAGACGCCATTACTGCCCCGATCTCCTCTAAAGCTGCGATTGATCGACAGTCAGATCCTGTTCTGTCCCCGGAGACATGGAGTCATCACATCTGACAGCCACTCCGACCGCTACAGCTCTGCAGAGCATCGCTCCACCTCCTGACAGGGATATCCTGCAGATTATTACACCACTGACCTCTCTGCAGAACATCGCTCCTCTACCCCCTGACAGATACATAGTGATATATCCTGCAGACTATTACACCACCGACCTCTCTGCAGAACATCGCTCCTCCACCTCCTGACAGATACATAGTGATATATCCTGCAGACTATTACACCACTGACCTCTCTGCAGAACATCGCTCCTCCACCTCCTGACAGATACATAGTGATATATCCTGCAGATTATTACACCACTGACCTCTCTGCAGAGCATCGGCTCCTCTACCCCCTGACAGATACATAGTGACACAATCTGCAGACTATCGCGCTCTTACGTTGGAGAAGAAGTGGTTGTGGAGGATCCTCAGGACGGAGAGGTCGGAGTTCTTCTCCAGCACCGGGATGCGGCAGGTGATGCTCTGGCACCAGCTGTTACTGCAGTTCTAATATTTGGGATGCGGAGACATGAAGACATTATATTACTGCCGACCCCCAATCACCTGTCATTACTAACACTGCCCCATACACTGCACACTGCTCCTGAAACACTCTGTGCTGCCGGGGGCTGTGCACGGCTCGGGCTCACCACTATGCTGGTATGGGCCAGGTCTTCGGGGTGGAACGGCACCATGGCGGTCCTGGATCTGGTCATGTTGAACACCATGCAGATCACCTGTGGGCAGAGGGCAGAGACGGGTCACCTGTGCCCCCTCCCTGCAAGGTTCTCCCATGACATCATCGCCCCCTCTTACATCATCAGCAGAGATGATCCTGGACACCGACATGAAGTACAGACCCCCGTAGCCCATGGCCGGCGTGTGGATGTGCACCGACACATTGTACAGGGGGTAACAGTCAACATGCTGGACCTGTGGGTGCAGGAAGGACATACGGGGTTAAAGGGAACTCTGTACACCGTGTTATTATAGGGGAACCCTGTACACCGTGTTATTATAGGAGAACCCTGTATACCGTGTTATTATAGGGGAACCCTGTACACCGTGTTATTATAGGAGAACCCTGTACACCGTGTTATTATAGAAGAACCCCGTACACTGTGTTATTATAGGAGAACCCCATACACTGTGTTATTATAGGAGAACCCTGTACACCGTGTTATTATAGGGGAACCCCGTACACCGTGTTATTATAGGAGAACCCCGTACACTGTGTTATTATAGGAGAACCCTGTATACCGTGTTATTATAGGAGAACCCTGTATACCGTGTTATTATAGGGGAACCCCGTACACCGTGTTATTATAGGAGAACCCTGTATACCGTGTTATTATAGGAGAACCCTGTATACCGTGTTATTATAGGAGAACCCCGTACACCGTGTTATTATAGGAGAACCCCGTATACCGTGTTATTATAGGAGAACCCTGTACACCGTGTTATTATAGGAGAACCCTGTACACCGTGTTATTATAGGAGAACCCCGTATACCGTGTTATTATAGGAGAACCCCGTACACCGTGTTATTATAGGAGAACCCTGTACACCGTGTTATTATAGGGGAACTCTGTACACCGTGTTATTATAGGAGAACCCTGTACACCGTGTTATTATAGGAGAACCCTGTACACCGTGTTATTATAGGAGAACCCCGTATACCGTGTTATTATAGGAGAACCCCGTACACCGTGTTATTATAGGGGAACCCTGTACACCGTGTTATTATAGGAGAACCCCGTACACCGTGTTATTATAGGAGAACCCTGTATACCGTGTTATTATAGGAGAACCCTGTACACCGTGTTATTATAGGAGAACCCTGTACACCGTGTTATTATAGGAGAACCCCGTACACTGTGTTATTATAGGGGAACCCTGTACACCGTGTTATTATAGGAGAACCCCGTACACTGTGTTATTATAGGAGAACCCCATACACTGTGTTATTATAGGAGAACCCTGTACACCGTGTTATTATAGGAGAACCCTGTATACCGTGTTATTATAGGGGAACCCCGTACACCGTGTTATTATAGGAGAACCCTGTATACCGTGTTATTATAGGAGAACCCTGTATACCGTGTTATTATAGGAGAACACTGTATACCGTGTTATTATAGGAGAACCCCGTACACCGTGTTATTATAGGAGAACCCCGTATACCGTGTTATTATAGGAGAACCCTGTACACCGTGTTATTATAGGAGAACCCTGTACACCGTGTTATTATAGGAGAACCCCGTATACCGTGTTATTATAGGAGAACCCCGTACACCGTGTTATTATAGGAGAACCCTGTACACCGTGTTATTATAGGGGAACTCTGTACACCGTGTTATTATAGGAGAACCCTGTACACCGTGTTATTATAGGAGAACCCTGTACACCGTGTTATTATAGGAGAACCCCGTACACCGTGTTTTTATAGGAGAACCCCGTACACTGTGTTATTATAGGAGAACCCTGTACACCGTGTTATTATAGGAGAACCCCGTACACCGTGTTATTATAGGAGAACCCCGTACACTGTGTTATTATAGGAGAACCCCGTACACCGTGTTATTATAGGAGAACCCTGTACACCGTGTTATTATAGGAGAACCCTGTACACCGTGTTATTATAGGAGAACCCCGTACACCGTGTTATTATAGGAGAACCCTGTACACCGTGTTATTATAGGAGAACCCCGTACACCGTGTTATTATAGGGGAACCCTGTACACCGTGTTATTATAGGAGAACCCTGTACACCGTGTTATTATAGGAGAACCCTGTATACCGTGTTATTATAGGAGAACCCCGTACACCGTGTTATTATAGGGGAACCCTGTACACCGTGTTATTATAGGAGAACCCTGTACACCGTGTTATTATAGGAGAACCCCGTACACCGTGTTATAGGAGAACCCTGTACACCGTGTTATTATAGGAGAACCCCGTACACCGTGTTATTATAGGAGAACCCTGTACACCGTGTTATTATAGGAGAACCCCGTACACCGTGTTTTTATAGGAGAACCCCGTACACTGTGTTATTATAGGAGAACCCTGTACACCGTGTTATTATAGGAGAACCCCGTACACCGTGTTATTATAGGAGAACCCTGTATACCGTGTTATTATAGGAGAACCCCGTACACCGTGTTATTATAGGAGAACCCTGTACACCGTGTTATTATAGGAGAACCCTGTATACCGTGTTATTATAGGAGAACCCTGTATACCGTGTTATAGGAGAACCCTGTACACCGTGTTATTATAGGAGAACCCTGTACACCGTGTTATTATAGGAGAACCCCGTACACCGTGTTATTATAGGAGAACCCTGTACACCGTGTTATTATAGGAGAACCCCGTACACCGTGTTATTATAGGGGAACCCTGTACACCGTGTTATTATAGGAGAACCCTGTACACCGTGTTATTATAGGAGAACCCTGTATACCGTGTTATTATAGGAGAACCCCGTACACCGTGTTATTATAGGGGAACCCTGTACACCGTGTTATTATAGGAGAACCCCGTACACCGTGTTATAGGAGAACCCTGTACACCGTGTTATTATAGGAGAACCCCGTACACCGTGTTATTATAGGAGAACCCTGTACACCGTGTTATTATAGGAGAACCCCGTACACCGTGTTTTTATAGGAGAACCCCGTACACTGTGTTATTATAGGAGAACCCTGTACACCGTGTTATTATAGGAGAACCCCGTACACCGTGTTATTATAGGAGAACCCTGTATACCGTGTTATTATAGGAGAACCCCGTACACCGTGTTATTATAGGAGAACCCTGTACACCGTGTTATTATAGGAGAACCCTGTATACTGTGTTATTATAGGAGAACCCTGTATACCGTGTTATAGGAGAACCCTGTACACCGTGTTATTATAGGAGAACCCCGTACACCGTGTTATTATAGGAGAACCCTGTACACCGTGTTATTATAGGAGAACCCCGTACACCGTGTTATTATAGGAGAACCCTGTACACCGTGTTATTATAGGAGAACCCTGTATACCGTGTTATAGGAGAACCCTGTACACCGTGATATTATAGGAGAACCCCGTACACCGTGTTATTATAGGAGAACCCCGTACACCGTGTTATAGGAGAACCCTGTACACCGTGTTATTATAGGAGAACCCCGTATACCGTGTTATTATAGGAGAACCCTGTACACCGTGTTATTATAGGAGAACCCCGTACACTGTGTTATTATAGGGGAACCCTGTACACCGTGTTATTATAGGGGAACCCTGTATACCGTGTTATTATAGGGGAACCCTGTACACCGTGTTATTATAGGAGAACCCCGTACACTGTGTTATTATAGGGGAACCCTGTACACCGTGTTATTATAGGGGAACCCTGTATACCGTGTTATTATAGGAGAACCCTGTACACCGTGTTATTATAGGAGAACCCTGTACACCGTGTTATTATAGGAGAACCCCGTACACCGTGTTATTATAGGAGAACCCTGTATACCGTGTTATTATAGGAGAACCCCGTACACCGTGTTATTATAGGGGAACTCCGTACACCGTGTTATTATAGAAGAACCCCGTACACCGTGTTATTATAGGAGAACCACGTACACTGTGTTATTATAGGAGAACCCTGTATACCGTGTTATTATAGAAGAACCCCGTACACCGTGTTATTATAGAAGAACCCCGTACACCGTGTTATTATAGGAGAACCCCGTACACCGTGTTATTATAGGAGAACCCCGTACACCGTGTTATTATAGGAGAACCCCGTACACCGTGTTATTATAGGAGAACCCTGTATACCGTGTTATTATAGGGGAACCCCGTACACCGTGTTATTATAGAAGAACCCCGTACACCGTGTTATTATAGGGGAACTCCGTACACCGTGTTATTATAGGGGAACCCTGTATACCGTGTTATTATAGGGGAACCCCGTACACCGTGTTATTATAGGAGAACCCTGTATACCGTGTTATTATAGGAGAACCCTGTATACCGTGTTATTATAGGAGAACCCTGTACACTGTGTTATTATAGGAGAACCCCGTACACTGTGTTATTATAGGAGAACCCCGTACACCGTGTTATAGGAGAACCCCGTACACCGTGTTATTATAGGAGAACCCCGTACACCGTGTTATTATAGGAGAACCCCGTACACCGTGTTATTATAGGAGAACCCCGTACACCGTGTTATTATAGGAGAACCCCGTACACCGTGTTATTATATGAGAACCCCGTACACCGTGTTATTATAGGAGAACCCCGTACACCGTGTTATTATAGGAGAACCCTGTATACCGTGTTATTATAGGAGAACCCCGTACACCGTGTTATTATAGGGGAACTCCGTACACCGTGTTATTATAGAAGAACCCCGTACACCGTGTTATTATAGGGGAACTCCGTACACCGTGTTATTATAGGAGAACCCCGTACACTGTGTTATTATAGGAGAACCCTGTATACCGTGTTATTATAGGGGAACCCCGTACACCGTGTTATTATAGGAGAACCCTGTATACCGTGTTATTATAGGAGAACCCTGTATACCGTGTTATTATAGGAGAACCCTGTACACTGTGTTATTATAGGAGAACCCCGTACACTGTGTTATTATAGGAGAACCCCGTACACCGTGTTATAGGAGAACCCTGTACACCGTGTTATTATAGGAGAACCCCGTACACCATGTTATTATAGGAGAACCCCGTACACTGTGTTATTATAGGAGAACCCTGTACACCGTGTTATTATAGGAGAACCCCGTACACCGTGTTATTATAGGAGAACCCTGTACACCGTGTTATTATAGGAGAACCCCGTACACCGTGTTATTATAGGAGAACCCCGTACACCGTGTTATTATAGGAGAACCCTGTACACCGTGTTATTATAGGAGAACCCCGTACACCGTGTTATTATAGGAGAACCCTGTACACTGTGTTATTATAGGAGAACCCCGTACACCGTGTTATTATAGGAGAACCCTGTATACCGTGTTATTATAGGAGAACCCTGTACACCGTGTTATTATAGGAGAACCCCGTACACCGTGTTATTATAGGAGAACCCTGTACACCGTGTTATTATAGGAGAACCCCGTACACCGTGTTATTATAGGAGAACCCCGTACACTGTGTTATTATAGGAGAACCCTGTACACCGTGTTATTATAGGAGAACCCCGTACACCGTGTTATTATAGGAGAACCCTGTATACCGTGTTATTATAGGAGAACCCCGTACACCGTGTTATTATAGGAGAACCCTGTACACCGTGTTATTATAGGAGAACCCTGTACACCGTGTTATTATAGGAGAACCCCGTACACCGTGTTATTATAGGAGAACCCTGTACACCGTGTTATTATAGGAGAACCCCGTACACCGTGTTATTATAGGAGAACCCTGTACACCGTGTTATTATAGGAGAACCCTGTATACCGTGTTATAGGAGAACCCTGTACACCGTGTTATTATAGGAGAACCCCGTACACCATGTTATTATAGGAGAACCCCGTACACCGTGTTATAGGAGAACCCCGTACACCGTGTTATTATAGGAGAACCCCGTACACCGTGTTATTATAGGGGAACTCCGTACACCGTGTTATTATAGGAGAACCCTGTACACCGTGTTATTATAGGAGAACCCTGTACACAGTGTTATTATAGGGGAACTCTGTACACCGTGTTATTATAGGAGAACCCTGTATACCGTGTTATTATAGGGGAACCCTGTACACCGTGTTATTATAGGAGAACCCTGTACACCGTGTTATTATAGGAGAACCCTGTATACCGTGTTATTATAGGAGAACCCTGTACACCGTGTTATTATAGGAGAACCCCGTACACCGTGTTATTATAGGAGAACCCTGTATACCGTGTTATTATAGGAGAACCCCGTACACCGTGTTATTATAGGAGAACCCTGTATACCGTGTTATTATAGGAGAACCCTGTACACCGTGTTATTATAGGAGAACCCCGTACACTGTCTTATTATAGGGGAACTCTGTACACCGTGTTATTATAGGAGAACCCTGTATACCGTGTTATTATAGGGGAACCCTGTATACCGTGTTATTATAGGAGAACCCTGTACACCGTGTTATTATAGGAGAACCCCGTACACCGTGTTATTATAGGGGAACTCTGTACACCGTGTTATTATAGGAGAACCCTGTATACCGTGTTATTATAGGGGAACCCTGTATACCGTGTTATTATAGGAGAACCCTGTACACCGTGTTATTATAGGAGAACCCCGTACACCGTGTTATTATAGGAGAACCCCGTACACCGTGTTATTATAGGAGAACCCCGTACACTGTGTTATTATAAGAGAACCCTGTATACCGTGTTATTATAGGAGAACCCTGTACACCGTGTTATTATAGGAGAACCCTGTACACCGTGTTATTATAGGGGAACTCTGTACACCGTGTTATTATAGGGGAACCCTGTATACCGTGTTATTATAGGAGAACCCTGTACACCGTGTTATTATAGGAGAACCCTGTACACCGTGTTATTATAGGAGAACCCTGTACACCGTGTTATTATAGGGGAACCCTGTATACCGTGTTATTATAGGAGAACCCTGTACACCGTGTTATTATAGGAGAACCCCGTACACCGTGTTATTATAGGAGAACCCCGTACACTGTGTTATTATAGGAGAACCCCATACACTGTGTTATTATAGGAGAACCCTGTATACCGTGTTATTATAGGGGAACTCTGTACACCGTGTTATTATAGAAGAACCCCGTACACCGTGTTATTATAGGGGAACTCCGTACACCGTGTTATTATAGGAGAACCCCGTACACTGTGTTATTATAGGAGAACCCTGTATACCGTGTTATTATAGGGGAACTCTGTACACCGTGTTATTATAGAAGAACCCCGTACACTGTGTTATTATAGGGGAACTCCGTACACCGTGTTATTATAGGAGAACCCTGTATACCGTGTTATTATAGGAGAACCCTGTATACCGTGTTATTATAGGAGAACCCTGTATACCGTGTTATTATAGGAGAACCCCGTACACTGTGTTATTATAGGAGAACCCCGTACACCGTGTTATTATAGGAGAACCCCGTACACTGTGTTATTATAGGAGAACCCTGTATACCGTGTTATTATAGGAGAACCCCGTACACCGTGTTATTATAGGAGAACCCCGTACACCGTGTTATTATAGGAGAACCCTGTACACTGTGTTATTATAGGGGAACCCCGTACACCGTGTTATAGGGGAACCCCGTACACTGTGTTATTATAGGGGAACCCCGTACACCGTGTTATTATAGGGGAACCCCGTACACCGTGTTATTATAGGAGAACCCTGTATACCGTGTTATTATAGGGGAACCCTGTACACCGTGTTATTATAGGAGAACCCCATACACTGTGTTATTATAGGAGAACCCTGTATACCGTGTTATTATAGGGGAACCCCGTACACCGTGTTATTATAGGAGAACCCTGTATACCGTGTTATTATAGGAGAACCCTGTATACCGTGTTATTATAGGAGAACCCTGTACACTTTGTTGTTATAGGAGAACCCCGTACACTGTGTTATTATAGGAGAACCCCGTACACCGTGTTATAGGAGAACCCTGTACACCGTGTTATTATAGGAGAACCCCGTACACCGTGTTATTATAGGAGAACCCCGTACACTGTGTTATTATAGGAGAACCCTGTACACCGTGTTATTATAGGAGAACCCCGTACACCGTGTTATTATAGGAGAACCCTGTACACCGTGTTATTATAGGAGAACCCCGTACACCGTGTTATTATAGGAGAACCCTGTACACCGTGTTATTATAGGAGAACCCCGTACACCGTGTTATTATAGGAGAACCCTGTATACCGTGTTATTATAGGAGAACCCTGTATACCGTGTTATTATAGGAGAACCCTGTACACCGTGTTATTATAGGAGAACCCTGTATACCGTGTTATTATAGGAGAACCCCGTACACCGTGTTATTATAGGAGAACCCCGTACACCGTGTTATAGGAGAACCCTGTACACCGTGTTATTATAGGAGAACCCCGTACACCGTGTTATTATAGGAGAACCCTGTACACCGTGTTATTATAGGAGAACCCTGTACACCGTGTTATTATAGGAGAACCCCGTACACCGTGTTATTATAGGAGAACCCCGTACACTGTGTTATTATAGGAGAACCCTGTACACTGTGTTATTATAGGAGAACCCCGTACACCGTGTTATTATAGGAGAACCCTGTACACCGTGTTATTATAGGAGAACCCCGTACACCGTGTTATTATAGGAGAACCCTGTACACCGTGTTATTATAGGAGAACCCCGTACACTGTGTTATTATAGGGGAACCCCGTACACTGTGTTATTATAGGAGAACCCTGTATACCGTGTTATTATAGGAGAACCCTGTACACCGTGTTATTATAGGGGAACCCCGTACACCGTGTTATTATAGGAGAACCCCGTACACCGTGTTATTATAGGAGAACCCTGTACACCGTGTTATTATAGGAGAACCCTGTATACCGTGTTATAGGAGAACCCTGTACACCGTGTTATTATAGGAGAACGCCGTACACCGTGTTATTATAGGAGAACCCCGTACACCGTGTTATAGGAGAACCCTGTACACCGTGTTATTATAGGAGAACCCCGTACACCGTGTTATTATAGGAGAACCCTGTACACCGTGTTATTATAGGAGAACCCCGTACACTGTGTTATTATAGGGGAACCCTGTACACCGTGTTATTATAGGGGAACCCTGTATACCGTGTTATTATAGGGGAACCCTGTATACCGTGTTATTATAGGGGAACCCTGTATACCGTGTTATTATAGGGGAACCCTGTATACCGTGTTATTATAGGGGAACCCTGTACACCGTGTTATTATAGGAGAACCCCGTACACTGTGTTATTATAGGAGAACCCTGTACACCGTGTTATTATAGGAGAACCCTGTACACCGTGTTATTATAGGAGAACCCTGTACACCGTGTTATTATAGGAGAACCCCGTACACTGTGTTATTATAGGAGAACCCTGTACACCGTGTTATTATAGGAGAACCCTGTACACCGTGTTATTATAGGAGAACCCTGTACACCGTGTTATTATAGGAGATCCCTGTACACCGTGTTATTATAGGAGAACCCTGTACACCGTGTTATTATAGGGGAACCCTGTATACCGTGTTATTATAGGAGAACCCTGTACACCGTGTTATTATAGGAGAACCCTGTACACCGTGTTATTATAGGAGAACCCTGTACACCGTGTTATTATAGGAGAACCCCGTACACCGTGTTATTATAGGAGAACCCTGTACACCGTGTTATTATAGGAGAACCCTGTATACTGTGTTATTATAGGAGAACCCCGTACACCGTGTTATTATAGGAGAACCCTGTACACCGTGTTATTATAGGAGAACCCTGTACACCGTTTTATTATAGGAGAACCCCGTACACTGTGTTATTATAGGAGAACCCCGTACACTGTGTTATTATAGGAGAACCCTGTATACCGTGTTATTATAGGGGAACCCTGTACACCGTGTTATTATAGGAGTACCCTGTATACCGTGTTATAGGAGAACCCTGTACACCGTGTTATTATAGGAGAACCCCGTACACCGTGTTATTATAGGAGAACCCCGTACACTGTGTTATTATAGGAGAACCCTGTATACCGTGTTATTATAGGGGAACCCTGTACACCGTGGTGTTATAGGAGAACCCTGTATACCGTGTTATTATAGGAGAACCCTGTACACCGTGTTATTATAGGGGAACTCTGTACACCGTGTTATTATAGGAGAACCCTGTACACCGTGTTATAGGAGAACCCCGTACACCGTGTTATTATAGGAGAACCCCGTACACCGTGTTATTATAGGAGAACCCCGTACACCGTGTTATTATAGGAGAACCCCGTACACCGTGTTATTATAGGAGAACCCCGTACACCGTGTTATTAGAGGGGAACCCTGTACACCGTGTTATTATAGGAGAACCCTGTACACCGTGTTATTATAGGGGAACTCTGTACACCGTGTTATTATAGGAGAACCCCGTACACTGTGTTATTATAGGAGAACCCCGTACACTGTGTTATTATAGGGGAACCCCGTACACCGTGTTATTATAGGAGAACCCCGTACACTGTGTTATTATAGGAGAACCCCGTACACTGTGTTATTATAGGAGAACCCTGTACACCGTGTTATTATAGGGGAACCCTGTACACCGTGTTATTATAGGAGAACCCCGTACACAGTGTTATTATAGGAGAACCCTGTATACCGTGTTATTATAGGAGAACCCTGTACACCGTGTTATTATAGGGGAACCCCGTACACCGTGCTATTATAGGGGAACCCCGTACACCGTGCTATTATAGGGGAACCCCGTACACCGTGCTATTATAGGGGAACCCCGTACACCGTGTTATTATAGGAGAACCCTGTATACCGTGTTATTATAGGAGAACCCTGTATACCGTGTTATTATAGGAGAACCCTGTACACCGTGTTATTATAGGGGAACCCCGTACACCGTGCTATTATAGGGGAACCCCGTACACCGTGTTATTATAGGGGAACCCCGTACACCGTGTTGTTATAGGGGAACCCCGTACACCGTGTTATTATAGGAGAACCCCGTACACCGTGTTATTATAGGAGAACCCCGTACACCGTGTTATTATAGGGGAACCCCGTACACCGTGTTATTATAGGGGAACCCCGTACACCGTGTTATTACAGGGGAACCCCGTACACCGTGTTATTATAGGAGAACCCCGTACACCGTGTTATTATAGGAGAACCCCGTACACCGTGTTATTATAGGAGAACCCCGTACACCGTGTTATTATAGGAGAACCCCGTACACCGTGTTATTATAGGAGAACCCCGTACACCGTGTTATTATAGGAGAACCCCGTACACCGTGTTATTATAGGAGAACCCCGTACACCGTGTTATTATAGGAGAACCCCGTACACCGTGTTATTATAGGAGAACCCCGTACACCGTGTTATAGGAGAACCCTGTACACCGTGTTATTATAGGGGAACCCCGTACACCGTGTTATTATAGGAGAACCCCATACACCGTGTTATTATAGGAGAACCCCGTACACCGTGTTATTATAGGAGAACCCCGTACACCGTGTTATTATAGGAGAACCCTGTACACCGTGTTATTATAGGGGAACCCCGTACACCGTGTTATTATAGGAGAACCCCGTACACCGTGTTATTATAGGAGAACCCTGTATACCGTGTTATTATAGGAGAACCCTGTATACCGTGTTATTATAGGGGAACCCTGTATACCGTGTTATTATAGGAGAACCCCGTACACCGTGTTATTATAGGAGAACCCCGTACACCGTGTTATTATAGGAGAACCCCGTACACCGTGTTATAGGAGAACCCTGTACACCGTGTTATTATAGGGGAACCCTGTACACCGTGTTATTATAGGAGAACCCTGTATACCGTGTTATTATAGGAGAACCCTGTACACCGTGTTATTATAGGAGAACCCTGTATACCGTGTTATTATAGGAGAACCCCGTACACTGTGTTATTATAGGGGAACCCTGTACACCGTGTTATTATAGGAGAACCCTGTATACCGTGTTATTATAGGAGAACCCCGTACACTGTGTTATTATAGGGGAACCCTGTACACCGTGTTATTATAGGAGAACCCTGTATACCGTGTTATTATAGGAGAACCCTGTACACCGTGTTATTATAGGGGAACCCCGTACACCGTGTTATTATAGGAGAACCCCGTACACCGTGTTATAGGAGAACCCTGTACACCGTGTTATTATAGGAGAACCCCGTACACCGTGTTATTATAGGAGAACCCCGTACACCGTGTTATTATAGGAGAACCCCGTACACCGTGTTATTATAGGAGAACCCTGTACACCGTGTTATTATAGGAGAACCCCGTACACCGTGTTATTATAGGAGAACCCTGTACACCGTGTTATTATAGGAGAACCCCGTACACCGTGTTATTATAGGAGAACCCTGTATACCGTGTTATTATAGGAGAACCCTGTATACCGTGTTATTATAGGAGAACCCTGTACACCGTGTTATTATAGGAGAACCCTGTATACCGTGTTATTATAGGAGAACCCCGTACACCGTGTTATTATAGGAGAACCCCGTACACCGTGTTATTATAGGAGAACCCCGTACACCGTGTTATTATAGGGGAACCCCGTACACCGTGTTATTATAGGGGAACCCTGTACACCGTGTTATTATAGGAGAACCCTGTACACCGTGTTATTATAGGGGAACTCTGTACACCGTGTTATTATAGGAGAACGGTGTACACTGTGTTATTATAGGAGAACCCCGTACACTGTGTTATTATAGGGGAACCCCGTACACCGTGTTATTATAGGAGAACCCCGTACACTGTGTTATTATAGGAGAACCCCGTACACTGTGTTATTATAGGAGAACCCTGTACACCGTGTTATTATAGGGGAACCCTGTACACCGTGTTATTATAGGAGAACCCCGTACACAGTGTTATTATAGGAGAACCCTGTATACCGTGTTATTATAGGAGAACCCTGTACACCGTGTTATTATAGGGGAACCCCGTACACCGTGCTATTATAGGGGAACCCCGTACACCGTGCTATTATAGGGGAACCCCGTACACCGTGCTATTATAGGGGAACCCCGTACACCGTGTTATTATAGGAGAACCCCGTACACCGTGTTATTATAGGAGAACCCCGTACACCGTGTTATTATAGGAGAACCCCGTACACCGTGTTATTATAGGAGAACCCCGTACACCGTGTTATTATAGGAGAACCCCGTACACCGTGTTATTATAGGAGAACCCCGTACACCGTGTTATTATAGGAGAACCCCGTACACCGTGTTATAGGAGAACCCTGTACACCGTGTTATTATAGGGGAACCCCGTACACCGTGTTATTATAGGAGAACCCCATACACCGTGTTATTATAGGAGAACCCCGTACACCGTGTTATTATAGGAGAACCCCGTACACCGTGTTATTATAGGAGAACCCTGTACACCGTGTTATTATAGGGGAACCCCGTACACCGTGTTATTATAGGAGAACCCCGTACACCGTGTTATTATAGGAGAACCCTGTATACCGTGTTATTATAGGAGAACCCTGTATACCGTGTTATTATAGGGGAACCCTGTATACCGTGTTATTATAGGAGAACCCCGTACACCGTGTTATTATAGGAGAACCCCGTACACCGTGTTATTATAGGAGAACCCCGTACACCGTGTTATAGGAGAACCCTGTACACCGTGTTATTATAGGAGAACACTGTATACCGTGTTATTATAGGAGAACCCCGTACACTGTGTTATTATAGGAGAACCCCGTACACCGTGTTATTATAGGAGAACCCTGTACACCGTGTTATTATAGGGGAACCCCGTACACCGTGTTATTATAGGAGAACCCCGTACACCGTGTTATTATAGGGGAACCCTGTATACCGTGTTATTATAGGGGAACCCTGTATACCGTGTTATTATAGGAGAACCCCGTACACCGTGTTATAGGAGAACCCCGTACACTGTGTTATTATAGGAGAACCCTGTATACTGTGTTATTATAGGGGAACCCTGTATACCATGTTATTATAGGAGAACCCTGTATACCGTGTTATTATAGGAGAACCCCGTATACCGTGTTATTATAGAAGAACCCCGTACACCGTGTTATTATAGGGGAACCACGTACACCGTGTTATTATAGGGGAACCCCGTACACCGTGTTATTATAGGAGAACCACGTACACCGTGTTATTATAGGAGAACCCCGTACACCGTGTTATTATAGGAGAACCCCGTACACCGTGTTATTATAGGGGAACCCCGTACACCGTGTTATTATAGGAGAACCCTGTATACCGTGTTATTATAGGAGAACCCCGTATACCGTGTTATTATAGGAGAACCCCGTACACCGTGTTATTATAGGGGAACCACGTACACTGTGTTATTATAGGGGAACCCCGTACACTGTGTTATTATAGGAGAACCCTGTATACCGTGTTATTATAGGGGAACCCCGTACACCGTGTTATTATAGGGGAACCCTGTACACTGTGTTATTATAGGAGAACCCTGTATACCGTGTTATTATAGGAGAACCCTGTACACCGTGTTATTATAGGAGAACCCCGTACACCGTGTTATTATAGGAGAACCCCGTACACCGTGTTATTATAGGAGAACCCCGTACACTGTGTTATTATAGGAGAACACTGTATACCGTGTTATTATAGGGGAACCCTGTATACCGTGTTATTATAGGAGAACCCCGTACACTGTGTTATTATAGGAGAACACTGTATACCGTGTTATTATAGGGGAACCCTGTATACCGTGTTATTATAGGAGAACCCCGTACACCGTGTTATTATAGGAGAACCCTGTATACCGTGTTATTATAGGAGAACCCTGTATACCGTGTTATTATAGGAGAACCCTGTACACCGTGTTATTATAGGAGAACCCCGTACACTGTGTTATTATAGGAGAACCCTGTATAACGTGTTATTATAGGAGAACCCCGTACACTGTGTTATTATAGGGGAACCCTGTACACCGTGTTATTATAGGGGAACCCTGTACACCGTGTTATTATAGGAGAACCCTGTATACCGTGTTATTATAGGAGAACCCTGTACACCGTGTTATTATAGGAGAACCCTGTACACCGTGTTATTATAGGAGAACCCCGTACACTGTGTTATTATAGGGGAACCCTGTACACCGTGTTATTATAGGAGAACCCCGTACACTGTGTTATTATAGGGGAACCCCGTACACTGTGTTATTATAGGAGAACCCTGTATACCGTGTTATTATAGGAGAACCCTGTACACCGTGTTATTATAGGGGAACCCCGTACACCGTGTTATTATAGGAGAACCCCGTACACCGTGTTATAGGAGAACCCTGTACACCGTGTTATTATAGGAGAACCCCGTACACCGTGTTATTATAGGAGAACCCCGTACACTGTGTTATTATAGGAGAACCCTGTACACCGTGTTATTATAGGAGAACCCCGTACACCGTGTTATTATAGGAGAACCCTGTACACCGTGTTATTATAGGAGAACCCCGTACACCGTGTTATTATAGGAGAACCCTGTACACCGTGTTATTATAGGAGAACCCCGTACACCGTGTTATTATAGGAGAACCCTGTATACCGTGTTATTATAGGAGAACCCTGTATACCGTGTGATTATAGGAGAACCCCGTACACCGTGTTATTATAGGAGAACCCCGTACACCGTGTTATTATAGGAGAACCCCGTACACCGTGTTATTATAGGAGAACCCCGTACACCGTGTTATTATAGGGGAACCCTGTACACCGTGTTATTATAGGAGAACCCTGTACACCGTGTTATTATAGGGGAACTCTGTACACCGTGTTATTATAGGAGAACCCCGTACACTGTGTTATTATAGGAGAACCCCGTACACTGTGTTATTATAGGGGAACCCCGTACACCGTGTTATTATAGGAGAACCCCGTACACTGTTATTATAGGAGAACCCCGTACACTGTGTTATTATAGGAGAACCCTGTACACCGTGTTATTATAGGGGAACCCTGTACACCGTGTTATTATAGGAGAACCCCGTACACAGTGTTATTATAGGAGAACCCTGTATACCGTGTTATTATAGGAGAACCCTGTACACCGTGTTATTATAGGGGAACCCCGTACACCGTGCTATTATAGGGGAACCCCGTACACCGTGCTATTATAGGGGAACCCCGTACACCGTGCTATTATAGGGGAACCCCGTACACCGTGTTATTATAGGAGAACCCTGTATACCGTGTTATTATAGGAGAACCCTGTATACCGTGTTATTATAGGAGAACCCTGTACACCGTGTTATTATAGGGGAACCCCGTACACCGTGCTATTATAGGGGAACCCCGTACACCGTGTTATTATAGGGGAACCCCGTACACCGTGTTATTATAGGAGAACCCCGTACACCGTGTTATTATAGGAGAACCCCGTACACCGTGTTATTATAGGAGAACCCCGTACACCGTGTTATTATAGGAGAACCCCGTACACCGTGTTATTATAGGAGAACCCCGTACACCGTGTTATTATAGGAGAACCCCGTACACCGTGTTATTATAGGAGAACCCCGTACACCGTGTTATAGGAGAACCCTGTACACCGTGTTATTATAGGGGAACCCCGTACACCGTGTTATTATAGGAGAACCCCATACACCGTGTTATTATAGGAGAACCCCGTACACCGTGTTATTATAGGAGAACCCCGTACACCGTGTTATTATAGGAGAACCCTGTACACCGTGTTATTATAGGGGAACCCCGTAAACCGTGTTATTATAGGAGAACCCCGTACACCGTGTTATTATAGGAGAACCCCGTACACCGTGTTATAGGAGAACCCTGTACACCGTGTTATTATAGGAGAACACTGTATACCGTGTTATTATAGGAGAACCCCGTACACTGTGTTATTATAGGAGAACCCCGTACACCGTGTTATTATAGGAGAACCCTGTACACCGTGTTATTATAGGGGAACCCCGTACACCGTGTTATTATAGGAGAACCCCGTACACCGTGTTATTATAGGGGAACCCTGTATACCGTGTTATTATAGGGGAACCCTGTATACCGTGTTATTATAGGAGAACCCCGTACACCGTGTTATAGGAGAACCCCGTACACTGTGTTATTATAGGAGAACCCTGTATACCGTGTTATTATAGGGGAACCCTGTATACCGTGTTATTATAGGAGAACCCTGTATACCGTGTTATTATAGGAGAACCCCGTATACCGTGTTATTATAGAAGAACCCCGTACACCGTGTTATTATAGGGGAACCACGTACACCGTGTTATTATAGGGGAACCCCGTACACCGTGTTATTATAGGAGAACCACGTACACCGTGTTATTATAGGAGAACCCCGTACACCGTGTTATTATAGGAGAACCCCGTACACCGTGTTATTATAGGGGAACCCCGTACACCGTGTTATTATAGGAGAACCCTGTATACCGTGTTATTATAGGAGAACCCCGTATACCGTGTTATTATAGGAGAACCCCGTACACCGTGTTATTATAGGGGAACCACGTACACCGTGTTATTATAGGGGAACCCCGTACACTGTGTTATTATAGGAGAACCCTGTATACCGTGTTATTATAGGGGAACCCCGTACACCGTGTTATTATAGGGGAACCCTGTACACTGTGTTATTATAGGAGAACCCTGTATACCGTGTTATTATAGGAGAACCCTGTACACCGTGTTATTATAGGAGAACCCCGTACACCGTGTTATTATAGGAGAACCCCGTACACCGTGTTATTATAGGAGAACCCCGTACACCGTGTTATTATAGGAGAACCCCGTACACCGTGTTATTATAGGAGAACACTGTATACCGTGTTATTATAGGGGAACCCTGTATACCGTGTTATTATAGGAGAACCCCGTACACTGTGTTATTATAGGAGAACACTGTATACCGTGTTATTATAGGGGAACCCTGTATACCGTGTTATTATAGGAGAACCCCGTACACCGTGTTATTATAGGAGAACCCTGTATACCGTGTTATTATAGGAGAACCCTGTATACCGTGTTATTATAGGAGAACCCTGTACACCGTGTTATAGGAGAACCCTGTATACCGTGTTATTATAGGAGAACCCCGTACACTGTGTTATTATAGGAGAACCCTGTATAACGTGTTATTATAGGAGAACCCCGTACACTGTGTTATTATAGGGGAACCCTGTACACCGTGTTATTATAGGGGAACCCTGTACACCGTGTTATTATAGGAGAACCCTGTATACCGTGTTATTATAGGAGAACCCTGTACACCGTGTTATTATAGGAGAACCCCGTACACTGTGTTATTATAGGGGAACCCTGTATACCGTGTTATTATAGGAGAACCCCGTACACTGTGTTATTATAGGGGAACCCTGTACACCGTGTTATTATAGGAGAACCCTGTATACCGTGTTATTATAGGGGAACCCCGTACACCGTGTTATTATAGGAGAACCCCGTACACTGTGTTATTATAGGAGAACCCTGTACACCGTGTTATTATAGGAGAACCCCGTACACCGTGTTATTATAGGAGAACCCTGTACACCGTGTTATTATAGGAGAACCCTGTACACCGTTTTATTATAGGAGAACCCCGTACACTGTGTTATTATAGGAGAACCCCGTACACTGTGTTATTATAGGAGAACCCTGTATACCGTGTTATTATAGGGGAACCCTGTACACCGTGTTATTATAGGAGTACCCTGTATACCGTGTTATTATAGGAGAACCCCGTACACCGTGTTATTATAATAGAACCCCGTACACTGTGTTATTATAGGAGAACCCTGTATACCGTGTTATTATAGGGGAACCCTGTACACCGTGGTGTTATAGGAGAACCCTGTATACCGTGTTATTATAGGAGAACCCTGTACACCGTGTTATTATAGAGGAACTCTGTACACCGTGTTATTATAGGAGAACCCTGTACACCGTGTTATAGGAGAACCCCGTACACCGTGTTATTATAGGAGAACCCCGTACACCGTGTTATTATAGGAGAACCCCGTACACCGTGTTATTATAGGAGAACCCCGTACACCGTGTTATTATAGGAGAACCCCGTACACCGTGTTATTATAGGGGAACTCTGTACACCGTGTTATTATAGGAGAACCCTGTATACCGTGTTATTATAGGAGAACCCCGTACACTGTGTTATTATAGGAGAACCCCGTACACTGTGTTATTATAGGGGAACCCCGTACACCGTGTTATTATAGGAGAACCCCGTACACTGTGTTATTATAGGAGAACCCCGTACACTGTGTTATTATAGGAGAACCCTGTACACCGTGTTATTATAGGGGAACCCTGTACACAGTGTTATTATAGGAGAACCCTGTATACCGTGTTATTATAGGAGAACCCTGTACACCGTGTTATTATAGGGGAACCCCGTACACCGTGCTATTATAGGGGAACCCCGTACACCGTGCTATTATAGGGGAACCCCGTACACCGTGCTATTATAGGGGAACCCCGTACACCGTGTTATTATAGGAGAACCCTGTATACCGTGTTATTATAGGAGAACCCTGTATACCGTGTTATTATAGGAGAACCCTGTACACCGTGTTATTATAGGAGAACCCCGTACACCGTGTTATTATAGGGGAACCCCGTACACCGTGCTATTATAGGGGAACCCCGTACACCGTGTTATTATAGGGGAACCCCGTACACCGTGTTGTTATAGGGGAACCCCGTACACCGTGTTGTTATAGGGGAACCCCGTACACCGTGTTATTATAGGAGAACCCCGTACACCGTGTTATTATAGGAGAACCCCGTACACCGTGTTATTATAGGGGAACCCCGTACACCGTGTTATTATAGGGGAACCCCGTACACCGTGTTATTACAGGGGAACCCCGTACACCGTGTTATTATAGGAGAACCCCGTACACCGTGTTATTATAGGAGAACCCCGTACACCGTGTTATTATAGGAGAACCCCGTACACCGTGTTATTATAGGAGAACCCCGTACACCGTGTTATTATAGGAGAACCCCGTACACCGTGTTATTATAGGAGAACCCCGTACACCGTGTTATTATAGGAGAACCCCGTACACCGTGTTATTATAGGAGAACCCCGTACACCGTGTTATTATAGGAGAACCCCGTACACCGTGTTATTATAGGAGAACCCCGTACACCGTGTTATAGGAGAACCCTGTACACCGTGTTATTATAGGGGAACCCCGTACACCGTGTTATTATAGGAGAACCCCATACACCGTGTTATTATAGGAGAACCCCGTACACCGTGTTATTATAGGAGAACCCCGTACACCGTGTTATTATAGGAGAACCCTGTACACCGTGTTATTATAGGGGAACCCCGTACACCGTGTTATTATAGGAGAACCCCGTACACCGTGTTATTATAGGAGAACCCCGTATACCGTGTTATTATAGGAGAACCCTGTATACCGTGTTATTATAGGGGAACCCTGTATACCGTGTTATTATAGGAGAACCCCGTACACCGTGTTATTATAGGAGAACCCCGTACACCGTGTTATTATAGGAGAACCCCGTACACCGTGTTATAGGAGAACCCTGTACACCGTGTTATTATAGGAGAACCCCGTACACCGTGTTATTATAGGAGAACCCTGTACACCGTGTTATTATAGGGGAACCCCGTACACCGTGTTATTATAGGAGAACCCCGTACACCGTGTTATTATAGGGGAACCCTGTATACCGTGTTATTATATGGGAACCCTGTATACCGTGTTATTATAGGAGAACCCCGTACACCGTGTTATAGGAGAACCCCGTACACTGTGTTATTATAGGAGAACCCTGTATACCGTGTTATTATAGGGGAACCCTGTATACCGTGTTATTATTGGAGAACCCTGTATACCGTGTTATTATAGGAGAACCCTGTATACCGTGTTATTATAGGAGAACCCCGTATACCGTGTTATTATAGAAGAACCCCGTACACCGTGTTATTATAGGGGAACCCCGTACACCGTGTTATTATAGGGGAACCCCGTACACCGTGTTATTATAGGAGAACCACGTACACCGTGTTATTATAGGAGAACCCCGTACACCGTGTTATTATAGGAGAACCCCGTACACCGTGTTATTATAGGGGAACCCCGTACACCGTGTTATTATAGGAGAACCCTGTATACCGTGTTATTATAGGAGAACCCCGTATACCGTGTTATTATAGGAGAACCCCGTACACCGTGTTATTATAGGGGAACCACGTACACCGTGTTATTATAGGGGAACCCCGTACACTGTGTTATTATAGGAGAACCCTGTATACCGTGTTATTATAGGGGAACCCCGTACACCGTGTTATTATAGGGGAACCCCGTACACTGTGTTATTATAGGAGAACCCTGTATACCGTGTTATTATAGGAGAACCCTGTACACCGTGTTATTATAGGAGAACCCCGTACACCGTGTTATTATAGGAGAACCCCGTACACCGTGTTATTATAGGAGAACCCCGTACACCGTGTTATTATAGGAGAACCCTGTACACCGTGTTATTATAGGGGAACCCCGTACACCGTGTTATTATAGGAGAACCCCGTACACCGTGTTATTATAGGAGAACCCCGTATACCGTGTTATTATAGGAGAACCCTGTATACCGTGTTATTATAGGGGAACCCTGTATACCGTGTTATTATAGGAGAACCCCGTACACCGTGTTATTATAGGAGAACCCCGTACACCGTGTTATTATAGGAGAACCCCGTACACCGTGTTATAGGAGAACCCTGTACACCGTGTTATTATAGGAGAACCCCGTACACCGTGTTATTATAGGAGAACCCTGTACACCGTGTTATTATAGGGGAACCCCGTACACCGTGTTATTATAGGAGAACCCCGTACACCGTGTTATTATAGGGGAACCCTGTATACCGTGTTATTATATGGGAACCCTGTACACCGTGTTATTATAGGAGAACCCTGTATACCGTGTTATAGGAGAACCCCGTACACTGTGTTATTATAGGAGAACCCTGTATACCGTGTTATTATAGGGGAACCCTGTATACCGTGTTATTATAGGAGAACCCTGTATACCGTGTTATTATAGGAGAACCCTGTATACCGTGTTATTATAGGAGAACCCCGTATACCGTGTTATTATAGAAGAACCCCGTACACCGTGTTATTATAGGGGAACCACGTACACCGTGTTATTATAGGGGAACCCCGTACACCGTGTTATTATAGGAGAACCACGTACACCGTGTTATTATAGGAGAACCCCGTACACCGTGTTATTATAGGAGAACCCCGTACACCGTGTTATTATAGGGGAACCCCGTACACCGTGTTATTATAGGAGAACCCTGTATACCGTGTTATTATAGGAGAACCCCGTATACCGTGTTATTATAGGAGAACCCCGTACACCGTGTTATTATAGGGGAACCACGTACACCGTGTTATTATAGGGGAACCCCGTACACTGTGTTATTATAGGAGAACCCTGTATACCGTGTTATTATAGGGGAACCCCGTACACCGTGTTATTATAGGGGAACCCCGTACACTGTGTTATTATAGGAGAACCCTGTATACCGTGTTATTATAGGAGAACCCTGTACACCGTGTTATTATAGGAGAACCCCGTACACCGTGTTATTATAGGAGAACCCCGTACACCGTGTTATTATAGGAGAACCCCGTACACTGTGTTATTATAGGAGAACACTGTATACCGTGTTATTATAGGGGAACCCTTTATACCGTGTTATTATAGGAGAACCCCGTACACTGTGTTATTATAGGAGAACACTGTATACCGTGTTATTATAGGGGAACCCTGTATACCGTGTTATTATAGGAGAACCCCGTACACCGTGTTATTATAGGAGAACCCTGTATACCGTGTTATTATAGGAGAACCCTGTATACCGTGTTATTATAGGAGAACCCTGTACACTGTGTTATTATAGGAGAACCCTGTATACCGTGTTATTATAGGAGAACCCCGTACACTGTGTTATTATAGGAGAACCCTGTATAACGTGTTATTATAGGAGAACCCCGTACACTGTGTTATTATAGGGGAACCCTGTACACCGTGTTATTATAGGGGAACCCTGTACACCGTGTTATTATAGGAGAACCCTGTATACCGTGTTATTATAGGAGAACCCTGTACACCGTGTTATTATAGGAGAACCCCGTACACTGTGTTATTATAGGGGAACCCTGTATACCGTGTTATTATAGGAGAACCCCGTACACTGTGTTATTATAGGGGAACCCTGTACACCGTGTTATTATAGGAGAACCCTGTATACCGTGTTATTATAGGAGAACCCTGTACACCGTGTTATTATAGGGGAACCCCGTACACCGTGTTATTATAGGAGAACCCCATACACCGTGTTATTATAGGAGAACCCCGTACACCGTGTTATTATAGGAGAACCCTGTATACCGTGTTATTATAGGGGAACCCTGTATACCGTGTTATTATAGGAGAACCCCGTACACCGTGTTATAGGAGAACCCCGTACACTGTGTTATTATAGGAGAACCCTGTATACTGTGTTATTATAGGGGAACCCTGTATACCGTGTTATTATAGGAGAACCCCGTACACTGTGTTATTATAGGAGAACCCTGTATACCGTGTTATTATAGGAGAACCCCGTACACTGTGTTATTATAGGAGAACACTGTATACCGTGTTATTATAGGGGAACCCTGTATACCGTGTTATTATAGGAGAACCCCGTACACTGTGTTATTATAGGAGAACACTGTATACCGTGTTATTATAGGGGAACCCTGTATACCGTGTTATTATAGGAGAACCCCGTACACTGTGTTATTATAGGAGAACCCTGTATACCGTGTTATTATAGGAGAACCCTGTACACCGTGTTATTATAGGAGAACCCTGTACACCGTGTTATTATAGGGGAACCACGTACACCGTGTTATTATAGGGGATCCCCGTACACTGTGTTATTATAGGAGAACCCTGTATACCGTGTTATTATAGGGGAACCCCGTACACCGTGTTATTATAGGGGAACCCCGTACACTGTGTTATTATAGGAGAACCCTGTATACCGTGTTATTATAGGAGAACCCTGTACACCGTGTTATTATAGGAGAACCCTGTATACCGTGTTATTATAGGAGAACCCTGTATACCGTGTTATAGGAGAACCCCGTACACCGTGTTATTATAGGAGAACCCCGTACACCGTGTTATTATAGGAGAACCCCATACACCGTGTTATTATAGGAGAACCCCATACACCGTGTTATTATAGGAGAACCCTGTATACCGTGTTATTATAGGAGAACCCTGTACACCGTGTTATTATAGGAGAACCCCGTACACCGTGTTATTATAGGAGAACCCCGTACACCGTGTTATTATAGGGGAACTCTGTACACCGTGTTATTATAGGAGAACCCTGTATACCGTGTTATAGGAGAACCCTGTACACCGTGTTATTATAGGAGAACCCCGTACACTGTGTTATTATAGGAGAACCCTGTACACCGTGTTATTATAGGAGAACCCTGTACACCGTGTTATTATAGGAGAACCCCGTACACCGTGTTATTATAGGAGAACCCTGTACACCGTGTTATTATAGGAGAACCCCGTACACTGTGTTATTATAGGAGAACCCTGTACACCGTGTTATTATAGGGGAACCCTGTACACCGTGTTATTATAGGAGAACCCCGTACACTGTGTTATTATAGGAGAACCCCGTACACTGTGTTATTATAGGAGAACCCTGTACACCGTGTTATTATAGGGGAACCCCGTACACCGTGTTATTATGGGAGAACCCCGTACACTGTGTTATTATAGGAGAACCCCATACACTGTGTTATTATAGGAGAACCCTGTACACCGTGTTATTATAGGGGAACCCTGTACACCGTGTTGTTATAGGAGAACCCCGTACACCGTGTTATTATAGGAGAACCCTGTATACCGTGTTATTATAGGAGAACCCTGTACACCGTGTTATTATAGGGGAACCCCATACACCGTGCTATTATAGGGGAACCCCGTACACCGTGCTATTATAGGGGAACCCCGTACACCGTGCTATTATAGGGGAACCCTGTACACCGTGTTATTATAGGGGAACCCCGTACACCGTGCTATTATAGGGGAACCCCGTACACCGTGTTATTATAGGAGAACCCCGTACACCGTGTTATTATAGGAGAACCCCGTACACCGTGTTATTATAGGAAAACCTCGTACACCGTGTTATTATAGGAGAACCCCGTACACCGTGTTATTATAGGGGAACCCCGTACACCGTGTTATTATAGGGGAACCCCGTACACCGTGTTATTACAGGGGAACCCCGTACACCGTGTTATTATAGGAGAACCCCGTACACCGTGTTATTATAGGAGAATCCCGTACACCGTGTTATTATAGGAGAACCCCGTACACCGTGTTATTATAGGAGAACCCCGCACACTGTGTTATTATAGGAGAACCCCGTACACTGTGTTATTATAGGAGAACCCCGTACACCGTGTTATTATAGGAGAACCCCGTACACCGTGTTATTATAGGAGAACCCCGTACACCGTGTTATTATAGGAGAACCCCGTACACCGTGTTATTATAGGAGAACCCCGTACACCGTGTTATAGGAGAACCCTGTACACCGTGTTATTATAGGGGAACCCCGTACACCGTGTTATTATAGGAGAACCCCGTACACCGTGTTATTATAGGAGAACCCTGTATACCGTGTTATTATAGGAGAACCCTGTATACCGTGTTATTATAGGGGAACCCTGTATACCGTGTTATTATAGGAGAACCCCGTACACCGTGTTATTATAGGAGAACCCCGTACACCGTGTTATTATAGGAGAACCCCGTACACCGTGTTATAGGAGAACCCTGTATACCGTGTTATTATAGGAGAACCCTGTACACCGTGTTATTATAGGAGAACACTGTATACCGTGTTATTATAGGAGAACCCCGTACACTGTGTTATTATAGGAGAACCCTGTACACCGTGTTATTATAGGGGAACCCCGTACACCGTGTTATTATAGGAGAACCCCGTACACCGTGTTATTATAGGGGAACCCTGTATACCGTGTTATTATAGGGGAACCCTGTATACCGTGTTATTATAGGAGAACCCCGTACACCGTGTTATAGGAGAACCCCGTACACTGTGTTATTATAGGAGAACATTGTATACCGTGTTATTATAGGGGAACCCTGTATACCGTGTTATTATAGGAGAACCCTGTATACCGTGTTATTATAGGAGAACCCCGTATACCGTGTTATTATAGAAGAACCCCGTACACCGTGTTATTATAGGGGAACCACGTACACCGTGTTATTATAGGGGAACCCCGTACACCGTGTTATTATAGGAGAACCCCGTACACCGTGTTATTATAGGGGAACCCCGTACACCGTGTTATTATAGGAGAACCCTGTATACCGTGTTATTATAGGAGAACCCCGTATACCGTGTTATTATAGGAGAACCCCGTACACCGTGTTATTATAGGGGAACCACGTACACCGTGTTATTATAGGGGAACCCCGTACACTGTGTTATTATAGGAGAACCCTGTATACCGTGTTATTATAGGGGAACCCCGTACACCGTGTTATTATAGGGGAACCCCGTACACTGTGTTATTATAGGAGAACCCTGTATACCGTGTTATTATAGGAGAACCCTGTACACCGTGTTATTATAGGAGAACCCCGTACACCGTGTTATTATAGGAGAACCCCGTACACCGTGTTATTATAGGAGAACCCCGTACACTGTGTTATTATAGGAGAACCCTGTATACCGTGTTATTATAGGGGAACCCTGTATACCGTGTTATTATAGGGGAACCCTGTATACCGTGTTATTATAGGAGAACCCCGTACACCGTGTTATTATAGGAGAACCCCGTACACCGTGTTATAGGAGAACCCTGTATACCGTGTTATTATAGGAGAACCCTGTACACCGTGTTATAGGAGAACCCCGTACACTGTGTTATTATAGGAGAACCCTGTACACCGTGTTATAGGAGAACCCCGTACACTGTGTTATTATAGGGGAACCCTGTACACCGTGTTATTATAGGGGAACCCTGTACACCGTGTTATTATAGGGGAACCCTGTACACCGTGTTATTATAGGAGAACCCTGTACACCGTGTTATTATAGGAGAACCCTGTACACCGTGTTATTATAGGAGAACCCCGTACACTGTGTTATTATAGAGGAACCCTGTACACCGTGTTATTATAGGGGAACCCTGTACACCGTGTTATTATAGGAGAACCCTGTATACCGTGTTATTATAGGAGAACCCTGTACACCGTGTTATTATAGGAGAACCCCGTACACTGTGTTATTATAGGGGAACCCTGTATACCGTGTTATTATAGGAGAACCCCGTACACTGTGTTATTATAGGGGAACCCTGTACACCGTGTTATTATAGGGGAACCCTGTACACCGTGTTATTATAGGAGAACCCTGTATACCGTGTTATTATAGGAGAACCCTGTACACCGTGTTATTATAGGGGAACCCTGTATACCGTGTTATTATAGGAGAACCCCGTACACCGTGTTATTATAGGAGAACCCTGTATACCGTGTTATTATAGGGGAACCCTGTATACCGTGTTATTATAGGAGAACCCCGTACACCGTGTTATAGGAGAACCCCGTACACTGTGTTATTATAGGAGAACCCTGTATACCGTGTTATTATAGGAGAACCCCGTACACTGTGTTATTATAGGAGAACCCTGTATACCGTGTTATTATAGGAGAACCCCGTACACCGTGTTATTATAGGAGAACCCCGTACACTGTGTTATTATAGGAGAACACTGTATACCGTGTTATTATAGGGGAACCCTGTATACCGTGTTATTATAGGAGAACCCCGTACACTGTGTTATTATAGGAGAACACTGTATACCGTGTTATTATAGGGGAACCCTGTATACCGTGTTATTATAGGAGAACCCCGTACACCGTGTTGTTATAGGAGAACCCTGTATACCGTGTTATTATAGGAGAACCCTGTATACCGTGTTATTATAGGAGAACCCTGTACACCGTGTTATTATAGGGGAACCCCGTACACTGTGTTATTATAGGAGAACCCTGTATACCGTGTTATTATAGGGGAACCCCGTACACTGTGTTATTATAGGAGAACCCTGTATACCGTGTTATTATAGGAGAACCCTGTATACCGTGTTATTATAGGAGAACCCTGTATGCCGTGTTATTATAGGAGAACCCCGTACACTGTGTTATTATAGGAGAACACTGTATACCGTGTTATTATAGGGGAACCCTGTATACCGTGTTATTATAGGAGAACCCCGTACACCGTGTTATTATAGGAGAACCCCATACACCGTGTTATTATAGTAGAACCCTGTATACCGTGTTATTATAGGAGAACCCTGTATACCGTGTTATAGGAGAACCCTGTATACCGTGTTATTATAGGAGAACCCTGTACACCGTGTTATTATAGGGGAACCACGTACACCGTGTTATTATAGGGGATCCCCGTACACTGTGTTATTATAGGAGAACCCTGTATACCGTGTTATTATAGGGGAACCCCGTACACCGTGTTATTATAGGGGAACCCCGTACACTGTGTTATTATAGGAGAACCCTGTATACCGTGTTATTATAGGAGAACCCTGTACACCGTGTTATTATAGGAGAACCCTGTATACCGTGTTATTATAGGAGAACCCTGTATACCGTGTTATAGGAGAACCCCGTACACCGTGTTATTATAGGAGAACCCCGTACACCGTGTTATTATAGGGGAACCCTGTATACCGTGTTATTATAGGAGAACCCCGTACACCGTGTTATAGGAGAACCCCGTACACTGTGTTATTATAGGAGAACCCTGTATACGGTGTTATTATAGGAGAACCCTGTACACCGTGTTATTATAGGGGAACCCTGTATACCGTGTTATTATAGGAGAACCCCGTACACCGTGTTATAGGAGAACCCCGTACACTGTGTTATTATAGGAGAACCCTGTATACCGTGTTATTATAGGGGAACCCTGTATACCGTGTTATTATAGGAGAACCCCGTACACTGTGTTATTATAGGAGAACCCTGTATACCGTGTTATTATAGGAGAACCCCGTACACTGTGTTATTATAGGAGAACACTGTATACCGTGTTATTATAGGAGAACCCCGTACACTGTGTTATTATAGGAGAACCCTGTATACCGTGTTATTATAGGGGAACCCTGTACACCGTGTTATTATAGGGGAACCCTGTATACCGTGTTATTATAGGAGAACCCCGTACACTGTGTTATTATAGGAGAACACTGTATACCGTGTTATTATAGGGGAACCCTGTATACCGTGTTATTATAGGAGAACCCCGTACACTGTGTTATTATAGGGGAACCCTGTATACCGTGTTATTATAGGAGAACCCCGTACACTGTGTTATTATAGGAGAACCCTGTATACCGTGTTATTATAGGGGAACCCTGTACACCGTGTTATTATAGGAGAACCCTGTATACCGTGTTATTATAGGAGAACCCCATACACTGTGTTATTATAGGAGAACCCTGTATACCGTGTTATTATAGGAGAACCCCGTACACTGTGTTATTATAGGAGAACCCTGTATACCGTGTTATTATAGGGGAACCCTGTATACCGTGTTATTATAGGAGAACCCTGTACACTGTGTTATTATAGGAGAACACTGTATACCGTGTTATTATAGGAGAACCCCGTACACTGTGTTATTATAGGAGAACACTGTATACCGTGTTATAGGAGAACCCCGTACACTGTGTTATTATAGGAGAACACTGTATACCGTGTTATTATAGGGGAACCCTGTATACCGTGTTATTATAGGAGAACCCCGTACACTGTGTTATTATAGGAGAACCCTGTATACCGTGTTATTATAGGGGAACCCTGTACACCGTGTTATTATAGGAGAACCCTGTATACCGTGTTATTATAGGAGAACCCTGTACACTGTGTTATTATAGGAGAACCCTGTATACCGTGTTATTATAGGAGAACCCCATACACTGTGTTATTATAGGAGAACCCCGTACACCGTGTTATTATAGGAGAACCCTGTACACCGTGTTATTATAGGAGAACCCTGTATACCGTGTTATTATAGGAGAACCCCATACACTGTGTTATTATAGGAGAACCCTGTATACCGTGTTATTATAGGAGAACCCCATACACTGTGTTATTATAGGAGAACCCCGTACACCGTGTTATTATAGGAGAACCCTGTACACCGTGTTATTATAGGAGAACCCTGTATACCGTGTTATTATAGGAGAACCCCATACACTGTGTTATTATAGGAGAACCCTGTATACCGTGTTATTATAGGGGAACCCCGTACACCGTGTTATTATAGGAGAACCCCGTACACTGTGTTATTATAGGAGAACCCTGTATACCGTGTTATTATAGGAGAACCTTGTATACCGTGTTATAGGAGAACCCTGTACACCGTGTTATTATAGGAGAACCCCGTACACCGTGTTATTATAGGAGAACCCCGTACACCGTGTTATAGGAGAACCCTGTACACCGTGTTATTATAGGAGAACCCCGTACACCGTGTTATAGGAGAACCCTGTATACCGTGTTATTATAGGAGAACCCCGTACACCGTGTTATTATAGGAGAACCCTGTATACCGTGTTATTATAGGAGAACCCCGTACACTGTGTTATTATAGTAGAACCCTGTACACCGTTTTATTATAGGAGAACCCTGTACACCGTGTTATTATAGGAGAACCCTGTATACCGTGTTATTATAGGAGAACCCTGTACACCGTGTTATTATAGGAGAACCCTGTACACCGTGTTATTATAGGAGAACCCCGTACACTGTGTTATTATAGGGGAACCCTGTACACCGTGTTATTATAGGGGAACCCTGTACACCGTGTTATTATAGGAGAACCCTGTACACCGTGTTATTATAGGAGAACCCTGTATACCGTGTTATTATAGGAGAACCCTGTACACCGTGTTATTATAGGAGAACCCCGTACACTGTGTTATTATAGGAGAACCCTGTATAACGTGTTATTATAGGAGAACCCCGTACACTGTGTTATTATAGGGGAACCCTGTACACCGTGTTATTATAGGGGAACCCTGTACACCGTGTTATTATAGGAGAACCCTGTATACCGTGTTATTATAGGAGAACCCTGTACACCGTGTTATTATAGGAGAACCCCGTACACTGTGTTATTATAGGGGAACCCTGTATACCGTGTTATTATAGGAGAACCCCGTACACTGTGTTATTATAGGGGAACCCTGTACACCGTGTTATTATAGGGGAACCCTGTACACCGTGTTATTATAGGAGAACCCTGTATACCGTGTTATTATAGGAGAACCCTGTACACCGTGTTATTATAGGGGAACCCTGTATACCGTGTTATTATAGGAGAACCCCGTACACCGTGTTATTATAGGAGAACCCTGTATACCGTGTTATTATAGGGGAACCCTGTATACCGTGTTATTATAGGAGAACCCCGTACACCGTGTTATAGGAGAACCCCGTACACTGTGTTATTATAGGAGAACCCTGTATACCGTGTTATTATAGGGGAACCCTGTATACCGTGTTATTATAGGAGAACCCCGTACACTGTGTTATTATAGGAGAACCCTGTATACCGTGTTATTATAGGAGAACCCCGTACACTGTGTTATTATAGGAGAACACTGTATACCGTGTTATTATAGGGGAACCCTGTATACCGTGTTATTATAGGAGAACCCCGTACACTGTGTTATTATAGGAGAACACTGTATACCGTGTTATTATAGGGGAACCCTGTATACCGTGTTATTATAGGAGAACCCCGTACACCGTGTTATTATAGGAGAACCCTGTATACCGTGTTATTATAGGAGAACCCTGTATACCGTGTTATTATAGGAGAACCCTGTATACCGTGTTATTATAGGAGAACCCTGTACACCGTGTTATTATAGGGGAACCAAGTACACCGTGTTATTATAGGGGAACCCCGTACACTGTGTTATTATAGGAGAACCCTGTATACCGTGTTATTATAGGGGAACCCCGTACACTGTGTTATTATAGGAGAACCCTGTATACCGTGTTATTATAGGAGAACCCTGTATACCGTGTTATTATAGGAGAACCCTGTATGCCGTGTTATTATAGGAGAACCCCGTACACTGTGTTATTATAGGAGAACACTGTATACCGTGTTATTATAGGGGAACCCTGTATACCGTGTTATTATAGGAGAACCCCGTACACTGTGTTATTATAGGAGAACACTGTATACCGTGTTATTATAGGGGAACCCTGTATACCGTGTTATTATAGGAGAACCCCGTACACCGTGTTATTATAGGAGAACCCCATACACCGTGTTATTATAGGAGAACACTGTATACCGTGTTATAGGAGAACCCTGTATACCGTGTTATTATAGGAGAACCCTGTACACCGTGTTATTATAGGGGATCCCCGTACACTGTGTTATTATAGGAGAACCCTGTATACCGTGTTATTATAGGGGAACCCCGTACACCGTGTTATTATAGGGGAACCCCGTACACTGTGTTATTATAGGAGAACCCTGTATACCGTGTTATTATAGGAGAACCCTGTACACCGTGTTATTATAGGAGAACCCTGTATACCGTGTTATTATAGGAGAACCCTGTATACCGTGTCATAGGAGAACCCCGTACACCGTGTTATTATAGGAGAACCCCGTACACCGTGTTATTATAGGGGAACCCTGTATACCGTGTTATTATAGGGGAACCCTGTATACCGTGTTATTATAGGAGAACCCCGTACACTGTGTTATTATAGGAGAACCCTGTATACCGTGTTATTATAGGGGAACCCTGTATACCGTGTTATTATAGGAGAACCCCGTACACTGTGTTATTATAGGAGAACCCTGTATACCGTGTTATTATAGGAGAACCCCGTACACTGTGTTATTATAGGAGAACACTGTATACCGTGTTATTATAGGAGAACCCCGTACACTGTGTTATTATAGGAGAACCCTGTATACCGTGTTATTATAGGGGAACCCTGTACACCGTGTTATTATAGGGGAACCCTGTATACCGTGTTATTATAGGAGAACCCCGTACACTGTGTTATTATAGGAGAACACTGTATACCGTGTTATTATAGGGGAACCCTGTATACCGTGTTATTATAGGAGAACCCCGTACACTGTGTTATTATAGGGGAACCCTGTATACCGTGTTATTATAGGAGAACCCCGTACACTGTGTTATTATAGGAGAACCCTGTATACCGTGTTATTATAGGGGAACCCTGTACACCGTGTTATTATAGGAGAACCCTGTATACCGTGTTATTATAGGAGAACCCCGTACACCGTGTTATTATAGGAGAACCCCGTACACTGTGTTATTATAGGAGAACCCTGTATACCGTGTTATTATAGGAGAACCCCGTACACTGTGTTATTATAGGAGAACCCTGCATACCGTGTTATTATAGGGGAACCCTGTATACCGTGTTATTATAGGAGAACCCTGTACACTGTGTTATTATAGGAGAACACTGTATACCGTGTTATTATAGGAGAACCCCGTACACTGTGTTATTATAGGAGAACACTGTATACCGTGTTATAGGAGAACCCCGTACACTGTGTTATTATAGGAGAACACTGTATACCGTGTTATTATAGGGGAACCCTGTATACCGTGTTATTATAGGAGAACCCCGTACACTGTGTTATTATAGGAGAACCCTGTATACCGTGTTATTATAGGGGAACCCTGTACACCGTGTTATTATAGGAGAACCCTGTATACCGTGTTATTATAGGAGAACCCTGTACACCGTGTTATTATAGGAGAACCCCGTACACCGTGTTATTATAGGAGAACCCCATACACTGTGTTATTATAGGAGAACCCTGTATACCGTGTTATTATAGGAGAACCCCGTACACTGTGTTATTATAGGAGAACCCTGTATACCGTGTTATTATAGGGGAACCCTGTATACCGTGTTATTATAGGAGAACCCTGTACACTGTGTTATTATAGGAGAACACTGTATACCGTGTTATTATAGGAGAACCCCGTACACTGTGTTATTATAGGAGAACACTGTATACCGTGTTATAGGAGAACCCCGTACACTGTGTTATTATAGGAGAACACTGTATACCGTGTTATTATAGGGGAACCCTGTATACCGTGTTATTATAGGAGAACCCCGTACACTGTGTTATTATAGGAGAACCCTGTATACCGTGTTATTATAGGGGAACCCTGTACACCGTGTTATTATAGGAGAACCCTGTATACCGTGTTATTATAGGAGAACCCTGTACACTGTGTTATTATAGGAGAACCCTGTATACCGTGTTATTATAGGAGAACCCCATACACTGTGTTATTATAGGAGAACCCTGTACACCGTGTTATTATAGGAGAACCCTGTATACCGTGTTATTATAGGAGAACCCTGTACACCGTGTTATTATAGGAGAACCCTGTATACCGTGTTATTATAGGAGAACCCCATACACTGTGTTATTATAGGAGAACCCTGTATACCGTGTTATTATAGGAGAACCCTGTATACCGTGTTATTATAGGAGAACCCTGTATACCGTGTTATTATAGGAGAACCCCATACACTGTGTTATTATAGGAGAACCCCGTACACCGTGTTATTATAGGAGAACCCTGTACACCGTGTTATTATAGGAGAACCCCATACACTGTGTTATTATAGGAGAACCCTGTATACCGTGTTATTATAGGGGAACCCCGTACACCGTGTTATTATAGGAGAACCCCGTACACTGTGTTATTATAGGAGAACCCTGTATACCGTGTTATTATAGAAGAACCTTGTATACCGTGTTATAGGAGAACCCTGTACACCGTGTTATTATAGGAGAACCCCGTACACCGTGTTATTATAGGAGAACCCCGTACACCGTGTTATAGGAGAACCCTGTACACCGTGTTGTTATAGGAGAACCCCGTACACCGTGTTATAGGAGAACCCTGTATACCGTGTTATTATAGGAGAACCCCGTACACCGTGTTATTATAGGAGAACCCCGTACACTGTGTTATTATAGGAGAACCCTGTACACCGTGTTATTATAGGAGAACCCTGTACACCGTGTTATTATAGGAGAACCCTGTACACCGTGTTATTATAGGAGAACCCTGTATACCGTGTTATTATAGGAGAACCCCGTACACCTTTTTATTATAGGAGAACCCTGTACACCTTTTTATTATAGGAGAACCCTGTACACCGTGTTATTATAGGAGAACCCCGTACACTGTGTTATTATAGGAGAACCCTGTACACCGTGTTATTATAGGAGAACCCTGTATAACGTGTTATTATAGGGGAACCCCATACACCGTGTTATTATAGGAGAACCCTGTATACCGTGTTATTATAGGAGAACCCCGTACACCGTGTTATTATAGGAGAACCCTGTACACCGTGTTATTATAGGAGAACCCTGTACACCGTGTTATTATAGGAGAACCCCGTACACTGTGTTATTATAGGAGAACCCCATACACTGTGTTATTATAGGAGAACCCTGTATACCGTGTTATTATAGGGGAACCCCGTACACCGTGTTATTATAGGAGAACCCTGTATACCGTGTTATAGGAGAACCCTGTACACCGTGTTATTATAGGAGAACCCTGTACACCGTGTTATTATAGGAGAACCCCGTACACCGTGTTATTATAGGAGAACCCCGTACACCGTGTTATTATAGGAGAACCCTGTATACCGTGTTATTATAGGAGAACCCTGTACACCGTGTTATAGGAGAACCCTGTATACCGTGTTATTATAGGAGAACCGCGAACACCGTGTTATTATAGGAGAACCCTGTATACCGTGTTATTATAGGAGAACCCCGTACACTGTGTTATTATAGGAGAACCCTGTACACCGTGTTATTATAGGAGAACCCTGTACACCGTGTTATTATAGGAGAACCCCGTATACCGTGTTATTATAGGAGAACCCTGTATACCGTGTTATTATAGGAGAACCCCGTACACCGTGTTATTATAGGAGAACCCTGTACACCGTGTTATTATAGGAGAACCCTGTACACCGTGTTATTATAGGAGAACCCCGTACACTGTGTTATTATAGGAGAACCCCATACACTGTGTTATTATAGGAGAACCCTGTATACCGTGTTATTATAGGGGAACCCCGTACACCGTGTTATTATAGGAGAACCCTGTATACCGTGTTATAGGAGAACCCTGTACACCGTGTTATTATAGGAGAACCCTGTACACCGTGTTATTATAGGAGAACCCTGTACACCGTGTTATTATAGGAGAACCCTGTACACCGTGTTATTATAGGAGAACCCTGTATACCGTGTTATTATAGGAGAACCCCGTACACTGTGTTATTATAGGAGAACCCTGTATACCGTGTTATTATAGGGGAACCCTGTACACCGTGTTATTATAGGAGAACCCTGTATACCGTGTTATAGGAGAACCCTGTACACCGTGTTATTATAGGAGAACCCCGTACACCGTGTTATTATAGGAGAACCCCGTACACCGTGTTATTATAGGGGAACTCTGTACACCGTGTTATTATAGGAGAACCCTGTACACCGTGTTATTATAGGAGAACCCCGTACACTGTGTTATTATAGGAGAACCCCGTACACTGTGTTATTATAGGAGAACCCCGTACACTGTGTTATTATAGGGGAACCCTGTACACCGTGTTATTATAGGGGAACCCTGTACACCGTGTTATTATAGGAGAACCCTGTATACCGTGTTATTATAGGAGAACCCTGTACACCGTGTTATTATAGGAGAACCCCGTACACTGTGTTATTATAGGAGAACCCTGTATACCGTGTTATTATAGGAGAACCCCGTACACTGTGTTATTATAGGAGAACGCTGTATACCGTATTATTATAGGAGAACCCTGTACACCGTGTTATTATAGGAGAACCCCGTACACTGTGTTATTATAGGAGAACCCCGTACACTGTGTTATTATAGGGGAACCCTGTACACCGTGTTATTATAGGGGAACCCTGTACACCGTGTTATTATAGGAGAACCCTGTATACCGTGTTATTATAGGAGAACCCTGTACACCGTGTTATTATAGGAGAACCCCGTACACTGTGTTATTATAGGAGAACCCTGTATACCGTGTTATTATAGGGGAACCCCGTACACCGTGTTATTATAGGAGAACCCCGTACACTGTGTTATTATAGGAGAACCCTGTATACCGTGTTATTATAGGAGAACCCTGTATACCGTGTTATAGGAGAACCCTGTACACCGTGTTATTATAGGAGAACCCAGTACACCGTGTTATTATAGGAGAACCCCGTACACCGTGTTATAGGAGAACCCTGTACACCGTGTTATTATAGGAGAACCCCGTACACCGTGTTATAGGAGAACCCTGTATACCGTGTTATTATAGGAGAACCCCGTACACCGTGTTATTATAGGAGAACCCTGTACACCGTGTTATTATAGGAGAACCCCGTACACCGTGTTATAGGAGAACCCTGTACACCGTGTTATTATAGGAGAACCCAGTACACCGTGTTATTATAGGAGAACCCCGTACACCGTGTTATAGGAGAACCCTGTACACCGTGTTATTATAGGAGAACCCCGTACACCGTGTTATAGGAGAACCCCGTACACCGTGTTATTATAGGAGAACCCCGTACACTGTGTTATTATAGGAGAACCCTGTACACCGTGTTATTATAGGAGAACCCTGTACACCGTGTTATTATAGGAGAACCCTGTATACCGTGTTATTATAGGAGAACCCCGTACACCGTGTTATTATAGGAGAACCCTGTACACCGTGTTATTATAGGAGAACCCTGTACACCGTGTTATTATAGGAGAACCCCGTACACTGTGTTATTATAGGAGAACCCCATACACTGTGTTATTATAGGAGAACCCTGTATACCGTGTTATTATAGGGGAACCCCGTACACCGTGTTATTATAGGAGAACCCTGTATACCGTGTTATAGGAGAACCCTGTACACCGTGTTATTATAGGAGAACCCCGTACACCGTGTTATTATAGGAGAACCCTGTATACCGTGTTATTATAGGGGAAACCTGTACACCGTGTTATTATAGGAGAACCCTGTATACCGTGTTATAAGAGAACCCTGTACACCGTGTTATTATAGGAGAACCCCGTACACCGTGTTATTATAGGAGAACCCCGTACACCGTGTTATTATAGGGGAACTCTGTACACCGTGTTATTATAGGAGAACCCTGTATACCGTGTTATAGGAGAACCCTGTACACCGTGTTATTATAGGAGAACCCCGTACACTGTGTTATTATAGGAGAACCCTGTATACCGTGTTATTATAGGAGAACCCCGTACACTGTGTTATTATAGGAGAACCCTGTACACTGTGTTATTATAGGAGAACCCTGTACACCGTGTTATTATAGGGGAACCCTGTATACCGTGTTATTATAGGAGAACCCCGTACACTGTGTTATAGGAGAACCCCGTACACTGTGTTATTATAGGAGAACCCTGTATACCGTGTTATTATAGGGGAACCCTGTATACCGTGTTATTATAGGAGAACCCTGTATACCGTGTTATTATAGGAGAACCCCGTATACCGTGTTATTATAGAAGAACCCCGTACACCGTGTTATTATAGGGGAACCACGTACACCGTGTTATTATAGGGGAACCCCGTACACCGTGTTATTATAGGAGAACCCCGTACACCGTGTTATTATAGGGGAACCCCGTACACCGTGTTATTATAGGAGAACCCTGTATACCGTGTTATTATAGGAGAACCCCGTATACCGTGTTATTATAGGAGAACCCCGTACACCGTGTTATTATAGGGGAACCACGTACACCGTGTTATTATAGGGGAACCCCGTACACTGTGTTATTATAGGAGAACCCTGTATACCGTGTTATTATAGGGGAACCCCGTACACCGTGTTATTATAGGAGAACCCCGTACACTGTGTTATTATAGGAGAACCCTGTATACCGTGTTATTATAGGAGAACCCTGTACACCGTGTTATTATAGGAGAACCCCGTACACCGTGTTATTATAGGAGAACCCCGTACACCGTGTTATTATAGGAGAACCCCGTACACTGTGTTATTATAGGAGAACACTGTATACCGTGTTATTATAGGGGAACCCTGTATACCGTGTTATTATAGGGGAACCCTGTATACCGTGTTATTATAGGAGAACCCCGTACACCGTGTTATTATAGGAGAACCCCGTACACCGTGTTATAGGAGAACCCTGTATACCGTGTTATTATAGGAGAACCCTGTACACCGTGTTATTATAGGAGAACCCTGTACACCGTGTTATTATAGGAGAACCCCGTACACTGTGTTATTATAGGGGAACCCTGTACACCGTGTTATTATAGGGGAACCCTGTACACCGTGTTATTATAGGAGAACCCTGTACACCGTGTTATTATAGGAGAACCCTGTATACCGTGTTATTATAGGAGAACCCTGTACACCGTGTTATTATAGGAGAACCCCGTACACTGTGTTATTATAGGAGAACCCTGTATAATGTGTTATTATAGGAGAACCCCGTACACTGTGTTATTATAGGAGAACCCTGTACACCGTGTTATTATAGGGGAACCCTGTACACCGTGTTATTATAGGGGAACCCTGTACACCGTGTTATTATAGGAGAACCCTGTATACCGTGTTATTATAGGAGAACCCTGTACACCGTGTTATTATAGGAGAACCCCGTACACTGTGTTATTATAGGGGAACCCTGTATACCGTGTTATTATTGGAGAACCCCGTACACTGTGTTATTATAGGGGAACCCTGTACACCGTGTTATTATAGGGGAACCCTGTACACCGTGTTATTATAGGAGAACCCTGTATACCGTGTTATTATAGGAGAACCCTGTACACCGTGTTATTATAGGGGAACCCTGTATACCGTGTTATTATAGGAGAAACCCGTACACCGTGTTATTATAGGAGAACCCTGTATACCGTGTTATTATAGGGGAACCCCGTACACCGTGTTATTATAGGAGAACCCTGTATACCGTGTTATTATAGGGGAACCCTGTATACCGTGTTATTATAGGAGAACCCCGTACACCGTGTTATAGGAGAACCCCGTACACTGTGTTATTATAGGAGAACCCTGTATACCGTGTTATTATAGGGGAACCCTGTATACCGTGTTATTATAGGAGAACCCCGTACACTGTGTTATTATAGGAGAACCCTGTATACCGTGTTATTATAGGAGAACCCCGTACACTGTGTTATTATAGGAGAACACTGTATACCGTGTTATTATAGGGGAACCCTGTATACCGTGTTATTATAGGAGAACCCCGTACACTGTGTTATTATAGGAGAACACTGTATACCGTGTTATTATAGGGGAACCCTGTATACCGTGTTATTATAGGAGAACCCCGTACACCGTGTTATTATAGGAGAACCCTGTATACCGTGTTATTATAGGAGAACCCTGTATACCGTGTTATTATAGGAGAACCCTGTACACCGTGTTATTATAGGGGAACCCCGTACACTGTGTTATTATAGGAGAACCCTGTATACCGTGTTATTATAGGGGAACCCCGTACACTGTGTTATTATAGGAGAACCCTGTATACCGTGTTATTATAGGAGAACCCTGTATACCGTGTTATTATAGGAGAACCCTGTATACCGTGTTATAGGAGAACCCCGTACACCGTGTTATTATAGGAGAACCCCGTACACTGTGTTATTATAGGAGAACACTGTATACCGTGTTATTATAGGGGAACCCTGTATACCGTGTTATTATAGGAGAACCCCGTACACTGTGTTATTATAGGAGAACACTGTATACCGTGTTATTATAGGGGAACCCTGTATACCGTGTTATTATAGGAGAACCCCGTACACCGTGTTATTATAGGAGAACCCCATACACCGTGTTATTATAGGAGAACCCTGTATACCGTGTTATTATAGGAGAACCCTGTATACCGTGTTATAGGAGAACCCTGTATACCGTGTTATTATAGGAGAACCCTGTACACCGTGTTATTATAGGGGAACCCTGTATACCGTGTTATTATAGGGGAACCCTGTACACTGTGTTATTATAGGAGAACCCTGTATACCGTGTTATTATAGGGGAACCCTGTACACCGTGTTATTATAGGAGAACCCTGTATACCGTGTTATTATAGGAGAACCCTGTACACCGTGTTATTATAGGGGAACCCTGTATACCGTGTTATTATAGGAGAACCCCGTACACTGTGTTATTATAGGGGAACCCTGTACACCGTGTTATTATAGGGGAACCCTGTACACCGTGTTATTATAGGAGAACCCTGTATACCGTGTTATTATAGGAGAACCCTGTACACCGTGTTATTATAGGAGAACCCCGTACACTGTGTTATTATAGGAGAACCCTGTATACCGTGTTATTATAGGAGAACCCCGTACACTGTGTTATTATAGGGGAACCCTGTACACCGTGTTATTATAGGGGAACCCTGTACACCGTGTTATTATAGGAGAACCCTGTATACCGTGTTATTATAGGAGAACCCTGTACACCGTGTTGTTATAGGAGAACCCCGTACACTGTGTTATTATAGGGGAACCCTGTATACCGTGTTATTATAGGAGAACCCCGTACACTGTGTTATTATAGGGGAACCCTGTACACCGTGTTATTATAGGGGAACCCTGTACACCGTGTTATTATAGGAGAACCCTGTATACCGTGTTATTATAGGAGAACCCTGTACACCGTGTTATTATAGGGGAACCCTGTATACCGTGTTATTATAGGAGAACCCCGTACACCGTGTTATTATAGGAGAACCCTGTATACCGTGTTATTATAGGGGAACCCTGTATACCGTGTTATTATAGGAGAACCCCGTACACCGTGTTATAGGAGATCCCCGTACACTGTGTTATTATAGGAGAACCCTGTATACCGTGTTATTATAGGGGAACCCTGTATACCGTGTTATTATAGGAGAACCCCGTACACTGTGTTATTATAGGAGAACACTGTACACCGTGTTATTATAGGGGAGCCCTGTACACCGTGTTATTATAGGGGAACCCTGTATACCGTGTTATTATAGGGGAACCCCGTACACTGTGTTATTATAGGAGAACCCTGTATACCGTGTTATTATAGGAGAACCCTGTATACCGTGTTATTATAGGAGAACCCTGTATACCGTGTTATAGGAGAACCCCGTACACTGTGTTATTATAGGAGAACCCCGTACACTGTGTTATTATAGGAGAACACTGTATACCGTGTTATTATAGGAGAACCCCGTACACTGTGTTATTATAGGAGAACACTGTATACCGTGTTATTATAGGGGAACCCTGTATACCGTGTTATTATAGGAGAACCCCGTACACCGTGTTATTATAGGAGAACCCCATACACCGTGTTATTATAGGAGAACCCTGTATACCGTGTTATTATAGGAGAACCCTGTATACCGTGTTATAGGAGAACCATGTATACCGTGTTATTATAGGAGAACCCCGTACACCGTGTTATTATAGGGGAACCCCGTACACCGTGTTATTATAGGGGAACCCTGTATACCGTGTTATAGGAGAACCATGTATACCGTGTTATTATAGGAGAACCCCGTACACTGTGTTATTATAGGAGAACCCCGTACACCGTGTTATTATAGGGGAACCCTGTATACCGTGTTATTATAGGGGAACCCTGTACACTGTGTTATTATAGGAGAACCCTGTATACCGTGTTATTATAGGGGAACCCTGTACACCGTGTTATTATAGGAGAACCCTGTACACCGTGTTATTATAGGGGAACCCTGTATACCGTGTTATTATAGGAGAACCCCGTACACTGTGTTATTATAGGGGAACCCTGTACACCGTGTTATTATAGGGGAACCCTGTACACCGTGTTATTATAGGAGAACCCTGTATACCGTGTTATTATAGGAGAACCCTGTACACCGTGTTATTATAGGAGAACCCCGTACACCGTGTTATTATAGGAGAACCCTGTATACCGTGTTATTATAGGAGAACCCCGTACACTGTGTTATTATAGGGGAACCCTGTACACCGTGTTATTATAGGGGAACCCTGTACACCGTGTTATTATAGGAGAACCCTGTACACCGTGTTATTATAGGGGAACCCTGTATACCGTGTTATTATAGGAGAACCCCGTACACCGTGTTATTATAGGAGAACCCCATACACCGTGTTATTATAGGAGAACCCTGTATACCGTGTTATTATAGGAGAACCCTGTATACCGTGTTATAGGAGAACCATGTATACCGTGTTATTATAGGAGAACCCTGTACACCGTGTTATTATAGGGGAACCCTGTATACCGTGTTATTATAGGGGAACCCTGTACACTGTGTTATTATAGGAGAACCCTGTATACCGTGTTATTATAGGGGAACCCTGTACACCGTGTTATTATAGGGGAACCCTGTACACCGTGTTATTATAGGAGAACCCTGTACACCGTGTTATTATAGGGGAACCCTGTATACCGTGTTATTATAGGAGAACCCCGTACACTGTGTTATTATAGGGGAACCCTGTACACCGTGTTATTATAGGGGAACCCTGTACACCGTGTTATTATAGGAGAACCCTGTATACCGTGTTATTATAGGAGAACCCTGTACACCGTGTTATTATAGGAGAACCCCGTACACTGTGTTATTATAGGAGAACCCTGTATACCGTGTTATTATAGGAGAACCCCGTACACTGTGTTATTATAGGGGAACCCTGTACACCGTGTTATTATAGGGGAACCCTGTACACCGTGTTATTATAGGAGAACCCTGTACACCGTGTTATTATAGGGGAACCCTGTATACCGTGTTATTATAGGAGAACCCCGTACACTGTGTTATTATAGGGGAACCCTGTATACCGTGTTATTATAGGAGAACCCTGTACACCGTGTTATTATAGGGGAACCCTGTATACCGTGTTATTATAGGAGAACCCCGTACACTGTGTTATTATAGGGGAACCCTGTACACCGTGTTATTATAGGGGAACCCTGTACACCGTGTTATTATAGGAGAACCCTGTATACCGTGTTATTATAGGAGAACCCTGTACACCGTGTTATTATAGGGGAACCCTGTATACCGTGTTATTATAGGAGAACCCCGTACACCGTGTTATTATAGGAGAACCCTGTATACCGTGTTATTATAAGGGAACCCTGTATACCGTGTTATTATAGGAGAACCCCGTACACCGTGTTATAGGAGAACCCCGTACACTGTGTTATTATAGGAGAACCCTGTATACCGTGTTATTATAGGAGAACCCTGTACACCGTGTTATTATAGGAGAACCCTGTATACCGTGTTATTATAGGGGAACCCCGTACACCGTGTTATTATAGAAGAACCCCGTACACCGTGTTATAGGGGAACTCCGTACACCGTGTTATTATAGGAGAACCCCATACACTGTGTTATTATAGGAGAACCCTGTATACCGTGTTATTATAGGGGAACCCTGTATACCGTGTTATTATAGGAGAACCCTGTATACCGTGTTATTATAGGAGAACCCCATACACTGTGTTATTATAGGAGAACCCTGTATACCGTGTTATTATAGAAGAACCCCGTACACCGTGTTATTATAGAAGAACCCCGTACACCGTGTTATTATAGGAGAACCCCGTACACCGTGTTATTATAGGAGAACCCCGTACACCGTGTTATTATAGGAGAACCCCGTACACCGTGTTATTATAGGAGAACCCTGTATACCGTGTTAATATAGAAGAACCCCGTACACCGTGTTATTATAGGAGAACCCTGTATACCGTGTTATTATAGGGGAACCCCGTACACCGTGTTATTATAGAAGAACCCCGTACACCGTGTTATTATAGGGGAACTCCGTACACCGTGTTATCATAGGAGAACCCCATACACTGTGTTATTATAGGAGAACCCTGTATACCGTGTTATTATAGGGGAACCCTGTATACCGTGTTATTATAGGAGAACCCTGTATACCGTGTTATTATAGGAGAACCCCGTACCCCGTGTTATTATAGGAGAACCCCGTACACCGTGTTATTATAGGAGAACCCTGTATACCGTGTTATTATAGAAGAACCCCGTACACCGTGTTATTATAGGAGAACCCTGTATACCGTGTTATTATAGGGGAACCCCGTACACCGTGTTATTATAGAAGAACCCCGTACACCGTGTTATTATAGGGGAACTCCGTACACCGTGTTATTATAGGAGAACCCCATACACTGTGTTATTATAGGAGAACCCTGTATACCGTGTTATTATAGGGGAACCCTGTATACCGTGTTATTATAGGAGAACCCTGTATACCGTGTTATTATAGGAGAACCCTGTACACTGTGTTATTATAGGAGAACCCCGTACACTGTGTTATTATAGGAGAACCCCGTACACCGTGTTATTATAGGAGAACCCTGTATACCATGTTATTATAGGAGAACCCTGTACACCGTGTTATTATAGGAGAACCCTGTATACCGTGTTATTATAGGAGAACCCTGTATACCGTGTTATTATAGGGGAACCCTGTATACCGTGTTATTATAGGAGAACCCTGTATACCGTGTTATTATAGGAGAACCCTGTACACTGTGTTTTTATAGGAGAACCCTGTATACCGTGTTATTATAGGAGAACCCTGTACACCGTGTTATTATAGGAGAACCCTGTATACCGTGTTATTATAGGAGAACCCTGTATACCGTGTTATTATAGGAGAACCCTGTACACTGTGTTATTATAGGAGAACCCCGTACACTGTGTTATTATAGGAGAACCCCGTACACCGTGTTATAGGAGAACCCTGTACACCGTGTTATTATAGGAGAACCCCGTACACCGTGTTATTATAGGAGAACCCCGTACACTGTGTTATTATAGGAGAACCCTGTACACCGTGTTATTATAGGAGAACCCCGTACACCGTGTTATTATAGGAGAACCCTGTACACCGTGTTATTATAGGAGAACCCCGTACACCGTGTTATTATAGGAGAACCCTGTACACCGTGTTATTATAGGAGAACCCCGTACACCGTGTTATTATAGGAGAACCCTGTATACCGTGTTATTATAGGAGAACCCCGTACACCGTGTTATTATAGGGGAACTCCGTACACCGTGTTATTATAGAAGAACCCCGTACACCGTGTTATTATAGGGGAACCCCGTATACCGTGTTATTATAGGAGAACCCCATACACTGTGTTATTATAGGAGAACCCTGTATACCGTGTTATTATAGGGGAACCCCGTACACCGTGTTATTATAGGAGAACCCTGTATACCGTGTTATTATAGGAGAACCCTGTATACCGTGTTATTATAGGAGAACCCCGTACACCGTGTTATTATAGGAGAACCCTGTATACCGTGTTATTATAGGAGAACCCTGTACACTGTGTTATTATAGGAGAACCCCGTACACTGTGTTATTATAGGAGAACCCCGTACACCGTGTTATAGGAGAACCCTGTACACCGTGTTATTATAGGAGAACCCCGTACACCGTGTTATTATAGGAGAACCCCGTACACTGTGTTATTATAGGAGAACCCTGTACACCGTGTTATTATAGGAGAACCCCGTACACCGTGTTATTATAGGAGAACCCTGTACACCGTGTTATTATAGGAGAACCCTGTACACCGTGTTATTATAGGAGAACCCCGTACACCGTGTTATTATAGGAGAACCCCGTACACCGTGTTATTATAGGAGAACCCTGTATACCGTGTTATTATAGGAGAACCCTGTATACCGTGTTATTATAGGAGAACCCTGTACACCGTGTTATTATAGGAGAACCCCGTACACCGTGTTATTATAGGAGAACCCCGTACACCGTGTTATAGGAGAACCCTGTACACCGTGTTATTATAGGAGAACCCCGTACACCGTGTTATTATAGGAGAACCCTGTACACCGTGTTATTATAGGAGAACCCCGTACACCGTGTTTTTATAGGAGAACCCCGTACACTGTGTTATTATAGGAGAACCCTGTACACCGTGTTATTATAGGAGAACCCCGTACACCGTGTTATTATAGGAGAACCCTGTATACCGTGTTATTATAGGAGAACCCCGTACACCGTGTTATTATAGGAGAACCCTGTACACCGTGTTATTATAGGAGAACCCTGTATACCGTGTTATTATAGGAGAACCCTGTACACCGTGTTATTATAGGAGAACCCTGTATACCGTGTTATTATAGGAGAACCCTGTATACCGTGTTATAGGAGAACCCTGTACACCGTGTTATTATAGGAGAACCCCGTACACCGTGTTATTATAGGAGAACCCCGTACACCGTGTTATAGGAGAACCCTGTACACCGTGTTATTATAGGAGAACCCCGTATACCGTGTTATTATAGGAGAACCCTGTACACCGTGTTATTATAGGAGAACCCCGTACACTGTGTTATTATAGGGGAACCCTGTACACCGTGTTATTATAGGGGAACCCTGTATACCGTGTTATTATAGGGGAACCCTGTATACCGTGTTATTATAGGGGAACCCTGTATACCGTGTTATTATAGGGGAACCCTGTACACCGTGTTATTATAGGAGAACCCCGTACACTGTGTTATAATAGGGGAACCCTGTACACCGTGTTATTATAGGGGAACCCTGTATACCGTGTTATTATAGGAGAACCCTGTACACCGTGTTATTATAGGAGAACCCTGTACACCGTGTTATTATAGGAGAACCCCGTACACCGTGTTATTATAGGAGAACCCTGTATACCGTGTTATTATAGGAGAACCCCGTACACCGTGTTATTATAGGGGAACTCCGTACACCGTGTTATTATAGAAGAACCCCGTACACCGTGTTATTATAGGAGAACCACGTACACTGTGTTATTATAGGAGAACCCTGTATACCGTGTTATTATAGAAGAACCCCGTACACCGTGTTATTATAGAAGAACCCCGTACACCGTGTTATTATAGGAGAACCCCGTACACCGTGTTATTATAGGAGAACCCCGTACACCGTGTTATTATAGGAGAACCCCGTACACCGTGTTATTATAGGAGAACCCTGTATACCGTGTTATTATAGGGGAACCCCGTACACCGTGTTATTATAGAAGAACCCCGTACACCGTGTTATTATAGGGGAACTCCGTACACCGTGTTATTATAGGAGAACCCCATACACTGTGTTATTATAGGAGAACCCTGTATACCGTGTTATTATAGGGGAACCCCGTACACCGTGTTATTATAGGAGAACCCTGTATACCGTGTTATTATAGGAGAACCCTGTATACCGTGTTATTATAGGAGAACCCTGTACACTGTGTTATTATAGGAGAACCCCGTACACTGTGTTATTATAGGAGAACCCCGTACACCGTGTTATAGGAGAACCCTGTACACCGTGTTATTATAGGAGAACCCCGTACACCGTGTTATTATAGGAGAACCCCGTACACCGTGTTATTATAGGAGAACCCCGTACACCGTGTTATTATAGGAGAACCCCGTACACCGTGTTATTATAGGAGAACCCCGTACACCGTGTTATTATAGGAGAACCCCGTACACCGTGTTATTATAGGAGAACCCCGTACACCGTGTTATTATAGGAGAACCCTGTATACCGTGTTATTATAGGAGAACCCCGTACACCGTGTTATTATAGGGGAACTCCGTACACCGTGTTATTATAGAAGAACCCCGTACACCGTGTTATTATAGGGGAACTCCGTACACCGTGTTATTATAGGAGAACCCCATACACTGTGTTATTATAGGAGAACCCTGTATACCGTGTTATTATAGGGGAACCCCGTACACCGTGTTATTATAGGAGAACCCTGTATACCGTGTTATTATAGGAGAACCCTGTATACCGTGTTATTATAGGAGAACCCTGTACACTGTGTTATTATAGGAGAACCCCGTACACTGTGTTATTATAGGAGAACCCCGTACACCGTGTTATAGGAGAACCCTGTACACCGTGTTATTATAGGAGAACCCCGTACACCATGTTATTATAGGAGAACCCCGTACACTGTGTTATTATAGGAGAACCCTGTACACCGTGTTATTATAGGAGAACCCCGTACACCGTGTTATTATAGGAGAACCCTGTACACCGTGTTATTATAGGAGACCCCCGTACACCGTGTTATTATAGGAGAACCCTGTACACCGTGTTATTATAGGAGAACCCCGTACACCGTGTTATTATAGGAGAACCCTGTATACCGTGTTATTATAGGAGAACCCCGTACACCGTGTTATTATAGGAGAACCCTGTACACCGTGTTATTATAGGAGAACCCTGTATACCGTGTTATTATAGGAGAACCCTGTACACCGTGTTATTATAGGAGAACCCCGTACACCGTGTTATTATAGGAGAACCCTGTACACCGTGTTATTATAGGAGAACCCTGTATACCGTGTTATAGGAGAACCCTGTACACCGTGTTATTATAGGAGAACCCCGTACACCGTGTTATTATAGGAGAACCCCGTACACCGTGTTATAGGAGAACCCCGTACACCGTGTTATTATAGGAGAACCCCGTACACCGTGTTATTATAGGGGAACTCCGTACACCGTGTTATTATAGGAGAACCCTGTACACCGTGTTATTATAGGAGAACCCTGTACACCGTGTTATTATAGGGGAACTCTGTACACCGTGTTATTATAGGAGAACCCTGTATACCGTGTTATTATAGGGGAACCCTGTACACCGTGTTATTATAGGAGAACCCTGTATACCGTGTTATTATAGGAGAACCCTGTACACCGTGTTATTATAGGAGAACCCCGTACACTGTCTTATTATAGGGGAACTCTGTACACCGTGTTATTATAGGAGAACCCTGTATACCGTGTTATTATAGGGGAACCCTGTATACCGTGTTATTATAGGAGAACCCTGTACACCGTGTTATTATAGGAGAACCCCGTACACCGTGTTATTATAGGGGAACTCTGTATACCGTGTTATTATAGGGGAACCCTGTATACCGTGTTATTATAGGAGAACCCTGTATACCGTGTTATTATAGGAGAACCCTGTACACTGTGTTTTTATAGGAGAACCCTGTATACCGTGTTATTATAGGAGAACCCTGTACACCGTGTTATTATAGGAGAACCCTGTATACCGTGTTATTATAGGAGAACCCTGTATACCGTGTTATTATAGGAGAACCCTGTACACTGTGTTATTATAGGAGAACCCCGTACACTGTGTTATTATAGGAGAACCCCGTACACCGTGTTATAGGAGAACCCTGTACACCGTGTTATTATAGGAGAACCCCGTACACCGTGTTATTATAGGAGAACCCCGTACACTGTGTTATTATAGGAGAACCCTGTACACCGTGTTATTATAGGAGAACCCCGTACACCGTGTTATTATAGGAGAACCCTGTACACCGTGTTATTATAGGAGAACCCCGTACACCGTGTTATTATAGGAGAACCCTGTACACCGTGTTATTATAGGAGAACCCCGTACACCGTGTTATTATAGGAGAACCCTGTATACCGTGTTATTATAGGAGAACCCCGTACACCGTGTTATTATAGGGGAACTCCGTACACCGTGTTATTATAGAAGAACCCCGTACACCGTGTTATTATAGGGGAACCCCGTATACCGTGTTATTATAGGAGAACCCCATACACTGTGTTATTATAGGAGAACCCTGTATACCGTGTTATTATAGGGGAACCCCGTACACCGTGTTATTATAGGAGAACCCTGTATACCGTGTTATTATAGGAGAACCCTGTATACCGTGTTATTATAGGAGAACCCCGTACACCGTGTTATTATAGGAGAACCCTGTATACCGTGTTATTATAGGAGAACCCTGTACACTGTGTTATTATAGGAGAACCCCGTACACTGTGTTATTATAGGAGAACCCCGTACACCGTGTTATAGGAGAACCCTGTACACCGTGTTATTATAGGAGAACCCCGTACACCGTGTTATTATAGGAGAACCCCGTACACTGTGTTATTATAGGAGAACCCTGTACACCGTGTTATTATAGGAGAACCCCGTACACCGTGTTATTATAGGAGAACCCTGTACACCGTGTTATTATAGGAGAACCCTGTACACCGTGTTATTATAGGAGAACCCCGTACACCGTGTTATTATAGGAGAACCCCGTACACCGTGTTATTATAGGAGAACCCTGTATACCGTGTTATTATAGGAGAACCCTGTATACCGTGTTATTATAGGAGAACCCTGTACACCGTGTTATTATAGGAGAACCCCGTACACCGTGTTATTATAGGAGAACCCCGTACACCGTGTTATAGGAGAACCCTGTACACCGTGTTATTATAGGAGAACCCCGTACACCGTGTTATTATAGGAGAACCCTGTACACCGTGTTATTATAGGAGAACCCCGTACACCGTGTTTTTATAGGAGAACCCCGTACACTGTGTTATTATAGGAGAACCCTGTACACCGTGTTATTATAGGAGAACCCCGTACACCGTGTTATTATAGGAGAACCCTGTATACCGTGTTATTATAGGAGAACCCCGTACACCGTGTTATTATAGGAGAACCCTGTACACCGTGTTATTATAGGAGAACCCTGTATACCGTGTTATTATAGGAGAACCCTGTACACCGTGTTATTATAGGAGAACCCCGTACACCGTGTTATTATAGGAGAACCCTGTACACCGTGTTATTATAGGAGAACCCTGTATACCGTGTTATAGGAGAACCCTGTACACCGTGTTATTATAGGAGAACCCCGTACACCGTGTTATTATAGGAGAACCCCGTACACCGTGTTATAGGAGAACCCTGTACACCGTGTTATTATAGGAGAACCCCGTATACCGTGTTATTATAGGAGAACCCTGTACACCGTGTTATTATAGGAGAACCCCGTACACTGTGTTATTATAGGGGAACCCTGTACACCGTGTTATTATAGGGGAACCCTGTATACCGTGTTATTATAGGGGAACCCTGTATACCGTGTTATTATAGGGGAACCCTGTATACCGTGTTATTATAGGGGAACCCTGTACACCGTGTTATTATAGGAGAACCCCGTACACTGTGTTATTATAGGGGAACCCTGTACACCGTGTTATTATAGGGGAACCCTGTATACCGTGTTATTATAGGAGAACCCTGTACACCGTGTTATTATAGGAGAACCCTGTACACCGTGTTATTATAGGAGAACCCCGTACACCGTGTTATTATAGGAGAACCCTGTATACCGTGTTATTATAGGAGAACCCCGTACACCGTGTTATTATAGGGGAACTCCGTACACCGTGTTATTATAGAAGAACCCCGTACACCGTGTTATTATAGGAGAACCACGTACACTGTGTTATTATAGGAGAACCCTGTATACCGTGTTATTATAGAAGAACCCCGTACACCGTGTTATTATAGAAGAACCCCGTACACCGTGTTATTATAGGAGAACCCCGTACACCGTGTTATTATAGGAGAACCCCGTACACCGTGTTATTATAGGAGAACCCCGTACACCGTGTTATTATAGGAGAACCCTGTATACCGTGTTATTATAGGGGAACCCCGTACACCGTGTTATTATAGAAGAACCCCGTACACCGTGTTATTATAGGGGAACTCCGTACACCGTGTTATTATAGGAGAACCCCATACACTGTGTTATTATAGGAGAACCCTGTATACCGTGTTATTATAGGGGAACCCCGTACACCGTGTTATTATAGGAGAACCCTGTATACCGTGTTATTATAGGAGAACCCTGTATACCGTGTTATTATAGGAGAACCCTGTACACTGTGTTATTATAGGAGAACCCCGTACACTGTGTTATTATAGGAGAACCCCGTACACCGTGTTATAGGAGAACCCTGTACACCGTGTTATTATAGGAGAACCCCGTACACCGTGTTATTATAGGAGAACCCCGTACACCGTGTTATTATAGGAGAACCCCGTACACCGTGTTATTATAGGAGAACCCCGTACACCGTGTTATTATAGGAGAACCCCGTACACCGTGTTATTATAGGAGAACCCCGTACACCGTGTTATTATAGGAGAACCCCGTACACCGTGTTATTATAGGAGAACCCTGTATACCGTGTTATTATAGGAGAACCCCGTACACCGTGTTATTATAGGGGAACTCCGTACACCGTGTTATTATAGAAGAACCCCGTACACCGTGTTATTATAGGGGAACTCCGTACACCGTGTTATTATAGGAGAACCCCATACACTGTGTTATTATAGGAGAACCCTGTATACCGTGTTATTATAGGGGAACCCCGTACACCGTGTTATTATAGGAGAACCCTGTATACCGTGTTATTATAGGAGAACCCTGTACACTGTGTTATTATAGGAGAACCCCGTACACTGTGTTATTATAGGAGAACCCCGTACACCGTGTTATAGGAGAACCCTGTACACCGTGTTATTATAGGAGAACCCCGTACACCATGTTATTATAGGAGAACCCCGTACACTGTGTTATTATAGGAGAACCCTGTACACCGTGTTATTATAGGAGAACCCCGTACACCGTGTTATTATAGGAGAACCCTGTACACCGTGTTATTATAGGAGACCCCCGTACACCGTGTTATTATAGGAGAACCCTGTACACCGTGTTATTATAGGAGAACCCCGTACACCGTGTTATTATAGGAGAACCCTGTATACCGTGTTATTATAGGAGAACCCCGTACACCGTGTTATTATAGGAGAACCCTGTACACCGTGTTATTATAGGAGAACCCTGTATACCGTGTTATTATAGGAGAACCCTGTACACCGTGTTATTATAGGAGAACCCCGTACACCGTGTTATTATAGGAGAACCCTGTACACCGTGTTATTATAGGAGAACCCTGTATACCGTGTTATAGGAGAACCCTGTACACCGTGTTATTATAGGAGAACCCCGTACACCGTGTTATTATAGGAGAACCCCGTACACCGTGTTATAGGAGAACCCCGTACACCGTGTTATTATAGGAGAACCCCGTACACCGTGTTATTATAGGGGAATTCCGTACACCGTGTTATTATAGGAGAACCCTGTACACCGTGTTATTATAGGAGAACCCTGTACACCGTGTTATTATAGGGGAACTCTGTACACCGTGTTATTATAGGAGAACCCTGTATACCGTGTTATTATAGGGGAACCCTGTACACCGTGTTATTATAGGAGAACCCTGTATACCGTGTTATTATAGGAGAACCCTGTACACCGTGTTATTATAGGAGAACCCCGTACACTGTCTTATTATAGGGGAACTCTGTACACCGTGTTATTATAGGAGAACCCTGTATACCGTGTTATTATAGGGGAACCCTGTATACCGTGTTATTATAGGAGAACCCTGTACACCGTGTTATTATAGGAGAACCCCGTACACCGTGTTATTATAGGGGAACTCTGTACACCGTGTTATTATAGGAGAACCCTGTATACCGTGTTATTATAGGGGAACCCTGTATACCGTGTTATTATAGGAGAACCCTGTACACCGTGTTATTATAGGAGAACCCTGTACACCGTGTTATTATAGGAGAACCCCGTACACTGTGTTATTATAGGAGAACCCCGTACACCGTGTTATTATAGGAGAACCCCGTACACTGTGTTATTATAGGAGAACCCTGTATACCGTGTTATTATAGGAGAACCCTGTACACCGTGTTATTATAGGAGAACCCTGTACACCGTGTTATTATAGGGGAACTCTGTACACCGTGTTATTATAGGGGAACCCTGTATACCGTGTTATTATAGGAGAACCCTGTACACCGTGTTATTATAGGAGAACCCTGTACACCGTGTTATTATAGGAGAACCCTGTACACCGTGTTATTATAGGGGAACCCTGTATACCGTGTTATTATAGGAGAACCCTGTACACCGTGTTATTATAGGAGAACCCCGTACACCGTGTTATTATAGGAGAACCCCGTACACTGTGTTATTATAGGAGAACCCCATACACTGTGTTATTATAGGAGAACCCTGTATACCGTGTTATTATAGGGGAACTCTGTACACCGTGTTATTATAGAAGAACCCCGTACACCGTGTTATTATAGGGGAACTCCGTACACCGTGTTATTATAGGAGAACCCCGTACACTGTGTTATTATAGGAGAACCCTGTATACCGTGTTATTATAGGGGAACTCTGTACACCGTGTTATTATAGAAGAACCCCGTACACTGTGTTATTATAGGGGAACTCCGTACACCGTGTTATTATAGGAGAACCCTGTATACCGTGTTATTATAGGAGAACCCTGTATACCGTGTTATTATAGGAGAACCCTGTATACCGTGTTATTATAGGAGAACCCTGTATACCGTGTTATTATAGGAGAACCCCGTACACTGTGTTATTATAGGAGAACCCCGTACACCGTGTTATTATAGGAGAACCCCGTACACTGTGTTATTATAGGAGAACCCTGTACACCGTGTTATTATAGGAGAACCCCGTACACCGTGTTATTATAGGAGAACCCCGTACACCGTGTTATTATAGGAGAACCCTGTACACTGTGTTATTATAGGGGAACCCCGTACACCGTGTTATAGGGGAACCCCGTACACTGTGTTATTATAGGGGAACCCCGTACACCGTGTTATTATAGGGGAACCCTGTACACCGTGTTATTATAGGAGAACCCCATACACTGTGTTATTATAGGAGAACCCTGTATACCGTGTTATTATAGGGGAACCCCGTACACCGTGTTATTATAGGAGAACCCTGTATACCGTGTTATTATAGGAGAACCCTGTATACCGTGTTATTATAGGAGAACCCTGTACACTTTGTTGTTATAGGAGAACCCCGTACACTGTGTTATTATAGGAGAACCCCGTACACCGTGTTATAGGAGAACCCTGTACACCGTGTTATTATAGGAGAACCCCGTACACCGTGTTATTATAGGAGAACCCCGTACACCGTGTTATTATAGGAGAACCCTGTACACCGTGTTATTATAGGAGAACCCCGTACACCGTGTTATTATAGGAGAACCCTGTATACCGTGTTATTATAGGAGAACCCTGTATACCGTGTTATTATAGGAGAACCCTGTACACCGTGTTATTATAGGAGAACCCTGTATACCGTGTTATTATAGGAGAACCCCGTACACCGTGTTATTATAGGAGAACCCCGTACACCGTGTTATAGGAGAACCCTGTACACCGTGTTATTATAGGAGAACCCCGTACACCGTGTTATTATAGGAGAACCCTGTACACCGTGTTATTATAGGAGAACCCTGTACACCGTGTTATTATAGGAGAACCCCGTACACCGTGTTATTATAGGAGAAGCCCGTACACTGTGTTATTATAGGAGAACCCTGTACACCGTGTTATTATAGGAGAACCCCGTACACCGTGTTATTATAGGAGAACCCTGTACACCGTGTTATTATAGGAGAACCCCGTACACCGTGTTATTATAGGAGAACCCTGTACACCGTGTTATTATAGGAGAACCCTGTATACCGTGTTATTATAGGAGAACCCTGTACACCGTGTTATTATAGGAGAACCCCGTACACCGTGTTATTATAGGAGAACCCTGTACACCGTGTTATTATAGGAGAACCCTGTATACCGTGTTATAGGAGAACCCTGTACACCGTGTTATTATAGGAGAACGCCGTACACCGTGTTATTATAGGAGAACCCCGTACACCGTGTTATAGGAGAACCCTGTACACCGTGTTATTATAGGAGAACCCCGTACACCGTGTTATTATAGGAGAACCCTGTACACCGTGTTATTATAGGAGAACCCCGTACACTGTGTTATTATAGGGGAACCCTGTACACCGTGTTATTATAGGGGAACCCTGTATACCGTGTTATTATGGGGGAACCCTGTATACCGTGTTATTATAGGGGAACCCTGTATACCGTGTTATTATAGGGGAACCCTGTACACCGTGTTATTATAGGAGAACCCCGTATACTGTGTTATTATAGGGGAACCCTGTACACCGTGTTATTATAGGGGAACCCTGTATACCGTGTTATTATAGGAGAACCCTGTACACCGTGTTATTATAGGAGAACCCTGTACACCGTGTTATTATAGGAGAACCCTGTATACCGTGTTATTATAGGAGAACCCCGTACACCGTGTTATTATAGGAGAACCCTGTATACCGTGTTATTATAGGAGAACCCTGTACACCGTGTTATTATAGGAGAACCCTGTACACCGTGTTATTATAGGAGAACCCTGTACACCGTGTTATTATAGGAGAACCCTGTACACTGTGTTATTATAGGAGAACCCTGTACACCGTGTTATTATAGGAGAACCCTGTACACCGTGTTATTATAGGAGAACCCTGTACACCGTGTTATTATAGGAGAACCCCGTACACCGTGTTATAGGAGAACCCTGTACACCGTGTTATTATAGGAGAACCCCGTACACCGTGTTATTATAGGAGAACCCTGTACACCGTGTTATTATAGGAGAACCCCGTACACTGTGTTATTATAGGGGAACCCTGTACACCGTGTTATTATAGGGGAACCCTGTATACCGTGTTATGATAGGGGAACCCCGTATACCGTGTTATTATAGGGGAACCCTGTACACCGTGTTATTATAGGAGAACCCCGTACACTGTGTTATTATAGGGGAACCCTGTACACCGTGTTATTATAGGGGAACCCTGTATACCGTGTTATTATAGGAGAACCCTGTACACCGTGTTATTATAGGAGAACCCTGTACACCGTGTTATTATAGGAGAACCCCGTACACCGTGTTATTATAGGAGAACCCTGTACACCGTGTTATTATAGGAGAACCCTGTATACCGTGTTATTATAGGAGAACCCCGTACACCGTGTTATTATAGGAGAACCCTGTACACCGTGTTATTATAGGAGAACCCTGTACACCGTTTTATTATAGGAGAACCCCGTACACTGTGTTATTATAGGAGAACCCCGTACACTGTGTTATTATAGGAGAACCCTGTATACCGTGTTATTATAGGGGAACCCTGTACACCGTGTTATTATAGGAGTACCCTGTATACCGTGTTATAGGAGAACCCTGTACACCGTGTTATTATAGGAGAACCCCGTACACCGTGTTATTATAGGAGAACCCCGTACACTGTGTTATTATAGGAGAACCCTGTATACCGTGTTATTATAGGGGAACCCTGTACACCGTGGTGTTATAGGAGAACCCTGTATACCGTGTTATTATAGGAGAACCCTGTACACCGTGTTATTATAGGGGAACTCTGTACACCGTGTTATTATAGGAGAACCCTGTACACCGTGTTATAGGAGAACCCCGTACACCGTGTTATTATAGGAGAACCCCGTACACCGTGTTATTATAGGAGAACCCCGTACACCGTGTTATTATAGGAGAACCCCGTACACCGTGTTATTATAGGAGAACCCCGTACACCGTGTTATTATAGGGGAACCCTGTACACCGTGTTATTATAGGAGAACCCTGTACACCGTGTTATTATAGGGGAACTCTGTACACCGTGTTATTATAGGAGAACCCCGTACACTGTGTTATTATAGGAGAACCCTGTATACCGTGTTATTATAGGAGAACCCTGTACACCGTGTTATTATAGGGGAACCCCGTACACCGTGCTATTATAGGGGAACCCCGTACACCGTGCTATTATAGGGGAACCCCGTACACCGTGCTATTATAGGGGAACCCCGTACACCGTGTTATTATAGGAGAACCCTGTATACCGTGTTATTATAGGAGAACCCTGTATACCGTGTTATTATAGGAGAACCCTGTACACCGTGTTATTATAGGGGAACCCCGTACACCGTGCTATTATAGGGGAACCCCGTACACCGTGTTATTATAGGGGAACCCCGTACACCGTGTTGTTATAGGGGAACCCCGTACACCGTGTTATTATAGGAGAACCCCGTACACCGTGTTATTATAGGAGAACCCCGTACACCGTGTTATTATAGGGGAACCCCGTACACCGTGTTATTATAGGGGAACCCCGTACACCGTGTTATTACAGGGGAACCCCGTACACCGTGTTATTATAGGAGAACCCCGTACACCGTGTTATTATAGGAGAACCCCGTACACCGTGTTATTATAGGAGAACCCCGTACACCGTGTTATTATAGGAGAACCCCGTACACCGTGGTATTATAGGAGAACCCCGTACACCGTGTTATTATAGGAGAACCCCGTACACCGTGTTATTATAGGAGAACCCCGTACACCGTGTTATTATAGGAGAACCCCGTACACCGTGTTATTATAGGAGAACCCCGTACACCGTGTTATAGGAGAACCCTGTACACCGTGTTATTATAGGGGAACCCCGTACACCGTGTTATTATAGGAGAACCCCATACACCGTGTTATTATAGGAGAACCCCGTACACCGTGTTATTATAGGAGAACCCCGTACACCGTGTTATTATAGGAGAACCCTGTACACCGTGTTATTATAGGGGAACCCCGTACACCGTGTTATTATAGGAGAACCCCGTACACCGTGTTATTATAGGAGAACCCTGTATACCGTGTTATTATAGGAGAACCCTGTATACCGTGTTATTATAGGGGAACCCTGTATACCGTGTTATTATAGGAGAACCCCGTACACCGTGTTATTATAGGAGAACCCCGTACACCGTGTTATTATAGGAGAACCCCGTACACCGTGTTATAGGAGAACCCTGTACACCGTGTTATTATAGGAGAACACTGTATACCGTGTTATTATAGGAGAACCCCGTACACTGTGTTATTATAGGAGAACCCCGTACACCGTGTTATTATAGGAGAACCCTGTACACCGTGTTATTATAGGGGAACCCCGTACACCGTGTTATTATAGGAGAACCCCGTACACCGTGTTATTATAGGGGAACCCTGTATACCGTGTTATTATAGGGGAACCCTGTATACCGTGTTATTATAGGAGAACCCCGTACACCGTGTTATAGGAGAACCCCGTACACTGTGTTATTATAGGAGAACCCTGTATACCGTGTTATTATAGGGGAACCCTGTATACCATGTTATTATAGGAGAACCCTGTATACCGTGTTATTATAGGAGAACCCCGTATACCGTGTTATTATAGAAGAACCCCGTACACCGTGTTATTATAGGGGAACCACGTACACCGTGTTATTATAGGGGAACCCCGTACACCGTGTTATTATAGGAGAACCACGTACACCGTGTTATTATAGGAGAACCCCGTACACCGTGTTATTATAGGAGAACCCCGTACACCGTGTTATTATAGGGGAACCCCGTACACCGTGTTATTATAGGAGAACCCTGTATACCGTGTTATTATAGGAGAACCCCGTATACCGTGTTATTATAGGAGAACCCCGTACACCGTGTTATTATAGGGGAACCACGTACACCGTGTTATTATAGGGGAACCCCGTACACTGTGTTATTATAGGAGAACCCTGTATACCGTGTTATTATAGGGGAACCCCGTACACCGTGTTATTATAGGGGAACCCTGTACACTGTGTTATTATAGGAGAACCCTGTATACCGTGTTATTATAGGAGAACCCTGTACACCGTGTTATTATAGGAGAACCCCGTACACCGTGTTATTATAGGAGAACCCCGTACACCGTGTTATTATAGGAGAACCCCGTACACTGTGTTATTATAGGAGAACACTGTATACCGTGTTATTATAGGGGAACCCTGTATACCGTGTTATTATAGGAGAACCCCGTACACCGTGTTATTATAGGAGAACCCTGTATACCGTGTTATTATAGGAGAACCCTGTACACCGTGTTATTATAGGAGAACCCCGTACACTGTGTTATTATAGGAGAACCCTGTATAACGTGTTATTATAGGAGAACCCCGTACACTGTGTTATTATAGGGGAACCCTGTACACCGTGTTATTATAGGGGAACCCTGTACACCGTGTTATTATAGGAGAACCCTGTATACCGTGTTATTATAGGAGAACCCTGTACACCGTGTTATTATAGGAGAACCCTGTACACCGTGTTATTATAGGAGAACCCTGTATACCGTGTTATTATAGGAGAACCCCGTACACTGTGTTATTATAGGGGAACCCTGTACACCGTGTTATTATAGGAGAACCCTGTATACCGTGTTATTATAGGAGAACCCTGTACACCGTGTTATTATAGGGGAACCCCGTACACCGTGTTATTATAGGAGAACCCCGTACACCGTGTTATAGGAGAACCCTGTACACCGTGTTATTATAGGAGAACCCCGTACACCGTGTTATTATAGGAGAACCCCGTACACTGTGTTATTATAGGAGAACCCTGTACACCGTGTTATTATAGGAGAACCCCGTACACCGTGTTATTATAGGAGAACCCTGTACACCGTGTTATTATAGGAGAACCCCGTACACCGTGTTATTATAGGAGAACCCTGTACACCGTGTTATTATAGGAGAACCCCGTACACTGTGTTATTATAGGAGAACCCTGTATACCGTGTTATTATAGGAGAACCCTGTATACCGTGTTATTATAGGAGAACCCTGTACACCGTGTTATTATAGGAGAACCCTGTATACCGTGTTATTATAGGAGAACCCCGTACACCGTGTTATTATAGGAGAACCCCGTACACCGTGTTATTATAGGAGAACCCCGTACACCGTGTTATTATAGGAGAACCCCGTACACCGTGTTATTATAGGGGAACCCTGTACACCGTGTTATTATAGGAGAACCCTGTACACCGTGTTATTATAGGGGAACTCTGTACACCGTGTTATTATAGGAGAACCCCGTACACTGTGTTATTATAGGAGAACCCCGTACACTGTGTTATTATAGGGGAACCCCGTACACCGTGTTATTATAGGAGAACCCCGTACACTGTGTTATTATAGGAGAACCCCGTACACTGTGTTATTATAGGAGAACCCTGTACACCGTGTTATTATAGGGGAACCCTGTACACCGTGTTATTATAGGAGAACCCCGTACACAGTGTTATTATAGGAGAACCCTGTATACCGTGTTATTATAGGAGAACCCTGTACACCGTGTTATTATAGGGGAACCCCGTACACCGTGCTATTATAGGGGAACCCCGTACACCGTGCTATTATAGGGGAACCCCGTACACCGTGCTATTATAGGGGAACCCCGTACACCGTGTTATTATAGGAGAACCCCGTACACCGTGTTATTATAGGAGAACCCCGTACACCGTGTTATTATAGGAGAACCCCGTACACCGTGTTATTATAGGAGAACCCCGTACACCGTGTTATTATAGGAGAACCCCGTACACCGTGTTATTATAGGAGAACCCCGTACACCGTGTTATAGGAGAACCCTGTACACCGTGTTATTATAGGGGAACCCCGTACACCGTGTTATTATAGGAGAACCCCATACACCGTGTTATTATAGGAGAACCCCGTACACCGTGTTATTATAGGAGAACCCCGTACACCGTGTTATTATAGGAGAACCCTGTACACCGTGTTATTATAGGGGAACCCCGTACACCGTGTTATTATAGGAGAACCCCGTACACCGTGTTATTATAGGAGAACCCTGTATACCGTGTTATTATAGGAGAACCCTGTATACCGTGTTATTATAGGGGAACCCTGGATACCGTGTTATTATAGGAGAACCCCGTACACCGTGTTATTATAGGAGAACCCCGTACACCGTGTTATTATAGGAGAACCCCGTACACCGTGTTATAGGAGAACCCTGTACACCGTGTTATTATAGGAGAACACTGTATACCGTGTTATTATAGGAGAACCCCGTACACTGTGTTATTATAGGAGAACCCCGTACACCGTGTTATTATAGGAGAACCCTGTACACCGTGTTATTATAGGGGAACCCCGTACACCGTGTTATTATAGGAGAACCCCGTACACCGTGTTATTATAGGGGAACCCTGTATACCGTGTTATTATAGGGGAACCCTGTATACCGTGTTATTATAGGAGAACCTCGTACACCGTGTTATAGGAGAACCCCGTACACTGTGTTATTATAGGAGAACCCTGTATACCGTGTTATTATAGGGGAACCCTGTATACCATGTTATTATAGGAGAACCCTGTATACCGTGTTATTATAGGAGAACCCCGTATACCGTGTTATTATAGAAGAACCCCATACACCGTGTTATTATAGGGGAACCACGTACACCGTGTTATTATAGGGGAACCCCGTACACCGTGTTATTATAGGAGAACCACGTACACCGTGTTATTATAGGAGAACCCCGTACACCATGTTATTATAGGAGAACCCCGTACACCGTGTTATTATAGGGGAACCCCGTACACCGTGTTATTATAGGAGAACCCTGTATACCGTGTTATTATAGGAGAACCCCGTATACCGTGTTATTATAGGAGAACCCCGTACACCGTGTTATTATAGGGGAACCACGTACACCGTGTTATTATAGGGGAACCCCGTACACTGTGTTATTATAGGAGAACCCTGTATACCGTGTTATTATAGGGGAACCCCGTACACCGTGTTATTATAGGGGAACCCTGTACACTGTGTTATTATAGGAGAACCCTGTATACCGTGTTATTATAGGAGAACCCTGTACACCGTGTTATTATAGGAGAACCCCGTACACCGTGTTATTATAGGAGAACCCCGTACACCGTGTTATTATAGGAGAACCCCGTACACTGTGTTATTATAGGAGAACACTGTATACCGTGTTATTATAGGGGAACCCTGTATACCGTGTTATTATAGGAGAACCCCGTACACTGTGTTATTATAGGAGAACACTGTATACCGTGTTATTATAGGGGAACCCTGTATACCGTGTTATTATAGGAGAACCCCGTACACCGTGTTATTATAGGAGAACCCTGTATACCGTGTTATTATAGGAGAACCCTGTATACCGTGTTATTATAGGAGAACCCTGTACACCGTGTTATTATAGGAGAACCCCGTACACTGTGTTATTATAGGAGAACCCTGTATAACGTGTTATTATAGGAGAACCCCGTACACTGTGTTATTATAGGGGAACCCTGTACACCGTGTTATTATAGGGGAACCCTGTACACCGTGTTATTATAGGAGAACCCTGTATACCGTGTTATTATAGGAGAACCCTGTACACCGTGTTATTATAGGAGAACCCTGTACACCGTGTTATTATAGGAGAACCCTGTATACCGTGTTATTATAGGAGAACCCCGTACACTGTGTTATTATAGGGGAACCCTGTACACCGTGTTATTATAGGAGAACCCTGTATACCGTGTTATTATAGGAGAACCCTGTACACCGTGTTATTATAGGGGAACCCCGTACACCGTGTTATTATAGGAGAACCCCGTACACCGTGTTATAGGAGAACCCTGTACACCGTGTTATTATAGGAGAACCCCGTACACCGTGTTATTATAGGAGAACCCCGTACACTGTGTTATTATAGGAGAACCCTGTACACCGTGTTATTATAGGAGAACCCCGTACACCGTGTTATTATAGGAGAACCCTGTACACCGTGTTATTATAGGAGAACCCCGTACACCGTGTTATTATAGGAGAACCCTGTACACCGTGTTATTATAGGAGAACCCCGTACACCGTGTTATTATAGGAGAACCCTGTATACCGTGTTATTATAGGAGAACCCTGTATACCGTGTTATTATAGGAGAACCCTGTACACCGTGTTATTATAGGAGAACCCTGTATACCGTGTTATTATAGGAGAACCCCGTACACCGTGTTATTATAGGAGAACCCCGTACACCGTGTTATTATAGGAGAACCCCGTACACCGTGTTATTATAGGAGAACCCCGTACACCGTGTTATTATAGGGGAACCCTGTACACCGTGTTATTATAGGAGAACCCTGTACACCGTGTTATTATAGGGGAACTCTGTACACCGTGTTATTATAGGAGAACCCCGTACACTGTGTTATTATAGGAGAACCCCGTACACTGTGTTATTATAGGGGAACCCCGTACACCGTGTTATTATAGGAGAACCCCGTACACTGTGTTATTATAGGAGAACCCCGTACACTGTGTTATTATAGGAGAACCCTGTACACCGTGTTATTATAGGGGAACCCTGTACACCGTGTTATTATAGGAGAACCCCGTACACAGTGTTATTATAGGAGAACCCTGTATACCGTGTTATTATAGGAGAACCCTGTACACCGTGTTATTATAGGGGAACCCCGTACACCGTGCTATTATAGGGGAACCCCGTACACCGTGCTATTATAGGGGAACCCCGTACACCGTGCTATTATAGGGGAACCCCGTACACCGTGTTATTATAGGAGAACCCTGTATACCGTGTTATTATAGGAGAACCCTGTATACCGTGTTATTATAGGAGAACCCTGTACACCGTGTTATTATAGGGGAACCCCGTACACCGTGCTATTATAGGGGAACCCCGTACACCGTGTTATTATAGGGGAACCCCGTACACCGTGTTGTTATAGGGGAACCCCGTACACCGTGTTATTATAGGAGAACCCCGTACACCGTGTTATTATAGGAGAACCCCGTACACCGTGTTATTATAGGAGAACCCCGTACACCGTGTTATTATAGGAGAACCCCGTACACCGTGTTATTATAGGAGAACCCCGTACACCGTGTTATTATAGGAGAACCCCGTACACCGTGTTATTATAGGAGAACCCCGTACACCGTGTTATAGGAGAACCCTGTACACCGTGTTATTATAGGGGAACCCCGTACACCGTGTTATTATAGGAGAACCCCATACACCGTGTTATTATAGGAGAACCCCGTACACCGTGTTATTATAGGAGAACCCCGTACACCGTGTTATTATAGGAGAACCCTGTACACCGTGTTATTATAGGGGAACCCCGTAAACCGTGTTATTATAGGAGAACCCCGTACACCGTGTTATTATAGGAGAACCCTGTATACCGTGTTATTATAGGAGAACCCTGTATACCGTGTTATTATAGGGGAACCCTGTATACCGTGTTATTATAGGAGAACCCCGTACACCGTGTTATTATAGGAGAACCCCGTACACCGTGTTATTATAGGAGAACCCCGTACACCGTGTTATAGAAGAACCCTGTACACCGTGTTATTATAGGAGAACACTGTATACCGTGTTATTATAGGAGAACCCCGTACACTGTGTTATTATAGGAGAACCCCGTACACCGTGTTATTATAGGAGAACCCTGTACACCGTGTTATTATAGGGGAACCCCGTACACCGTGTTATTATAGGAGAACCCCGTACACCGTGTTATTATAGGGGAACCCTGTATACCGTGTTATTATAGGGGAACCCTGTATACCGTGTTATTATAGGAGAACCCCGTACACCGTGTTATAGGAGAACCCCGTACACTGTGTTATTATAGGAGAACCCCGTACACCGTGTTATTATAGGAGAACCCTGTACACCGTGTTATTATAGGGGAACCCCGTACACCGTGTTATTATAGGAGAACCCCGTACACCGTGTTATTATAGGGGAACCCTGTATACCGTGTTATTATAGGGGAACCCTGTATACCGTGTTATTATAGGAGAACCTCGTACACCGTGTTATAGGAGAACCCCGTACACTGTGTTATTATAGGAGAACCCTGTATACCGTGTTATTATAGGGGAACCCTGTATACCATGTTATTATAGGAGAACCCTGTATACCGTGTTATTATAGGAGAACCCCGTATACCGTGTTATTATAGAAGAACCCCATACACCGTGTTATTATAGGGGAACCACGTACACCGTGTTATTATAGGGGAACCCCGTACACCGTGTTATTATAGGAGAACCACGTACACCGTGTTATTATAGGAGAACCCCGTACACCATGTTATTATAGGAGAACCCCGTACACCGTGTTATTATAGGGGAACCCCGTACACCGTGTTATTATAGGAGAACCCTGTATACCGTGTTATTATAGGAGAACCCCGTATACCGTGTTATTATAGGAGAACCCCGTACACCGTGTTATTATAGGGGAACCACGTACACCGTGTTATTATAGGGGAACCCCGTACACTGTGTTATTATAGGAGAACCCTGTATACCGTGTTATTATAGGGGAACCCCGTACACCGTGTTATTATAGGGGAACCCTGTACACTGTGTTATTATAGGAGAACCCTGTATACCGTGTTATTATAGGAGAACCCTGTACACCGTGTTATTATAGGAGAACCCCGTACACCGTGTTATTATAGGAGAACCCCGTACACCGTGTTATTATAGGAGAACCCCGTACACTGTGTTATTATAGGAGAACACTGTATACCGTGTTATTATAGGGGAACCCTGTATACCGTGTTATTATAGGAGAACCCCGTACACTGTGTTATTATAGGAGAACACTGTATACCGTGTTATTATAGGGGAACCCTGTATACCGTGTTATTATAGGAGAACCCCGTACACCGTGTTATTATAGGAGAACCCTGTATACCGTGTTATTATAGGAGAACCCTGTATACCGTGTTATTATAGGAGAACCCTGTACACCGTGTTATTATAGGAGAACCCCGTACACTGTGTTATTATAGGAGAACCCTGTATAACGTGTTATTATAGGAGAACCCCGTACACTGTGTTATTATAGGGGAACCCTGTACACCGTGTTATTATAGGGGAACCCTGTACACCGTGTTATTATAGGAGAACCCTGTATACCGTGTTATTATAGGAGAACCCTGTACACCGTGTTATTATAGGAGAACCCTGTACACCGTGTTATTATAGGAGAACCCTGTATACCGTGTTATTATAGGAGAACCCCGTACACTGTGTTATTATAGGGGAACCCTGTACACCGTGTTATTATAGGAGAACCCTGTATACCGTGTTATTATAGGAGAACCCTGTACACCGTGTTATTATAGGGGAACCCCGTACACCGTGTTATTATAGGAGAACCCCGTACACCGTGTTATAGGAGAACCCTGTACACCGTGTTATTATAGGAGAACCCCGTACACCGTGTTATTATAGGAGAACCCCGTACACTGTGTTATTATAGGAGAACCCTGTACACCGTGTTATTATAGGAGAACCCCGTACACCGTGTTATTATAGGAGAACCCTGTACACCGTGTTATTATAGGAGAACCCCGTACACCGTGTTATTATAGGAGAACCCTGTACACCGTGTTATTATAGGAGAACCCCGTACACCGTGTTATTATAGGAGAACCCTGTATACCGTGTTATTATAGGAGAACCCTGTATACCGTGTTATTATAGGAGAACCCTGTACACCGTGTTATTATAGGAGAACCCTGTATACCGTGTTATTATAGGAGAACCCCGTACACCGTGTTATTATAGGAGAACCCCGTACACCGTGTTATTATAGGAGAACCCCGTACACCGTGTTATTATAGGAGAACCCCGTACACCGTGTTATTATAGGGGAACCCTGTACACCGTGTTATTATAGGAGAACCCTGTACACCGTGTTATTATAGGGGAACTCTGTACACCGTGTTATTATAGGAGAACCCCGTACACTGTGTTATTATAGGAGAACCCCGTACACTGTGTTATTATAGGGGAACCCCGTACACCGTGTTATTATAGGAGAACCCCGTACACTGTGTTATTATAGGAGAACCCCGTACACTGTGTTATTATAGGAGAACCCTGTACACCGTGTTATTATAGGGGAACCCTGTACACCGTGTTATTATAGGAGAACCCCGTACACAGTGTTATTATAGGAGAACCCTGTATACCGTGTTATTATAGGAGAACCCTGTACACCGTGTTATTATAGGGGAACCCCGTACACCGTGCTATTATAGGGGAACCCCGTACACCGTGCTATTATAGGGGAACCCCGTACACCGTGCTATTATAGGGGAACCCCGTACACCGTGTTATTATAGGAGAACCCTGTATACCGTGTTATTATAGGAGAACCCTGTATACCGTGTTATTATAGGAGAACCCTGTACACCGTGTTATTATAGGGGAACCCCGTACACCGTGCTATTATAGGGGAACCCCGTACACCGTGTTATTATAGGGGAACCCCGTACACCGTGTTGTTATAGGGGAACCCCGTACACCGTGTTATTATAGGAGAACCCCGTACACCGTGTTATTATAGGAGAACCCCGTACACCGTGTTATTATAGGAGAACCCCGTACACCGTGTTATTATAGGAGAACCCCGTACACCGTGTTATTATAGGAGAACCCCGTACACCGTGTTATTATAGGAGAACCCCGTACACCGTGTTATTATAGGAGAACCCCGTACACCGTGTTATAGGAGAACCCTGTACACCGTGTTATTATAGGGGAACCCCGTACACCGTTTTATTATAGGAGAACCCCATACACCGTGTTATTATAGGAGAACCCCGTACACCGTGTTATTATAGGAGAACCCCGTACACCGTGTTATTATAGGAGAACCCTGTACACCGTGTTATTATAGGGGAACCCCGTAAACCGTGTTATTATAGGAGAACCCCGTACACCGTGTTATTATAGGAGAACCCTGTATACCGTGTTATTATAGGAGAACCCTGTATACCGTGTTATTATAGGGGAACCCTGTATACCGTGTTATTATAGGAGAACCCCGTACACCGTGTTATTATAGGAGAACCCCGTACACCGTGTTATTATAGGAGAACCCCGTACACCGTGTTATAGAAGAACCCTGTACACCGTGTTATTATAGGAGAACACTGTATACCGTGTTATTATAGGAGAACCCCGTACACTGTGTTATTATAGGAGAACCCCGTACACCGTGTTATTATAGGAGAACCCTGTACACCGTGTTATTATAGGGGAACCCCGTACACCGTGTTATTATAGGAGAACCCCGTACACCGTGTTATTATAGGGGAACCCTGTATACCGTGTTATTATAGGGGAACCCTGTATACCGTGTTATTATAGGAGAACCCCGTACACCGTGTTATAGGAGAACCCCGTACACTGTGTTATTATAGGAGAACCCTGTATACCGTGTTATTATAGGGGAACCCTGTATACCGTGTTATTATAGGAGAACCCTGTATACCGTGTTATTATAGGAGAACCCCGTATACCGTGTTATTATAGAAGAACCCCGTACACCGTGTTATTATAGGGGAACCACGTACACCGTGTTATTATAGGGGAACCCCGTACACCGTGTTATTATAGGAGAACCACGTACACCGTGTTATTATAGGAGAACCCCGTACACCGTGTTATTATAGGAGAACCCCGTACACCGTGTTATTATAGGGGAACCCCGTACACCGTGTTATTATAGGAGAACCCTGTATACCGTGTTATTATAGGAGAACCCCGTATACCGTGTTATTATAAGAGAACCCCGTACACCGTGTTATTATAGGGGAACCACGTACACCGTGTTATTATAGGGGAACCCCGTACACTGTGTTATTATAGGAGAACCCTGTATACCGTGTTATTATAGGGGAACCCCGTACACCGTGTTATTATAGGGGAACCCTGTACACTGTGTTATTATAGGAGAACCCTGTATACCGTGTTATTATAGGAGAACCCTGTACACCGTGTTATTATAGGAGAACCCCGTACACCGTGTTATTATAGGAGAACCCCGTACACCGTGTTATTATAGGAGAACCCCGTACACTGTGTTATTATAGGAGAACACTGTATACCGTGTTATTATAGGGGAACCCTGTATACCGTGTTATTATAGGAGAACCCCTTACACTGTGTTATTATAGGAGAACACTGTATACCGTGTTATTATAGGGGAACCCTGTATACCGTTTTATTATAGGAGAACCCCGTACACCGTGTTATTATAGGAGAACCCTGTATACCGTGTTATTATAGGAGAACCCTGTATACCGTGTTATTATAGGAGAACCCTGTACACCGTGTTATAGGAGAACCCTGTATACCGTGTTATTATAGGAGAACCCCGTACACTGTGTTATTATAGGAGAACCCTGTATAACGTGTTATTATAGGAGAACCCCGTACACTGTGTTATTATAGGGGAACCCTGTACACCGTGTTATTATAGGGGAACCCTGTACACCGTGTTATTATAGGAGAACCCTGTACACCGTGTTATTATAGGAGAACCCTGTACACCGTGTTATTATAGGAGAACCCTGTACACCGTGTTATTATAGGAGAACCCCGTACACTGTGTTATTATAGGGGAACCCTGTATACCGTGTTATTATAGAAGAACCCCGTACACTGTGTTATTATAGGGGAACCCTGTACACCGTGTTATTATAGGAGAACCCTGTATACCGTGTTATTATAGGAGAACCCTGTACACCGTGTTATTATAGGGGAACCCCGTACACCGTGTTATTATAGGAGAACCCCGTACACCGTGTTATAGGAGAACCCTGTACACCGTGTTATTATAGGAGAACCCCGTACACCGTGTTATTATAGGAGAACCCCGTACACTGTGTTATTATAGGAGAACCCTGTACACCGTGTTATTATAGGAGAACCCCGTACACCGTGTTATTATAGGAGAACCCTGTACACCGTGTTATTATAGGAGAACCCCGTACACCGTGTTATTATAGGAGAACCCTGTACACCGTGTTATTATAGGAGAACCCCGTACACCGTGTTATTATAGGAGAACCCTGTATACCGTGTTATTATAGGAGAACCCTGTATACCGTGTTATTATAGGAGAACCCTGTACACCGTGTTATTATAGGAGAACCCTGTATACCGTGTTATTATAGGAGAACCCCGTACATCGTGTTATTATAGGAGAACCCCGTACACCGTGTTATAGGAGAACCCTGTACACCGTGTTATTATAGGAGAACCCCGTACACCGTGTTATTATAGGAGAACCCTGTACACCGTGTTATTATAGGAGAACCCTGTACACCGTGTTATTATAGGAGAACCCCGTACACCGTGTTATTATAGGAGAACCCCGTACACCGTGTTATTATAGGAGAACCCTGTACACCGTGTTATTATAGGAGAACCCTGTACACCGTGTTATTATAGGAGAACCCCGTACACCGTGTTATTATAGGAGAACCCTGTATACCGTGTTATTATAGGAGAACGCCGTACACCGTGTTATTATAGGAGAACCCCGTACACCGTGTTATTATAGGAGAACCCCGTACACCGTGTTATTATAGGAGAACCCCGTACACTGTGTTATTATAGGAGAACCCTGTACACCGTGTTATTATAGGAGAACCCTGTACACCGTGTTATTATAGGAGAACCCCGTACACCGTGTTATTATAGGAGAACCCTGTACACCGTGTTATTATAGGAGAACCCTGTACACCGTGTTATTATAGGAGAACCCTGTATACCGTGTTATTATAGGAGAACCCCGTACACCGTGTTATTATAGGAGAACCCCGTACACCGTGTTATTATAGGAGAACCCTGTATACCGTGTTATTATAGGAGAACGCCGTACACCGTGTTATTATAGGAGAACCCCGTACACCGTGTTATTATAGGAGAACCCTGTATACCGTGTTATTATAGGAGAACGCCGTACACCGTGTTATTATAGGAGAACCCCGTACACCGTGTTATTATAGGAGAACCCTGTACACCGTGTTATTATAGGAGAACCCTGTATACCGTGTTATTATAGGAGAACGCCGTACACTGTGTTATTATAGGAGAACCCTGTACACCGTGTTATTATAGGAGAACGCCGTACACCGTGTTATTATAGGAGAACCCCGTACACCGTGTTATAGGAGAACCCTGTACACCGTGTTATTATAGGAGAACCCCGTACACCGTGTTATTATAGGAGAACCCTGTACACCGTGTTATTATAGGAGAACCCCGTACACTGTGTTATTATAGGGGAACCCTGTACACCGTGTTATTATAGGGGAACCCTGTATACCGTGTTATTATAGGGGAACCCTGTATACCGTGTTATAATAGGGGAACCCTGTATACCGTGTTATTATAGGGGAACCCTGTACACCGTGTTATTATAGGAGAACCCCGTGCACTGTGTTATTATAGGGGAACCCTGTACACCGTGTTATTATAGGAGAACCCCGTACACCGTGTTATTATAGGAGAACCCTGTACACCGTGTTATTATAGGAGAACCCCGTACACTGTGTTATTATAGGGGAACACTGTACACCGTGTTATTATAGGGGAACCCTGTATACCGTGTTATTATAGGGGAACCCCGTATACCGTGTTATTATAGGGGAACCCTGTACACCGTGTTATTATAGGAGAACCCCGTACACTGTGTTATTATAGGGGAACCCTGTACACCGTGTTATTATAGGGGAACCCTGTATACCGTGTTATTATAGGAGAACCCTGTACACCGTGTTATTATAGGAGAACCCTGTACACCGTGTTATTATAGGAGAACCCCGTACACCGTGTTATTATAGGAGAACCCTGTACACCGTGTTATTATAGGAGAACCCTGTACACCGTTTTATTATAGGAGAACCCCGTACACTGTGTTATTATAGGAGAACCCCGTACACTGTGTTATTATAGGAGAACCCTGTATACCGTGTTATTATAGGGGAACCCTGTACACCGTGTTATTATAGGAGTACCCTGTATACCGTGTTATAGGAGAACCCTGTACACCGTGTTATTATAGGAGAACCCCGTACACCGTGTTATTATAGGAGAACCCCGTACACTGTGTTATTATAGGAGAACCCTGTATACCGTGTTATTATAGGGGAACCCTGTACACCGTGGTGTTATAGGAGAACCCTGTATACCGTGTTATTATAGGAGAACCCTGTACACCGTGTTATTATAGGGGAACTCTGTACACCGTGTTATTATAGGAGAACCCTGTACACCGTGTTATAGGAGAACCCCGTACACCGTGTTATTATAGGAGAACCCCGTACACCGTGTTATTATAGGAGAACCCCGTACACCGTGTTATTATAGGAGAACCCCGTACACCGTGTTATTATAGGAGAACCCCGTACACCGTGTTATTATAGGGGAACTCTGTACACCGTGTTATTATAGGAGAACCCCGTACACTGTGTTATTATAGGAGAACCCCGTACACTGTGTTATTATAGGGGAACCCCGTACACCGTGTTATTATAGGAGAACCCCGTACACTGTGTTATTATAGGAGAACCCCGTACACTGTGTTATTATAGGAGAACCCTGTACACCGTGTTATTATAGGGGAACCCTGTACACCGTGTTATTATAGGAGAACCCCGTACACAGTGTTATTATAGGAGAACCCTGTATACCGTGTTATTATAGGAGAACCCTGTACACCGTGTTATTATAGGGGAACCCCGTACACCGTGCTATTATAGGGGAACCCCGTACACCGTGCTATTATAGGGGAACCCCGTACACCGTGCTATTATAGGGGAACCCCGTACACCGTGTTATTATAGGAGAACCCTGTATACCGTGTTATTATAGGAGAACCCTGTATACCGTGTTATTATAGGAGAACCCTGTACACCGTGTTATTATAGGGGAACCCCGTACACCGTGCTATTATAGGGGAACCCCGTACACCGTGTTATTATAGGGGAACCCCGTACACCGTGTTGTTATAGGGGAACCCCGTACACCGTGTTATTATAGGAGAACCCCGTACACCGTGTTATTATAGGAGAACCCCGTACACCGTGTTATTATAGGGGAACCCCGTACACCGTGTTATTATAGGGGAACCCCGTGCACCGTGTTATTACAGGGGAACCCCGTACACCGTGTTATTATAGGAGAACCCCGTACACCGTGTTATTATAGGAGAACCCCGTACACCGTGTTATTATAGGAGAACCCCGTACACCGTGTTATTATAGGAGAACCCCGTACACCGTGTTATTATAGGAGAACCCCGTACACCGTGTTATTATAGGAGAACCCCGTACACCGTGTTATTATAGGAGAACCCCGTACACCGTGTTATAGGAGAACCCTGTACACCGTGTTATTATAGGGGAAGCCCGTACACCGTGTTATTATAGGAGAACCCCATACACCGTGTTATTATAGGAGAACCCCGTACACCGTGTTATTATAGGAGAACCCCGTACACCGTGTTATTATAGGAGAACCCTGTACACCGTGTTATTATAGGGGAACCCCGTACACCGTGTTATTATAGGAGAACCCCGTACACCGTGTTATTATAGGAGAACCCTGTATACCGTGTTATTATAGGAGAACCCTGTATACCGTGTTATTATAGGGGAACCCTGTATACCGTGTTATTATAGGAGAACCCCGTACACCGTGTTATTATAGGAGAACCCCGTACACCGTGTTATTATAGGAGAACCCCGTACACCGTGTTATAGGAGAACCCTGTACACCGTGTTATTATAGGAGAACCCCGTACACCGTGTTATTATAGGAGAACCCTGTACACCGTGTTATTATAGGGGAACCCCGTACACCGTGTTATTATAGGAGAACCCCGTACACCGTGTTATTATAGGGGAACCCTGTATACCGTGTTATTATATGGGAACCCTGTATACCGTGTTATTATAGGAGAACCCCGTACACCGTGTTATAGGAGAACCCCGTACACTGTGTTATTATAGGAGAACCCTGTATACCGTGTTATTATAGGGGAACCCTGTATACCGTGTTATTATAGGAGAACCCTGTATACCGTGTTATTATAGGAGAACCCCGTATACCGTGTTATTATAGAAGAACCCCGTACACCGTGTTATTATAGGGGAACCACGTACACCGTGTTATTATAGGGGAACCCCGTACACCGTGTTATTATAGGAGAACCACGTACACCGTGTTATTATAGGAGAACCCCGTACACCGTGTTATTATAGGAGAACCCCGTACACCGTGTTATTATAGGGGAACCCCGTACACCGTGTTATTATAGGAGAACCCTGTATACCGTGTTATTATAGGAGAACCCCGTATACCGTGTTATTATAGGAGAACCCTGTACACCGTGTTATTATAGGGGAACCACGTACACCGTGTTATTATAGGGGAACCCCGTACACTATGTTATTATAGGAGAACCCTGTATACCGTGTTATTATAGGGGAACCCCGTACACCGTGTTATTATAGGGGAACCCCGTACACTGTGTTATTATAGGAGAACCCTGTATACCGTGTTATTATAGGAGAACCCTGTACACCGTGTTATTATAGGAGAACCCCGTACACCGTGTTATTATAGGAGAACCCCGTACACCGTGTTATTATAGGAGAACCCCGTACACTGTGTTATTATAGGAGAACACTGTATACCGTGTTATTATAGGGGAACCCTGTATACCGTGTTATTATAGGAGAACCCCGTACACTGTGTTATTATAGGAGAACACTGTATACCGTGTTATTATAGGGGAACCCTGTATACCGTGTTATTATAGGAGAACCCCGTACACCGTGTTATTATAGGAGAACCCTGTATACCGTGTTATTATAGGAGAACCCTGTATACCGTGTTATTATAGGAGAACCCTGTACACCGTGTTATTATAGGAGAACCCCGTACACTGTGTTATTATAGGAGAACCCTGTATAACGTGTTATTATAGGAGAACCCCGTACACTGTGTTATTATAGGGGAACCCTGTACACCGTGTTATTATAGGGGAACCCTGTACACCGTGTTATTATAGGAGAACCCTGTATACCGTGTTATTATAGGAGAACCCTGTACACCGTGTTATTATAGGAGAACCCCGTACACTGTGTTATTATAGGGGAACCCTGTATACCGTGTTATTATAGGAGAACCCCGTACACTGTGTTATTATAGGGGAACCCTGTACACCGTGTTATTATAGGAGAACCCTGTATACCGTGTTATTATAGGAGAACCCTGTACACCGTGTTATTATAGGGGAACCCCGTACACCGTGTTATTATAGGAGAACCCCATACACCGTGTTATTATAGGAGAACCCCGTACACCGTGTTATTATAGGAGAACCCTGTATACCGTGTTATTATAGGGGAACCCTGTATACCGTGTTATTATAGGAGAACCCCGTACACCGTGTTATAGGAGAACCCCGTACACTGTGTTATTATAGGAGAACCCTGTATACTGTGTTATTATAGGGGAACCCTGTATACCGTGTTATTATAGGAGAACCCCGTACACTGTGTTATTATAGGAGAACCCTGTATACCGTGTTATTATAGGAGAACCCCGTACACTGTGTTATTATAGGAGAACACTGTATACCGTGTTATTATAGGGGAACCCTGTATACCGTGTTATTATAGGAGAACCCCGTAAACTGTGTTATTATAGGAGAACCCTGTATACCGTGTTATTATAGGAGAACCCTGTACACCGTGTTATTATAGGAGAACCCTGTACACCGTGTTATTATAGGGGAACCACGTACACCGTGTTATTATAGGGGATCCCCGTACACTGTGTTATTATAGGAGAACCCTGTATACCGTGTTATTATAGGGGAACCCCGTACACCGTGTTATTATAGGGGAACCCCGTACACTGTGTTATTATAGGAGAACCCTGTATACCGTGTTATTATAGGAGAACCCTGTACACCGTGTTATTATAGGAGAACCCTGTATACCGTGTTATTATAGGAGAACCCTGTATACCGTGTTATAGGAGAACCCCGTACACCGTGTTATTATAGGAGAACCCCGTACACCGTGTTATTATAGGAGAACCCCATACACCGTGTTATTATAGGAGAACCCCATACACCGTGTTATTATAGGAGAACCCTGTATACCGTGTTATAGGAGAACCCTGTATACCGTGTTATTATAGGAGAACCCCGTACACTGTGTTATTATAGGAGAACACTGTATACCGTGTTATTATAGGAGAACCCTGTATACCGTGTTATAGGAGAACCCTGTATACCGTGTTATAGGAGAACCCTGTACACCGTGTTATTATAGGGGAACCCTGTATACCGTGTTATTATAGGGGAACCCTGTACACTGTGTTATTATAGGAGAACCCTGTATACCGTGTTATTATAGGGGAACCCTGTACACCGTGTTATTATAGGAGAACCCTGTATACCGTGTTATTATAGGGGAACCCTGTATACCGTGTTATTATAGGGGAACCCTGTACACTGTGTTATTATAGGAGAACCCCGTATACCGTGTTATTATAGGAGAACTCTGTACACCGTGTTATTATAGGGGAACCCTGTATACCGTGTTATTATAGGAGAACCCCGTACACTGTGTTATTATAGGGGAACCCTGTACACCGTGTTATTATAGGGGAACCCTGTACACCGTGTTATTATAGGAGAACCCTGTATACCGTGTTATTATAGGAGAACCCTGTACACCGTGTTATTATAGGAGAACCCCGTACACTGTGTTATTATAGGAGAACCCTGTATACCGTGTTATTATAGGGGAACCCTGTACACCGTGTTATTATAGGAGAACCCTGTATACCGTGTTATTATAGGAGAACCCTGTATACCGTGTTATTATAGGAGAACCCCGTACACTGTGTTATTATAGGGGAACCCTGTACACCGTGTTATTATAGGAGAACCCTGTACACCGTGTTATTATAGGAGAACCCCGTACACTGTGTTATTATAGGGGAACTCTGTACACCGTGTTATTATAGGAGAACCCTGTACACCGTGTTATTATAGGAGAACCCTGTACACCGTGTTATTATAGGAGAACCCCGTACACTGTGTTATTATAGGAGAACCCTGTATACCGTGTTATTATAGGGGAACCCTGTACACCGTGTTATTATAGGGGAACTCTGTACACCGTGTTATTATAGGAGAACCCTGTATACCGTGTTATTATAGGGGAACCCTGTACACCGTGTTATTATAGGGGAACCCTGTACACCGTGTTATAGGAGAACCCTGTACACTGTGTTATTATAGGAGAACCCTGTACACCGTGTTATTATAGGAGAACCCTGTACACCGTGTTATTATAGGAGAACCCTGTACACCGTGTTATTATAGGAGAACCCCGTACACCGTGTTATTATAGGAGAACCCTGTACACCGTGTTATTATAGGAGAACCCCGTACACTGTGTTATTATAGGAGAACCCTGTACACCGTGTTATTATAGGGGAACCCCGTACACCGTGTTATTATGGGAGAACCCCGTACACTGTGTTATTATAGGAGAACCCCGTACACTGTGTTATTATAGGAGAACCCCGTACACTGTGTTATTATAGGAGAACCCCGTACACCGTGTTATTATAGGGGAACCCTGTACACCGTGTTGTTATAGGAGAACCCCGTACACCGTGTTATTATAGGAGAACCCTGTATACCGTGTTATTATAGGAGAACCCTGTACACCGTGTTATTATAGGGGAACCCCATACACCGTGCTATTATAGGGGAACCCCGTACACCGTGCTATTATAGGGGAACCCCGTACACCGTGCTATTATAGGGGAACCCTGTACACCGTGTTATTATAGGGGAACCCCGTACACCGTGTTATTATAGGAGAACCCCGTACACCGTGTTATTATAGGAGAACCCCGTACACCGTGTTATTATAGGGGAACCCCGTACACCGTGTTATTATAGGGGAACCCCGTGCACCGTGTTATTACAGGGGAACCCCGTACACCGTGTTATTATAGGAGAACCCCGTACACCGTGTTATTATAGGAGAACCCCGTACACCGTGTTATTATAGGAGAACCCCGTACACCGTGTTATTATAGGAGAACCCCGTACACCGTGTTATTATAGGAGAACCCCGTACACCGTGTTATTATAGGAGAACCCCGTACACCGTGTTATTATAGGAGAACCCCGTACACCGTGTTATTATAGGAGAACCCCGTACACCGTGTTATTATAGGAGAACCCCGTACACCGTGTTATTATAGGAGAACCCCGTACACCGTGTTATAGGAGAACCCTGTACACCGTGTTATTATAGGGGAACCCCGTACACCGTGTTATTATAGGAGAACCCCATACACCGTGTTATTATAGGAGAACCCCGTACACCGTGTTATTATAGGAGAACCCCGTACACCGTGTTATTATAGGAGAACCCTGTACACCGTGTTATTATAGGGGAACCCCGTACACCGTGTTATTATAGGAGAACCCCGTACACCGTGTTATTATAGGAGAACCCTGTATACCGTGTTATTATAGGAGAACCCTGTATACCGTGTTATTATAGGGGAACCCTGTATACCGTGTTATTATAGGAGAACCCCGTACACCGTGTTATTATAGGAGAACCCCGTACACCGTGTTATTATAGGAGAACCCCGTACACCGTGTTATAGGAGAACCCTGTACACCGTGTTATTATAGGAGAACCCCGTACACCGTGTTATTATAGGAGAACCCTGTACACCGTGTTATTATAGGGGAACCCCGTACACCGTGTTATTATAGGAGAACCCCGTACACCGTGTTATTATAGGGGAACCCTGTATACCGTGTTATTATATGGGAACCCTGTATACCGTGTTATTATAGGAGAACCCCGTACACCGTGTTATAGGAGAACCCTGTACACCGTGTTATTATAGGAGAACCCCGTACACCGTGTTATTATAGGAGAACCCTGTACACCGTGTTATTATAGGGGAACCCCGTACACCGTGTTATTATAGGAGAACCCCGTACACCGTGTTATTATAGGGGAACCCTGTATACCGTGTTATTATATGGGAACCCTGTATACCGTGTTATTATAGGAGAACCCCGTACACCGTGTTATAGGAGAACCCCGTACACTGTGTTATTATAGGAGAACCCTGTATACCGTGTTATTATAGGGGAACCCTGTATACCGTGTTATTATAGGAGAACCCTGTACACCGTGTTATTATAGGAGAACCCCGTACACCGTGTTATTATAGGAGAACCCTGTACACCGTGTTATTATAGGGGAACCCCGTACACCGTGTTATTATAGGAGAACCCCGTACACCGTGTTATTATAGGGGAACCCTGTATACCGTGTTATTATATGGGAACCCTGTATACCGTGTTATTATAGGAGAACCCCGTACACCGTGTTATAGGAGAACCCCGTACACTGTGTTATTATAGGAGAACCCTGTATACCGTGTTATTATAGGGGAACCCTGTATACCGTGTTATTATAGGAGAACCCTGTATACCGTGTTATTATAGGAGAACCCCGTATACCGTGTTATTATAGAAGAACCCCGTACACCGTGTTATTATAGGGGAACCACGTACACCGTGTTATTATAGGGGAACCCCGTACACCGTGTTATTATAGGAGAACCACGTACACCGTGTTATTATAGGAGAACCCCGTACACCGTGTTATTATAGGAGAACCCCGTACACCGTGTTATTATAGGGGAACCCCGTACACCGTGTTATTATAGGAGAACCCTGTATACCGTGTTATTATAGGAGAACCCCGTATACCGTGTTATTATAGGAGAACCCTGTACACCGTGTTATTATAGGGGAACCACGTACACCGTGTTATTATAGGGGAACCCCGTACACTATGTTATTATAGGAGAACCCTGTATACCGTGTTATTATAGGGGAACCCCGTACACCGTGTTATTATAGGGGAACCCCGTACACTGTGTTATTATAGGAGAACCCTGTATACCGTGTTATTATAGGAGAACCCTGTACACCGTGTTATTATAGGAGAACCCCGTACACCGTGTTATTATAGGAGAACCCCGTACACCGTGTTATTATAGGAGAACCCCGTACACTGTGTTATTATAGGAGAACACTGTATACCGTGTTATTATAGGGGAACCCTGTATACCGTGTTATTATAGGAGAACCCCGTACACTGTGTTATTATAGGAGAACACTGTATACCGTGTTATTATAGGGGAACCCTGTATACCGTGTTATTATAGGAGAACCCCGTACACCGTGTTATTATAGGAGAACCCTGTATACCGTGTTATTATAGGAGAACCCTGTATACCGTGTTATTATAGGAGAATCCTGTACACCGTGTTATTATAGGAGAACCCCGTACACTGTGTTATTATAGGAGAACCCTGTATAACGTGTTATTATAGGAGAACCCCGTACACTGTGTTATTATAGGGGAACCCTGTACACCGTGTTATTATAGGGGAACCCTGTACACCGTGTTATTATAGGAGAACCCTGTATACCGTGTTATTATAGGAGAACCCTGTACACCGTGTTATTATAGGAGAACCCCGTACACTGTGTTATTATAGGGGAACCCTGTATACCGTGTTATTATAGGAGAACCCCGTACACTGTGTTATTATAGGGGAACCCTGTACACCGTGTTATTATAGGAGAACCCTGTATACCGTGTTATTATAGGAGAACCCTGTACACCGTGTTATTATAGGGGAACCCCGTACACCGTGTTATTATAGGAGAACCCCATACACCGTGTTATTATAGGAGAACCCCGTACACCGTGTTATTATAGGAGAACCCTGTATACCGTGTTATTATAGGGGAACCCTGTATACCGTGTTATTATAGGAGAACCCCGTACACCGTGTTATAGGAGAACCCCGTACACTGTGTTATTATAGGAGAACCCTGTATACTGTGTTATTATAGGGGAACCCTGTATACCGTGTTATTATAGGAGAACCCCGTACACTGTGTTATTATAGGAGAACCCTGTATACCGTGTTATTATAGGAGAACCCCGTACACTGTGTTATTATAGGAGAACACTGTATACCGTGTTATTATAGGGGAACCCTGTATACCGTGTTATTATAGGAGAACCCCGTAAACTGTGTTATTATAGGAGAAAACTGTATACCGTGTTATTATAGGGGAACCCTGTATACCGTGTTATTATAGGAGAACCCCGTACACTGTGTTATTATAGGAGAACCCTGTATACCGTGTTATTATAGGAGAACCCTGTACACCGTGTTATTATAGGAGAACCCTGTACACCGTGTTATTATAGGGGAACCACGTACACCGTGTTATTATAGGGGATCCCCGTACACTGTGTTATTATAGGAGAACCCTGTATACCGTGTTATTATAGGGGAACCCCGTACACCGTGTTATTATAGGGGAACCCCGTACACTGTGTTATTATAGGAGAACCCTGTATACCGTGTTATTATAGGAGAACCCTGTACACCGTGTTATTATAGGAGAACCCTGTATACCGTGTTATTATAGGAGAACCCTGTATACCGTGTTATAGGAGAACCCCGTACACCGTGTTATTATAGGAGAACCCCGTACACCGTGTTATTATAGGAGAACCCCATACACCGTGTTATTATAGGAGAACCCCATACACCGTGTTATTATAGGAGAACCCTGTATACCGTGTTATAGGAGAACCCTGTATACCGTGTTATTATAGGAGAACCCCGTACACTGTGTTATTATAGGAGAACACTGTATACCGTGTTATTATAGGAGAACCCTGTATACCGTGTTATAGGAGAACCCTGTATACCGTGTTATAGGAGAACCCTGTACACCGTGTTATTATAAGGGAACCCTGTATACCGTGTTATTATAGGGGAACCCTGTACACTGTGTTATTATAGGAGAACCCTGTATACCGTGTTATTATAGGGGAACCCTGTACACCGTGTTATTATAGGAGAACCCTGTATACCGTGTTATTATAGGGGAACCCTGTATACCGTGTTATTATAGGGGAACCCTGTACACTGTGTTATTATAGGAGAACCCCGTATACCGTGTTATTATAGGAGAACTCTGTACACCGTGTTATTATAGGGGAACCCTGTATACCGTGTTATTATAGGAGAACCCCGTACACCGTGTTATTATAGGGGAACCCTGTACACCGTGTTATTATAGGGGAACCCTGTACACCGTGTTATTATAGGAGAACCCTGTATACCGTGTTATTATAGGAGAACCCTGTACACCGTGTTATTATAGGAGAACCCCGTACACTGTGTTATTATAGGAGAACCCTGTATACCGTGTTATTATAGGGGAACCCTGTACACCGTGTTATTATAGGAGAACCCTGTATACCGTGTTATTATAGGAGAACCCTGTATACCGTGTTATTATAGGAGAACCCCGTACACTGTGTTATTATAGGGGAACCCTGTACACCGTGTTATTATAGGAGAACCCTGTACACCGTGTTATTATAGGAGAACCCCGTACACTGTGTTATTATAGGGGAACTCTGTACACCGTGTTATTATAGGAGAACCCTGTACACCGTGTTATTATAGGAGAACCCTGTACACCGTGTTATTATAGGAGAACCCCGTACACTGTGTTATTATAGGAGAACCCTGTATACCGTGTTATTATAGGGGAACCCTGTACACCGTGTTATTATAGGGGAACTCTGTACACCGTGTTATTATAGGAGAACCCTGTATACCGTGTTATTATAGGGGAACCCTGTACACCGTGTTATTATAGGGGAACCCTGTACACCGTGTTATAGGAGAACCCTGTACACCGTGTTATTATAGGAGAACCCTGTACACCGTGTTATTATAGGAGAACCCCGTACACCGTGTTATTATAGGAGAACCCCGTACACCGTGTTATTATAGGGGAACTCTGTACACCGTGTTATTATAGGAGAACCCTGTATACCGTGTTATAGGAGAACCCTGTACACCGTGTTATTATAGGAGAACCCCGTACACTGTGTTATTATAGGAGAACCCTGTACACCGTGTTATTATAGGAGAACCCTGTACACCGTGTTATTATAGGAGAACCCCGTACACCGTGTTATTATAGGAGAACCCTGTACACCGTGTTATTATAGGAGAACCCCGTACACTGTGTTATTATAGGAGAACCCTGTACACCGTGTTATTATAGGGGAACCCCGTACACCGTGTTATTATGGGAGAACCCCGTACACTGTGTTATTATAGGAGAACCCCGTACACTGTGTTATTATAGGAGAACCCCGTACACTGTGTTATTATAGGAGAACCCCGTACACCGTGTTATTATAGGGGAACCCTGTACACCGTGTTGTTATAGGAGAACCCCGTACACCGTGTTATTATAGGAGAACCCTGTATACCGTGTTATTATAGGAGAACCCTGTACACCGTGTTATTATAGGGGAACCCCATACACCGTGCTATTATAGGGGAACCCCGTACACCGTGCTATTATAGGGGAACCCCGTACACCGTGCTATTATAGGGGAACCCTGTACACCGTGTTATTATAGGGGAACCCCGTACACCGTGCTATTATAGGGGAACCCCGTACACCGTGTTATTATAGGAGAACCCCGTACACCGTGTTATTATAGGAGAACCCCGTACACCGTGTTATTATAGGAAAACCCCGTACACCGTGTTATTATAGGAGAACCCCGTACACCGTGTTATTATAGGGGAACCCCGTACACCGTGTTATTATAGGGGAACCCCGTACACCGTGTTATTACAGGGGAACCCCGTACACCGTGTTATTATAGGAGAACCCCGTACACCGTGTTATTATAGGAGAATCCCGTACACCGTGTTATTATAGGAGAACCCCGTACACCGTGTTATTATAGGAGAACCCCGCACACTGTGTTATTATAGGAGAACCCCGTACACTGTGTTATTATAGGAGAACCCCGTACACCGTGTTATTATAGGAGAACCCCGTACACCGTGTTATTATAGGAGAACCCCGTACACCGTGTTATTATAGGAGAACCCCGTACACCGTGTTATTATAGGAGAACCCCGTACACCGTGTTATAGGAGAACCCTGTACACCGTGTTATTATAGGGGAACCCCGTACACCGTGTTATTATAGGAGAACCCCGTACACCGTGTTATTATAGGAGAACCCTGTATACCGTGTTATTATAGGAGAACCCTGTATACCGTGTTATTATAGGGGAACCCTGTATACCGTGTTATTATAGGAGAACCCCGTACACCGTGTTATTATAGGAGAACCCCGTACACCGTGTTATTATAGGAGAACCCCGTACACCGTGTTATAGGAGAACCCTGTACACCGTGTTATTATAGGAGAACACTGTATACCGTGTTATTATAGGAGAACCCCGTACACTGTGTTATTATAGGAGAAACCTGTACACCGTGTTATTATAGGGGAACCCCGTACACCGTGTTATTATAGGAGAACCCCGTACACCGTGTTATTATAGGGGAACCCTGTATACCGTGTTATTATAGGGGAACCCTGTATACCGTGTTATTATAGGAGAACCCCGTACACCGTGTTATAGGAGAACCCCGTACACTGTGTTATTATAGGAGAACATTGTATACCGTGTTATTATAGGGGAACCCTGTATACCGTGTTATTATAGGAGAACCCTGTATACCGTGTTATTATAGGAGAACCCCGTATACCGTGTTATTATAGAAGAACCCCGTACACCGTGTTATTATAGGGGAACCACGTACACCGTGTTATTATAGGGGAACCCCGTACACCGTGTTATTATAGGAGAACCCCGTACACCGTGTTATTATAGGGGAACCCCGTACACCGTGTTATTATAGGAGAACCCTGTATACCGTGTTATTATAGGAGAACCCCGTATACCGTGTTATTATAGGAGAACCCCGTACACCGTGTTATTATAGGGGAACCACGTACACCGTGTTATTATAGGGGAACCCCGTACACTGTGTTATTATAGGAGAACCCTGTATACCGTGTTATTATAGGGGAACCCCGTACACCGTGTTATTATAGGGGAACCCCGTACACTGTGTTATTATAGGAGAACCCTGTATACCGTGTTATTATAGGAGAACCCTGTACACCGTGTTATTATAGGAGAACCCCGTACACCGTGTTATTATAGGAGAACCCCGTACACCGTGTTATTATAGGAGAACCCCGTACACTGTGTTATTATAGGAGAACATTGTATACCGTGTTATTATAGGGGAACCCTGTATACCGTGTTATTATAGGGGAACCCTGTATACCGTGTTATTATAGGAGAACCCCGTACACCGTGTTATTATAGGAGAACCCCGTACACCGTGTTATAGGAGAACCCTGTATACCGTGTTATTATAGGAGAACCCCGTACACCGTGTTATTATAGGAGAACCCTGTACACCGTGTTATTATAGGAGAACCCCGTACACCGTGTTATTATAGGAGAACCCTGTACACCGTGTTATTATAGGAGAACCCCGTACACCGTGTTATTATAGGAGAACCCTGTATACCGTGTTATTATAGGAGAACCCTGTATACCGTGTTATTATAGGAGAACCCTGTACACCGTGTTATTATAGGAGAACCCTGTATACCGTGTTATTATAGGAGAACCCCGTACACCGTGTTATTATAGGAGAACCCCGTACACCGTGTTATAGGAGAACCCTGTACACCGTGTTATTATAGGAGAACCCCGTACACCGTGTTATTATAGGAGAACCCTGTACACCGTGTTATTATAGGAGAACCCTGTACACCGTGTTATTATAGGAGAACCCCGTACACCGTGTTATTATAGGAGAACCCCGTACACCGTGTTATTATAGGAGAACCCTGTACACCGTGTTATTATAGGAGAACCCTGTACACCGTGTTATTATAGGAGAACCCCGTACACCGTGTTATTATAGGAGAACCCTGTATACCGTGTTATTATAGGAGAACGCCGTACACCGTGTTATTATAGGAGAACCCCGTACACCGTGTTATTATAGGAGAACCCCGTACACCGTGTTATTATAGGAGAACCCCGTACACTGTGTTATTATAGGAGAACCCTGTACACCGTGTTATTATAGGAGAACCCTGTACACCGTGTTATTATAGGAGAACCCCGTACACCGTGTTATTATAGGAGAACCCTGTACACCGTGTTATTATAGGAGAACCCTGTACACCGTGTTATTATAGGAGAACCCTGTATACCGTGTTATTATAGGAGAACCCCGTACACCGTGTTATTATAGGAGAACCCCGTACACCGTGTTATTATAGGAGAACCCTGTATACCGTGTTATTATAGGAGAACGCCGTACACCGTGTTATTATAGGAGAACCCCGTACACCGTGTTATTATAGGAGAACCCTGTATACCGTGTTATTATAGGAGAACGCCGTACACCGTGTTATTATAGGAGAACCCCGTACACCGTGTTATTATAGGAGAACCCTGTACACCGTGTTATTATAGGAGAACCCTGTATACCGTGTTATTATAGGAGAACGCCGTACACTGTGTTATTATAGGAGAACCCTGTACACCGTGTTATTATAGGAGAACGCCGTACACCGTGTTATTATAGGAGAACCCCGTACACCGTGTTATAGGAGAACCCTGTACACCGTGTTATTATAGGAGAACCCCGTACACCGTGTTATTATAGGAGAACCCTGTACACCGTGTTATTATAGGAGAACCCCGTACACTGTGTTATTATAGGGGAACCCTGTACACCGTGTTATTATAGGGGAACCCTGTATACCGTGTTATTATAGGGGAACCCTGTATACCGTGTTATAATAGGGGAACCCTGTATACCGTGTTATTATAGGGGAACCCTGTACACCGTGTTATTATAGGAGAACCCCGTACACTGTGTTATTATAGGGGAACCCTGTACACCGTGTTATTATAGGAGAACCCCGTACACCGTGTTATTATAGGAGAACCCTGTACACCGTGTTATTATAGGAGAACCCCGTACACTGTGTTATTATAGGGGAACCCTGTACACCGTGTTATTATAGGGGAACCCTGTATACCGTGTTATTATAGGGGAACCCCGTATACCGTGTTATTATAGGGGAACCCTGTACACCGTGTTATTATAGGAGAACCCCGTACACTGTGTTATTATAGGGGAACCCTGTACACCGTGTTATTATAGGGGAACCCTGTATACCGTGTTATTATAGGAGAACCCTGTACACCGTGTTATTATAGGAGAACCCTGTACACCGTGTTATTATAGGAGAACCCCGTACACCGTGTTATTATAGGAGAACCCTGTACACCGTGTTATTATAGGAGAACCCTGTACACCGTTTTATTATAGGAGAACCCCGTACACTGTGTTATTATAGGAGAACCCCGTACACTGTGTTATTATAGGAGAACCCTGTATACCGTGTTATTATAGGGGAACCCTGTACACCGTGTTATTATAGGAGTACCCTGTATACCGTGTTATAGGAGAACCCTGTACACCGTGTTATTATAGGAGAACCCCGTACACCGTGTTATTATAGGAGAACCCCGTACACTGTGTTATTATAGGAGAACCCTGTATACCGTGTTATTATAGGGGAACCCTGTACACCGTGGTGTTATAGGAGAACCCTGTATACCGTGTTATTATAGGAGAACCCTGTACACCGTGTTATTATAGGGGAACTCTGTACACCGTGTTATTATAGGAGAACCCTGTACACCGTGTTATAGGAGAACCCCGTACACCGTGTTATTATAGGAGAACCCCGTACACCGTGTTATTATAGGAGAACCCCGTACACCGTGTTATTATAGGAGAACCCTGTACACCGTGTTATTATAGGAGAACCCCGTACACCGTGTTATTATAGGAGAACCCCGTACACCGTGTTATTATAGGGGAACTCTGTACACCGTGTTATTATAGGAGAACCCCGTACACTGTGTTATTATAGGAGAACCCCGTACACTGTGTTATTATAGGGGAACCCCGTACACCGTGTTATTATAGGAGAACCCCGTACACTGTGTTATTATAGGAGAACCCCGTACACTGTGTTATTATAGGAGAACCCTGTACACCGTGTTATTATAGGGGAACCCTGTACACCGTGTTATTATAGGAGAACCCCGTACACAGTGTTATTATAGGAGAACCCTGTATACCGTGTTATTATAGGAGAACCCTGTACACCGTGTTATTATAGGGGAACCCCGTACACCGTGCTATTATAGGGGAACCCCGTACACCGTGCTATTATAGGGGAACCCCGTACACCGTGCTATTATAGGGGAACCCCGTACACCGTGTTATTATAGGAGAACCCTGTATACCGTGTTATTATAGGAGAACCCTGTATACCGTGTTATTATAGGAGAACCCTGTACACCGTGTTATTATAGGGGAACCCCGTACACCGTGCTATTATAGGGGAACCCCGTACACCGTGTTATTATAGGGGAACCCCGTACACCGTGTTGTTATAGGGGAACCCCGTACACCGTGTTATTATAGGAGAACCCCGTACACCGTGTTATTATAGGAGAACCCCGTACACCGTGTTATTATAGGGGAACCCCGTACACCGTGTTATTATAGGGGAACCCCGTGCACCGTGTTATTACAGGGGAACCCCGTACACCGTGTTATTATAGGAGAACCCCGTACACCGTGTTATTATAGGAGAACCCCGTACACCGTGTTATTATAGGAGAACCCCGTACACCGTGTTATTATAGGAGAACCCCGTACACCGTGTTATTATAGGAGAACCCCGTACACCGTGTTATTATAGGAGAACCCCGTACACCGTGTTATTATAGGAGAACCCCGTACACCGTGTTATTATAGGAGAACCCCGTACACCGTGTTATTATAGGAGAACCCCGTACACCGTGTTATTATAGGAGAACCCTGTACACCGTGTTATTATAGGGGAACCCCGTACACCGTGTTATTATAGGAGAACCCCGTACACCGTGTTATTATAGGAGAACCCTGTATACCGTGTTATTATAGGAGAACCCTGTATACCGTGTTATTATAGGGGAACCCTGTATACCGTGTTATTATAGGAGAACCCCGTACACCGTGTTATTATAGGAGAACCCCGTACACCGTGTTATTATAGGAGAACCCCGTACACCGTGTTATAGGAGAACCCTGTACACCGTGTTATTATAGGAGAACCCCGTACACCGTGTTATTATAGGAGAACCCTGTACACCGTGTTATTATAGGGGAACCCCGTACACCGTGTTATTATAGGAGAACCCCGTACACCGTGTTATTATAGGGGAACCCTGTATACCGTGTTATTATATGGGAACCCTGTATACCGTGTTATTATAGGAGAACCCCGTACACCGTGTTATAGGAGAACCCCGTACACTGTGTTATTATAGGAGAACCCTGTATACCGTGTTATTATAGGGGAACCCTGTATACCGTGTTATTATAGGAGAACCCTGTATACCGTGTTATTATAGGAGAACCCCGTATACCGTGTTATTATAGAAGAACCCCGTACACCGTGTTATTATAGGGGAACCACGTACACCGTGTTATTATAGGGGAACCCCGTACACCGTGTTATTATAGGAGAACCACGTACACCGTGTTATTATAGGAGAACCCCGTACACCGTGTTATTATAGGAGAACCCCGTACACCGTGTTATTATAGGGGAACCCCGTACACCGTGTTATTATAGGAGAACCCTGTATACCGTGTTATTATAGGAGAACCCCGTATACCGTGTTATTATAGGAGAACCCTGTACACCGTGTTATTATAGGGGAACCACGTACACCGTGTTATTATAGGGGAACCCCGTACACTATGTTATTATAGGAGAACCCTGTATACCGTGTTATTATAGGGGAACCCGGTACACCGTGTTATTATAGGGGAACCCCGTACACTGTGTTATTGTAGGAGAACCCTGTATACCGTGTTATTATAGGAGAACCCTGTACACCGTGTTATTATAGGAGAACCCCGTACACCGTGTTATTATAGGAGAACCCCGTACACCGTGTTATTATAGGAGAACCCCGTACACTGTGTTATTATAGGAGAACACTGTATACCGTGTTATTATAGGGGAACCCTGTATACCGTGTTATTATAGGAGAACCCCGTACACTGTGTTATTATAGGAGAACACTGTATACCGTGTTATTATAGGGGAACCCTGTATACCGTGTTATTATAGGAGAACCCCGTACACCGTGTTATTATAGGAGAACCCTGTATACCGTGTTATTATAGGAGAACCCTGTATACCGTGTTATTATAGGAGAACCCTGTACACCGTGTTATTATAGGAGAACCCCGTACACTGTGTTATTATAGGAGAACCCTGTATAACGTGTTATTATAGGAGAACCCCGTACACTGTGTTATTATAGGGGAACCCTGTACACCGTGTTATTATAGGGGAACCCTGTACACCGTGTTATTATAGGAGAACCCTGTATACCGTGTTATTATAGGAGAACCCTGTACACCGTGTTATTATAGGAGAACCCCGTACACTGTGTTATTATAGGGGAACCCTGTATACCGTGTTATTATAGGAGAACCCCGTACACTGTGTTATTATAGGGGAACCCTGTACACCGTGTTATTATAGGAGAACCCTGTATACCGTGTTATTATAGGAGAACCCTGTACACCGTGTTATTATAGGGGAACCCCGTACACCGTGTTATTATAGGAGAACCCCATACACCGTGTTATTATAGGAGAACCCCGTACACCGTGTTATTATAGGAGAACCCTGTATACCGTGTTATTATAGGGGAACCCTGTATACCGTGTTATTATAGGAGAACCCCGTACACCGTGTTATAGGAGAACCCCGTACACTGTGTTATTATAGGAGAACCCTGTATACTGTGTTATTATAGGGGAACCCTGTATACCGTGTTATTATAGGAGAACCCCGTACACTGTGTTATTATAGGAGAACCCTGTATACCGTGTTATTATAGGAGAACCCCGTACACTGTGTTATTATAGGAGAACACTGTATACCGTGTTATTATAGGGGAACCCTGTATACCGTGTTATTATAGGAGAACCCCGTAAACTGTGTTATTATAGGAGAAAACTGTATACCGTGTTATTATAGGGGAACCCTGTATACCGTGTTATTATAGGAGAACCCCGTACACTGTGTTATTATAGGAGAACCCTGTATACCGTGTTATTATAGGAGAACCCTGTACACCGTGTTATTATAGGAGAACCCTGTACACCGTGTTATTATAGGGGAACCACGTACACCGTGTTATTATAGGGGATCCCCGTACACTGTGTTATTATAGGAGAACCCTGTATACCGTGTTATTATAGGGGAACCCCGTACACCGTGTTATTATAGGGGAACCCCGTACACTGTGTTATTATAGGAGAACCCTGTATACCGTGTTATTATAGGAGAACCCTGTACACCGTGTTATTATAGGAGAACCCTGTATACCGTGTTATTATAGGAGAACCCTGTATACCGTGTTATAGGAGAACCCCGTACACCGTGTTATTATAGGAGAACCCCGTACACCGTGTTATTATAGGAGAACCCCATACACCGTGTTATTATAGGAGAACCCCATACACCGTGTTATTATAGGAGAACCCTGTATACCGTGTTATAGGAGAACCCTGTATACCGTGTTATTATAGGAGAACCCCGTACACTGTGTTATTATAGGAGAACACTGTATACCGTGTTATTATAGGAGAACCCTGTATACCGTGTTATAGGAGAACCCTGTATACCGTGTTATAGGAGAACCCTGTACACCGTGTTATTATAGGGGAACCCTGTATACCGTGTTATTATAGGGGAACCCTGTACACTGTGTTATTATAGGAGAACCCTGTATACCGTGTTATTATAGGGGAACCCTGTACACCGTGTTATTATAGGAGAACCCTGTATACCGTGTTATTATAGGGGAACCCTGTATACCGTGTTATTATAGGGGAACCCTGTACACTGTGTTATTATAGGAGAACCCCGTATACCGTGTTATTATAGGAGAACTCTGTACACCGTGTTATTATAGGGGAACCCTGTATACCGTGTTATTATAGGAGAACCCCGTACACTGTGTTATTATAGGGGAACCCTGTACACCGTGTTATTATAGGGGAACCCTGTACACCGTGTTATTATAGGAGAACCCTGTATACCGTGTTATTATAGGAGAACCCCGTACACCGTGTTATTATAGGGGAACCCCGTACACCGTGTTATTATAGGGGAACCCCGTACACCGTGTTATTACAGGGGAACCCCGTACACCGTGTTATTATAGGAGAACCCCGTACACCGTGTTATTATAGGAGAATCCCGTACACCGTGTTATTATAGGAGAACCCCGTACACCGTGTTATTATAGGAGAACCCCGCACACTGTGTTATTATAGGAGAACCCCGTACACTGTGTTATTATAGGAGAACCCCGTACACCGTGTTATTATAGGAGAACCCCGTACACCGTGTTATTATAGGAGAACCCCGTACACCGTGTTATTATAGGAGAACCCCGTACACCGTGTTATTATAGGAGAACCCCGTACACCGTGTTATAGGAGAACCCTGTACACCGTGTTATTATAGGGGAACCCCGTACACCGTGTTATTATAGGAGAACCCCGTACACCGTGTTATTATAGGAGAACCCTGTATACCGTGTTATTATAGGAGAACCCTGTATACCGTGTTATTATAGGGGAACCCTGTATACCGTGTTATTATAGGAGAACCCCGTACACCGTGTTATTATAGGAGAACCCCGTACACCGTGTTATTATAGGAGAACCCCGTACACCGTGTTATAGGAGAACCCTGTACACCGTGTTATTATAGGAGAACACTGTATACCGTGTTATTATAGGAGAACCCCGTACACTGTGTTATTATAGGAGAACCCTGTACACCGTGTTATTATAGGGGAACCCCGTACACCGTGTTATTATAGGAGAACCCCGTACACCGTGTTATTATAGGGGAACCCTGTATACCGTGTTATTATAGGGGAACCCTGTATACCGTGTTATTATAGGAGAACCCCGTACACCGTGTTATAGGAGAACCCCGTACACTGTGTTATTATAGGAGAACATTGTATACCGTGTTATTATAGGGGAACCCTGTATACCGTGTTATTATAGGAGAACCCTGTATACCGTGTTATTATAGGAGAACCCCGTATACCGTGTTATTATAGAAGAACCCCGTACACCGTGTTATTATAGGGGAACCCCGTACACCGTGTTATTATAGGAGAACCCCGTACACCGTGTTATTATAGGGGAACCCCGTACACCGTGTTATTATAGGAGAACCCTGTATACCGTGTTATTATAGGAGAACCCCGTATACCGTGTTATTATAGGAGAACCCCGTACACCGTGTTATTATAGGGGAACCACGTACACCGTGTTATTATAGGGGAACCCCGTACACTGTGTTATTATAGGAGAACCCTGTATACCGTGTTATTATAGGGGAACCCCGTACACCGTGTTATTATAGGGGAACCCCGTACACTGTGTTATTATAGGAGAACCCTGTATACCGTGTTATTATAGGAGAACCCTGTATACCGTGTTATTATAGGAGAACCCTGTACACCGTGTTATTATAGGAGAACCCCGTACACCGTGTTATTATAGGAGAACCCCGTACACCGTGTTATTATAGGAGAACCCCGTACACTGTGTTATTATAGGAGAACACTGTATACCGTGTTATTATAGGGGAACCCTGTATACCGTGTTATTATAGGGGAACCCTGTATACCGTGTTATTATAGGAGAACCCCGTACACCGTGTTATTATAGGAGAACCCCGTACACCGTGTTATAGGAGAACCCTGTATACCGTGTTATTATAGGAGAACCCCGTACACCGTGTTATTATAGGAGAACCCTGTACACCGTGTTATTATAGGAGAACCCCGTACACCGTGTTATTATAGGAGAACCCTGTACACCGTGTTATTATAGGAGAACCCCGTACACCGTGTTATTATAGGAGAACCCTGTATACCGTGTTATTATAGGAGAACCCTGTATACCGTGTTATTATAGGAGAACCCTGTACACCGTGTTATTATAGGAGAACCCTGTATACCGTGTTATTATAGGAGAACCCCGTACACCGTGTTATTATAGGAGAACCCCGTACACCGTGTTATAGGAGAACCCTGTACACCGTGTTATTATAGGAGAACCCCGTACACCGTGTTATTATAGGAGAACCCTGTACACCGTGTTATTATAGGAGAACCCTGTACACCGTGTTATTATAGGAGAACCCCGTACACCGTGTTATTATAGGAGAACCCCGTACACCGTGTTATTATAGGAGAACCCTGTACACCGTGTTATTATAGGAGAACCCTGTACACCGTGTTATTATAGGAGAACCCCGTACACCGTGTTATTATAGGAGAACCCTGTATACCGTGTTATTATAGGAGAACGCCGTACACCGTGTTATTATAGGAGAACCCCGTACACCGTGTTATTATAGGAGAACCCCGTACACCGTGTTATTATAGGAGAACCCCGTACACTGTGTTATTATAGGAGAACCCTGTACACTGTGTTATTATAGGAGAACCCTGTACACCGTGTTATTATAGGAGAACCCTGTACACCGTGTTATTATAGGAGAACCCCGTACACCGTGTTATTATAGGAGAACCCTGTACACCGTGTTATTATAGGAGAACCCTGTACACCGTGTTATTATAGGAGAACCCTGTATACCGTGTTATTATAGGAGAACCCCGTACACCGTGTTATTATAGGAGAACCCCGTACACCGTGTTATTATAGGAGAACCCTGTATACCGTGTTATTATAGGAGAACGCCGTACACCGTGTTATTATAGGAGAACCCCGTACACCGTGTTATTATAGGAGAACCCTGTATACCGTGTTATTATAGGAGAACGCCGTACACCGTGTTATTATAGGAGAACCCCGTACACCGTGTTATTATAGGAGAACCCTGTACACCGTGTTATTATAGGAGAACCCTGTATACCGTGTTATTATAGGAGAACGCCGTACACTGTGTTATTATAGGAGAACCCTGTACACCGTGTTATTATAGGAGAACGCCGTACACCGTGTTATTATAGGAGAACCCCGTACACCGTGTTATAGGAGAACCCTGTACACCGTGTTATTATAAGAGAACCCCGTACACCGTGTTATTATAGGAGAACCCTGTACACCGTGTTATTATAGGAGAACCCCGTACACTGTGTTATTATAGGGGAACCCTGTACACCGTGTTATTATAGGGGAACCCTGTATACCGTGTTATTATAGGGGAACCCTGTATACCGTGTTATAATAGGGGAACCCTGTATACCGTGTTATTATAGGGGAACCCTGTACACCGTGTTATTATAGGAGAACCCCGTACACTGTGTTATTATAGGGGAACCCTGTACACCGTGTTATTATAGGAGAACCCCGTACACCGTGTTATTATAGGAGAACCCTGTACACCGTGTTATTATAGGAGAACCCCGTACACTGTGTTATTATAGGGGAACTCTGTCCACCGTGTTATTATAGGGGAACCCTGTATACCGTGTTATTATAGGGGAACCCCGTATACCGTGTTATTATAGGGGAACCCTGTACACCGTGTTATTATAGGAGAACCCCGTACACTGTGTTATTATAGGGGAACCCTGTACACCGTGTTATTATAGGGGAACCCTGTATACCGTGTTATTATAGGAGAACCCTGTACACCGTGTTATTATAGGAGAACCCTGTACACCGTGTTATTATAGGAGAACCCCGTACACCGTGTTATTATAGGAGAACCCTGTACACCGTGTTATTATAGGAGAACCCTGTACACCGTTTTATTATAGGAGAACCCCGTACACTGTGTTATTATAGGAGAACCCCGTACACTGTGTTATTATAGGAGAACCCTGTATACCGTGTTATTATAGGGGAACCCTGTACACCGTGTTATTATAGGAGTACCCTGTATACCGTGTTATAGGAGAACCCTGTACACCGTGTTATTATAGGAGAACCCCGTACACCGTGTTATTATAGGAGAACCCCGTACACTGTGTTATTATAGGAGAACCCTGTATACCGTGTTATTATAGGGGAACCCTGTACACCGTGGTGTTATAGGAGAACCCTGTATACCGTGTTATTATAGGAGAACCCTGTACACCGTGTTATTATAGGGGAACTCTGTACACCGTGTTATTATAGGAGAACCCTGTACACCGTGTTATAGGAGAACCCCGTACACCGTGTTATTATAGGAGAACCCCGTACACCGTGTTATTATAGGAGAACCCCGTACACCGTGTTATTATAGGAGAACCCCGTACACCGTGTTATTATAGGAGAACCCCGTACACCGTGTTATTATAGGGGAACTCTGTACACCGTGTTATTATAGGAGAACCCCGTACACTGTGTTATTATAGGAGAACCCCGTACACTGTGTTATTATAGGGGAACCCCGTACACCGTGTTATTATAGGAGAACCCCGTACACTGTGTTATTATAGGAGAACCCCGTACACTGTGTTATTATAGGAGAACCCTGTACACCGTGTTATTATAGGGGAACCCTGTACACCGTGTTATTATAGGAGAACCCCGTACACAGTGTTATTATAGGAGAACCCTGTATACCGTGTTATTATAGGAGAACCCTGTACACCGTGTTATTATAGGGGAACCCCGTACACCGTGCTATTATAGGGGAACCCCGTACACCGTGCTATTATAGGGGAACCCCGTACACCGTGCTATTATAGGGGAACCCCGTACACCGTGTTATTATAGGAGAACCCTGTATACCGTGTTATTATAGGAGAACCCTGTATACCGTGTTATTATAGGAGAACCCTGTACACCGTGTTATTATAGGGGAACCCCGTACACCGTGCTATTATAGGGGAACCCCGTACACCGTGTTATTATAGGGGAACCCCGTACACCGTGTTGTTATAGGGGAACCCCGTACACCGTGTTATTATAGGAGAACCCCGTACACCGTGTTATTATAGGAGAACCCCGTACACCGTGTTATTATAGGGGAACCCCGTACACCGTGTTATTATAGGGGAACCCCGTGCACCGTGTTATTACAGGGGAACCCCGTACACCGTGTTATTACAGGGGAACCCCGTACACCGTGTTATTATAGGAGAACCCCGTACACCGTGTTATTATAGGAGAACCCCGTACACCGTGTTATTATAGGAGAACCCCGTACACCGTGTTATTATAGGAGAACCCCGTACACCGTGTTATTATAGGAGAACCCCGTACACCGTGTTATTATAGGAGAACCCCGTACACCGTGTTATTATAGGAGAACCCCGTACACCGTGTTATTATAGGAGAACCCCGTACACCGTGTTATTATAGGAGAACCCCGTACACCGTGTTATTATAGGAGAACCCCGTACACCGTGTTATTATAGGAGAACCCCGTACACCGTGTTATAGGAGAACCCTGTACACCGTGTTATTATAGGGGAACCCCGTACACCGTGTTATTATAGGAGAACCCCATACACCGTGTTATTATAGGAGAACCCCGTACACCGTGTTATTATAGGAGAACCCCGTACACCGTGTTATTATAGGAGAACCCTGTACACCGTGTTATTATAGGGGAACCCCGTACACCGTGTTATTATAGGAGAACCCCGTACACCGTGTTATTATAGGAGAACCCTGTATACCGTGTTATTATAGGAGAACCCTGTATACCGTGTTATTATAGGGGAACCCTGTATACCGTGTTATTATAGGAGAACCCCGTACACCGTGTTATTATAGGAGAACCCCGTACACCGTGTTATTATAGGAGAACCCCGTACACCGTGTTATAGGAGAACCCTGTACACCGTGTTATTATAGGAGAACCCCGTACACCGTGTTATTATAGGAGAACCCTGTACACCGTGTTATTATAGGGGAACCCCGTACACCGTGTTATTATAGGAGAACCCCGTACACCGTGTTATTATAGGGGAACCCTGTATACCGTGTTATTATATGGGAACCCTGTATACCGTGTTATTATAGGAGAACCCCGTACACCGTGTTATAGGAGAACCCCGTACACTGTGTTATTATAGGAGAACCCTGTATACCGTGTTATTATAGGGGAACCCTGTATACCGTGTTATTATAGGAGAACCCTGTATACCGTGTTATTATAGGAGAACCCCGTATACCGTGTTATTATAGAAGAACCCCGTACACCGTGTTATTATAGGGGAACCACGTACACCGTGTTATTATAGGGGAACCCCGTACACCGTGTTATTATAGGAGAACCACGTACACCGTGTTATTATAGGAGAACCCCGTACACCGTGTTATTATAGGAGAACCCCGTACACCGTGTTATTATAGGGGAACCCCGTACACCGTGTTATTATAGGAGAACCCTGTATACCGTGTTATTATAGGAGAACCCCGTATACCGTGTTATTATAGGAGAACCCTGTACACCGTGTTATTATAGGGGAACCACGTACACCGTGTTATTATAGGGGAACCCCGTACACTATGTTATTATAGGAGAACCCTGTATACCGTGTTATTATAGGGGAACCCCGTACACCGTGTTATTATAGGGGAACCCCGTACACTGTGTTATTATAGGAGAACCCTGTATACCGTGTTATTATAGGAGAACCCTGTACACCGTGTTATTATAGGAGAACCCCGTACACCGTGTTATTATAGGAGAACCCCGTACACCGTGTTATTATAGGAGAACCCCGTACACTGTGTTATTATAGGAGAACACTGTATACCGTGTTATTATAGGGGAACCCTGTATACCGTGTTATTATAGGAGAACCCCGTACACTGTGTTATTATAGGAGAACACTGTATACCGTGTTATTATAGGGGAACCCTGTATACCGTGTTATTATAGGAGAACCCCGTACACCGTGTTATTATAGGAGAACCCTGTATACCGTGTTATTATAGGAGAACCCTGTATACCGTGTTATTATAGGAGAACCCTGTACACCGTGTTATTATAGGAGAACCCCGTACACTGTGTTATTATAGGAGAACCCTGTATAACGTGTTATTATAGGAGAACCCCGTACACTGTGTTATTATAGGGGAACCCTGTACACCGTGTTATTATAGGGGAACCCTGTACACCGTGTTATTATAGGAGAACCCTGTATACCGTGTTATTATAGGAGAACCCTGTACACCGTGTTATTATAGGAGAACCCCGTACACTGTGTTATTATAGGGGAACCCTGTATACCGTGTTATTATAGGAGAACCCCGTACACTGTGTTATTATAGGGGAACCCTGTACACCGTGTTATTATAGGAGAACCCTGTATACCGTGTTATTATAGGAGAACCCTGTACACCGTGTTATTATAGGGGAACCCCGTACACCGTGTTATTATAGGAGAACCCCGTACACCGTGTTATTATAGGAGAACCCCGTACACCGTGTTATTATAGGAGAACCCTGTATACCGTGTTATTATAGGGGAACCCTGTATACCGTGTTATTATAGGAGAACCCCGTACACCGTGTTATAGGAGAACCCCGTACACTGTGTTATTATAGGAGAACCCTGTATACTGTGTTATTATAGGGGAACCCTGTATACCGTGTTATTATAGGAGAACCCCGTACAGTGTGTTATTATAGGAGAACCCTGTATACCGTGTTATTATAGGAGAACCCCGTACACTGTGTTATTATAGGAGAACACTGTATACCGTGTTATTATAGGGGAACCCTGTATACCGTGTTATTATAGGAGAACCCCGTAAACTGTGTTATTATAGGAGAAAACTGTATACCGTGTTATTATAGGGGAACCCTGTATACCGTGTTATTATAGGAGAACCCCGTACACTGTGTTATTATAGGAGAACCCTGTATACCGTGTTATTATAGGAGAACCCTGTACACCGTGTTATTATAGGAGAACCCTGTACACCGTGTTATTATAGGGGAACCACGTACACCGTGTTATTATAGGGGATCCCCGTACACTGTGTTATTATAGGAGAACCCTGTATACCGTGTTATTATAGGGGAACCCCGTACACCGTGTTATTATAGGGGAACCCCGTACACTGTGTTATTATAGGAGAACCCTGTATACCGTGTTATTATAGGAGAACCCTGTACACCGTGTTATTATAGGAGAACCCTGTATACCGTGTTATTATAGGAGAACCCTGTATACCGTGTTATAGGAGAACCCCGTACACCGTGTTATTATAGGAGAACCCCGTACACCGTGTTATTATAGGAGAACCCCATACACCGTGTTATTATAGGAGAACCCCATACACCGTGTTATTATAGGAGAACCCTGTATACCGTGTTATAGGAGAACCCTGTATACCGTGTTATTATAGGAGAACCCCGTACACTGTGTTATTATAGGAGAACCCTGTATACCGTGTTATAGGAGAACCCTGTATACCGTGTTATTATAGGAGAACCCCGTACACTGTGTTATTATAGGAGAACACTGTATACCGTGTTATTATAGGAGAACCCTGTATACCGTGTTATAGGAGAACCCTGTATACCGTGTTATAGGAGAACCCTGTACACCGTGTTATTATAGGGGAACCCTGTATACCGTGTTATTATAGGGGAACCCTGTACACTGTGTTATTATAGGAGAACCCTGTATACCGTGTTATTATAGGGGAACCCTGTACACCGTGTTATTATAGGAGAACCCTGTATACCGTGTTATTATAGGGGAACCCTGTATACCGTGTTATTATAGGGGAACCCTGTACACTGTGTTATTATAGGAGAACCCCGTATACCGTGTTATTATAGGAGAACTCTGTACACCGTGTTATTATAGGGGAACCCTGTATACCGTGTTATTATAGGAGAACCCCGTACACTGTGTTATTATAGGGGAACCCTGTACACCGTGTTATTATAGGGGAACCCTGTACACCGTGTTATTATAGGAGAACCCTGTATACCGTGTTATTATAGGAGAACCCTGTACACCGTGTTATTATAGGAGAACCCCGTACACTGTGTTATTATAGGAGAACCCTGTATACCGTGTTATTATAGGGGAACCCTGTACACCGTGTTATTATAGGAGAACCCTGTATACCGTGTTATTATAGGAGAACCCTGTATACCGTGTTATTATAGGAGAACCCCGTACACTGTGTTATTATAGGGGAACCCTGTACACCGTGTTATTATAGGAGAACCCTGTACACCGTGTTATTATAGGAGAACCCCGTACACTGTGTTATTATAGGGGAACTCTGTACACCGTGTTATTATAGGAGAACCCTGTACACCGTGTTATTATAGGAGAACCCTGTACACCGTGTTATTATAGGAGAACCCCGTACACTGTGTTATTATAGGAGAACCCTGTATACCGTGTTATTATAGGGGAACCCTGTACACCGTGTTATTATAGGGGAACTCTGTACACCGTGTTATTATAGGAGAACCCTGTATACCGTGTTATTATAGGGGAACCCTGTACACCGTGTTATTATAGGGGAACCCTGTACACCGTGTTATAGGAGAACCCTGTACACCGTGTTATTATAGGAGAACCCTGTACACCGTGTTATTATAGGAGAACCCCGTACACCGTGTTATTATAGGAGAACCCCGTACACCGTGTTATTATAGGGGAACTCTGTACACCGTGTTATTATAGGAGAACCCTGTATACCGTGTTATAGGAGAACCCTGTACACCGTGTTATTATAGGAGAACCCCGTACACTGTGTTATTATAGGAGAACCCTGTACACCGTGTTATTATAGGAGAACCCTGTACACCGTGTTATTATAGGAGAACCCCGTACACCGTGTTATTATAGGAGAACCCTGTACACCGTGTTATTATAGGAGAACCCCGTACACTGTGTTATTATAGGAGGACCCTGTACACCGTGTTATTATAGGGGAACCCCGTACACCGTGTTATTATGGGAGAACCCCGTACACTGTGTTATTATAGGAGAACCCCGTACACTGTGTTATTATAGGAGAACCCCGTACACTGTGTTATTATAGGAGAACCCTGTACACCGTGTTATTATAGGGGAACCCTGTACACCGTGTTGTTATAGGAGAACCCCGTACACCGTGTTATTATAGGAGAACCCTGTATACCGTGTTATTATAGGAGAACCCTGTACACCGTGTTATTATAGGGGAACCCCATACACCGTGCTATTATAGGGGAACCCCGTACACCGTGCTATTATAGGGGAACCCCGTACACCGTGCTATTATAGGGGAACCCTGTACACCGTGTTATTATAGGGGAACCCCGTACACCGTGCTATTATAGGGGAACCCCGTACACCGTGTTATTATAGGAGAACCCCGTACACCGTGTTATTATAGGAGAACCCCGTACACCGTGTTATTATAGGAAAACCCCGTACACCGTGTTATTATAGGAGAACCCCGTACACCGTGTTATTATAGGGGAACCCCGTACACCGTGTTATTATAGGGGAACCCCGTACACCGTGTTATTACAGGGGAACCCCGTACACCGTGTTATTATAGGAGAACCCCGTACACCGTGTTATTATAGGAGAATCCCGTACACCGTGTTATTATAGGAGAACCCCGTACACCGTGTTATTATAGGAGAACCCCGCACACTGTGTTATTATAGGAGAACCCCGTACACTGTGTTATTATAGGAGAACCCCGTACACCGTGTTATTATAGGAGAACCCCGTACACCGTGTTATTATAGGAGAACCCCGTACACCGTGTTATTATAGGAGAACCCCGTACACCGTGTTATTATAGGAGAACCCCGTACACCGTGTTATAGGAGAACCCTGTACACCGTGTTATTATAGGGGAACCCCGTACACCGTGTTATTATAGGAGAACCCCGTACACCGTGTTATTATAGGAGAACCCTGTATACCGTGTTATTATAGGAGAACCCTGTATACCGTGTTATTATAGGGGAACTCTGTATACCGTGTTATTATAGGAGAACCCCGTACACCGTGTTATTATAGGAGAACCCCGTACACCGTGTTATTATAGGAGAACCCCGTACACCGTGTTATAGGAGAACCCTGTACACCGTGTTATTATAGGAGAACACTGTATACCGTGTTATTATAGGAGAACCCCGTACACTGTGTTATTATAGGAGAACCCTGTACACCGTGTTATTATAGGGGAACCCCGTACACCGTGTTATTATAGGAGAACCCCGTACACCGTGTTATTATAGGGGAACCCTGTATACCGTGTTATTATAGGGGAACCCTGTATACCGTGTTATTATAGGAGAACCCCGTACACCGTGTTATAGGAGAACCCCGTACACTGTGTTATTATAGGAGAACATTGTATACCGTGTTATTATAGGGGAACCCTGTATACCGTGTTATTATAGGAGAACCCTGTATACCGTGTTATTATAGGAGAACCCCGTATACCGTGTTATTATAGAAGAACCCCGTACACCGTGTTATTATAGGGGAACCACGTACACCGTGTTATTATAGGGGAACCCCGTACACCGTGTTATTATAGGAGAACCCCGTACACCGTGTTATTATAGGGGAACCCCGTACACCGTGTTATTATAGGAGAACCCTGTATACCGTGTTATTATAGGAGAACCCCGTATACCGTGTTATTATAGGAGAACCCCGTACACCGTGTTATTATAGGGGAACCACGTACACCGTGTTATTATAGGGGAACCCCGTACACTGTGTTATTATAGGAGAACCCTGTATACCGTGTTATTATAGGGGAACCCCGTACACCGTGTTATTATAGGGGAACCCCGTACACTGTGTTATTATAGGAGAACCCTGTATACCGTGTTATTATAGGAGAACCCTGTACACCGTGTTATTATAGGAGAACCCCGTACACCGTGTTATTATAGGAGAACCCCGTACACCGTGTTATTATAGGAGAACCCCGTACACTGTGTTATTATAGGAGAACACTGTATACCGTGTTATTATAGGGGAACCCTGTATACCGTGTTATTATAGGAGAACCCCGTACACCGTGTTATTATAGGAGAACCCCGTACACCGTGTTATAGGAGAACCCTGTATACCGTGTTATTATAGGAGAACCCTGTACACCGTGTTATAGGAGAACCCCGTACACTGTGTTATTATAGGAGAACCCTGTACACCGTGTTATAGGAGAACCCCGTACACTGTGTTATTATAGGGGAACCCTGTACACCGTGTTATTATAGGGGAACCCTGTACACCGTGTTATTATAGGGGAACCCTGTACACCGTGTTATTATAGGAGAACCCTGTACACCGTGTTATTATAGGAGAACCCTGTATACCGTGTTATTATAGGAGAACCCTGTACACCGTGTTATTATAGGAGAACCCCGTACACTGTGTTATTATAGGAGAACCCTGTATAACGTGTTATTATAGGAGAACCCCGTACACTGTGTTATTATAGGGGAACCCTGTACACCGTGTTATTATAGGGGAACCCTGTACACCGTGTTATTATAGGAGAACCCTGTATACCGTGTTATTATAGGAGAACCCTGTACACCGTGTTATTATAGGAGAACCCCGTACACTGTGTTATTATAGGGGAACCCTGTATACCGTGTTATTATAGGAGAACCCCGTACACTGTGTTATTATAGGGGAACCCTGTACACCGTGTTATTATAGGGGAACCCTGTACACCGTGTTATTATAGGAGAACCCTGTATACCGTGTTATTATAGGAGAACCCTGTACACCGTGTTATTATAGGGGAACCCTGTATACCGTGTTATTATAGGAGAACCCCGTACACCGTGTTATTATAGGAGAACCCTGTATACCGTGTTATTATAGGGGAACCCTGTATACCGTGTTATTATAGGAGAACCCCGTACACCGTGTTATAGGAGAACCCCGTACACTGTGTTATTATAGGAGAACCCTGTATACCGTGTTATTATAGGAGAACCCCGTACACTGTGTTATTATAGGAGAACCCTGTATACCGTGTTATTATAGGAGAACCCCGTACACTGTGTTATTATAGGAGAACACTGTATACCGTGTTATTATAGGGGAACCCTGTATACCGTGTTATTATAGGAGAACCCCGTACACTGTGTTATTATAGGAGAACACTGTATACCGTGTTATTATAGGGGAACCCTGTATACCGTGTTATTATAGGAGAACCCCGTACACCGTGTTATTATAGGAGAACCCTGTATACCGTGTTATTATAGGAGAACCCTGTATACCGTGTTATTATAGGAGAACCCTGTACACCGTGTTATTATAGGGGAACCCCGTACACTGTGTTATTATAGGAGAACCCTGTATACCGTGTTATTATAGGGGAACCCCGTACACTGTGTTATTATAGGAGAACCCTGTATACCGTGTTATTATAGGAGAACCCTGTATACCGTGTTATTATAGGAGAACCCTGTATGCCGTGTTATTATAGGAGAACCCCGTACACTGTGTTATTATAGGAGAACACTGTATACCGTGTTATTATAGGGGAACCCTGTATACCGTGTTATTATAGGAGAACCCCGTACACTGTGTTATTATAGGAGAACACTGTATACCGTGTTATTATAGGGGAACCCTGTATACCGTGTTATTATAGGAGAACCCCGTACACCGTGTTATTATAGGAGAACCCCATACACCGTGTTATTATAGGAGAACCCTGTATACCGTGTTATTATAGGAGAACCCTGTATACCGTGTTATAGGAGAACCCTGTATACCGTGTTATTATAGGAGAACCCTGTACACCGTGTTATTATAGGGGAACCACGTACACCGTGTTATTATAGGGGATCCCCGTACACTGTGTTATTATAGGAGAACCCTGTATACCGTGTTATTATAGGGGAACCCCGTACACCGTGTTATTATAGGGGAACCCCGTACACTGTGTTATTATAGGAGAACCCTGTATACCGTGTTATTATAGGAGAACCCTGTACACCGTGTTATTATAGGAGAACCCTGTATACCGTGTTATTATAGGAGAACCCTGTATACCGTGTTATAGGAGAACCCCGTACACCGTGTTATTATAGGAGAACCCCGTACACCGTGTTATTATAGGGGAACCCTGTATACCGTGTTATTATAGGAGAACCCCGTACACTGTGTTATAGGAGAACCCCGTACACTGTGTTATTATAGGAGAACCCTGTATACGGTGTTATTATAGGAGAACCCTGTACACCGTGTTATTATAGGGGAACCCTGTATACCGTGTTATTATAGGAGAACCCCGTACACCGTGTTATAGGAGAACCCCGTACACTGTGTTATTATAGGAGAACCCTGTATACCGTGTTATTATAGGGGAACCCTGTATACCGTGTTATTATAGGAGAACCCCGTACACTGTGTTATTATAGGAGAACCCTGTATACCGTGTTATTATAGGAGAACCCCGTACACTGTGTTATTATAGGAGAACACTGTATACCGTGTTATTATAGGAGAACCCCGTACACTGTGTTATTATAGGAGAACCCTGTATACCGTGTTATTATAGGGGAACCCTGTACACCGTGTTATTATAGGGGAACCCTGTATACCGTGTTATTATAGGAGAACCCCGTACACTGTGTTATTATAGGAGAACACTGTATACCGTGTTATTATAGGGGAACCCTGTATACCGTGTTATTATAGGAGAACCCCGTACACTGTGTTATTATAGGGGAACCCTGTATACCGTGTTATTATAGGAGAACCCCGTACACTGTGTTATTATAGGAGAACCCTGTATACCGTGTTATTATAGGGGAACCCTGTACACCGTGTTATTATAGGAGAACCCTGTATACCGTGTTATTATAGGAGAACCCCATACACTGTGTTATTATAGGAGAACCCTGTATACCGTGTTATTATAGGAGAACCCCGTACACTGTGTTATTATAGGAGAACCCTGTATACCGTGTTATTATAGGGGAACCCTGTATACCGTGTTATTATAGGAGAACACTGTACACTGTGTTATTATAGGAGAACACTGTATACCGTGTTATTATAGGAGAACCCCGTACACTGTGTTATTATAGGAGAACACTGTATACCGTGTTATAGGAGAACCCCGTACACTGTGTTATTATAGGAGAACACTGTATACCGTGTTATTATAGGGGAACCCTGTATACCGTGTTATTATAGGAGAACCCCGTACACTGTGTTATTATAGGAGAACCCTGTATACCGTGTTATTATAGGGGAACCCTGTACACCGTGTTATTATAGGAGAACCCTGTATACCGTGTTATTATAGGAGAACCCTGTACACTGTGTTATTATAGGAGAACCCTGTATACCGTGTTATTATAGGAGAACCCTGTACACCGTGTTATTATAGGAGAACCCTGTACACCGTGTTATTATAGGAGAACCCTGTATACCGTGTTATTATAGGAGAACCCCATACACTGTGTTATTATAGGAGAACCCTGTATACCGTGTTATTATAGGAGAACCCCATACACTGTGTTATTATAGGAGAACCCCGTACACCGTGTTATTATAGGAGAACCCTGTACACCGTGTTATTATAGGAGAACCCTGTATACCGTGTTATTATAGGAGAACCCCATACACTGTGTTATTATAGGAGAACCCTGTACACCGTGTTATTATAGGAGAACCCCATACACTGTGTTATTATAGGAGAACCCCGTACACCGTGTTATTATAGGAGAACCCTGTACACCGTGTTATTATAGGAGAACCCCATACACTGTGTTATTATAGGAGAACCCTGTATACCGTGTTATTATAGGGGAACCCCGTACACCGTGTTATTATAGGAGAACCCCGTACACTGTGTTATTATAGGAGAACCCTGTATACCGTGTTATTATAGGAGAACCTTGTATACCGTGTTATAGGAGAACCCTGTACACCGTGTTATTATAGGAGAACCCCGTACACCGTGTTATTATAGGAGAACCCCGTACACCGTGTTATAGGAGAACCCTGTACACCGTGTTATTATAGGAGAACCCCGTACACCGTGTTATAGGAGAACCCTGTATACCGTGTTATTATAGGAGAACCCCGTACACCGTGTTATTATAGGAGAACCCTGTATACCGTGTTATTATAGGAGAACCCCGTACACTGTGTTATTATAGTAGAACCCTGTACACCGTGTTATTATAGGAGAACCCTGTACACCGTGTTATTATAGGAGAACCCTGTATACCGTGTTATTATAGGAGAACCCTGTACACCGTGTTATTATAGGAGAACCCTGTACACCGTGTTATTATAGGAGAACCCCGTACACTGTGTTATTATAGGGGAACCCTGTACACCGTGTTATTATAGGGGAACCCTGTACACCGTGCTATTATAGGAGAACCCTGTACACCGTGTTATTATAGGAGAACCCTGTACACCGTGTTATTATAGGAGAACCCCGTACACTGTGTTATTATAGGAGAACCCTGTATAACGTGTTATTATAGGAGAACCCCGTACACTGTGTTATTATAGGGGAACCCTGTACACCGTGTTATTATAGGGGAACCCTGTACACCGTGTTATTATAGGAGAACCCTGTACACCGTGTTATTATAGGAGAACCCTGTACACCGTGTTATTATAGGAGAACCCCGTACACTGTGTTATTATAGGGGAACCCTGTATACCGTGTTATTATAGGAGAACCCCGTACACTGTGTTATTATAGGGGAACCCTGTACACCGTGTTATTATAGGGGAACCCTGTACACCGTGTTATTATAGGAGAACCCTGTATACCGTGTTATTATAGGAGAACCCTGTACACCGTGTTATTATAGGGGAACCCTGTATACCGTGTTATTATAGGAGAACCCCGTACACCGTGTTATTATAGGAGAACCCTGTATACCGTGTTATTATAGGGGAACCCTGTATACCGTGTTATTATAGGAGAACCCCGTACACCGTGTTATAGGAGAACCCCGTACACTGTGTTATTATAGGAGAACCCTGTATACCGTGTTATTATAGGGGAACCCTGTACACCGTGTTATTATAGGAGAACCCTGTATACCGTGTTATTATAGGAGAACCCTGTACACTGTGTTATTATAGGAGAACCCTGTATACCGTGTTATTATAGGAGAACCCCATACACTGTGTTATTATAGGAGAACCCCGTACACCGTGTTATTATAGGAGAACCCTGTACACCGTGTTATTATAGGAGAACCCTGTATACCGTGTTATTATAGGAGAACCCCATACACTGTGTTATTATAGGAGAACCCTGTATACCGTGTTATTATAGGAGAACCCCATACACTGTGTTATTATAGGAGAACCCCGTACACCGTGTTATTATAGGAGAACCCTGTACACCGTGTTATTATAGGAGAACCCTGTATACCGTGTTATTATAGGAGAACCCCATACACTGTGTTATTATAGGAGAACCCTGTACACCGTGTTATTATAGGAGAACCCCATACACTGTGTTATTATAGGAGAACCCCGTACACCGTGTTATTATAGGAGAACCCTGTACACCGTGTTATTATAGGAGAACCCCATACACTGTGTTATTATAGGAGAACCCTGTATACCGTGTTATTATAGGGGAACCCCGTACACCGTGTTATTATAGGAGAACCCCGTACACTGTGTTATTATAGGAGAACCCTGTATACCGTGTTATTATAGGAGAACCTTGTATACCGTGTTATAGGAGAACCCTGTACACCGTGTTATTATAGGAGAACCCCGTACACCGTGTTATTATAGGAGAACCCCGTACACCGTGTTATAGGAGAACCCTGTACACCGTGTTATTATAGGAGAACCCCGTACACCGTGTTATAGGAGAACCCTGTATACCGTGTTATTATAGGAGAACCCCGTACACCGTGTTATTATAGGAGAACCCTGTATACCGTGTTATTATAGGAGAACCCCGTACACTGTGTTATTATAGTAGAACCCTGTACACCGTGTTATTATAGGAGAACCCTGTACACCGTGTTATTATAGGAGAACCCTGTATACCGTGTTATTATAGGAGAACCCTGTACACCGTGTTATTATAGGAGAACCCTGTACACCGTGTTATTATAGGAGAACCCCGTACACTGTGTTATTATAGGGGAAACCTGTACACCGTGTTATTATAGGGGAACCCTGTACACCGTGTTATTATAGGAGAACCCTGTACACCGTGTTATTATAGGAGAACCCTGTACACCGTGTTATTATAGGAGAACCCCGTACACTGTGTTATTATAGGAGAACCCTGTATAACGTGTTATTATAGGAGAACCCCGTACACTGTGTTATTATAGGGGAACCCTGTACACCGTGTTATTATAGGGGAACCCTGTACACCGTGTTATTATAGGAGAACCCTGTATACCGTGTTATTATAGGAGAACCCTGTACACCGTGTTATTATAGGAGAACCCCGTACACTGTGTTATTATAGGGGAACCCTGTATACCGTGTTATTATAGGAGAACCCCGTACACTGTGTTATTATAGGGGAACCCTGTACACCGTGTTATTATAGGGGAACCCTGTACACCGTGTTATTATAGGAGAACCCTGTATACCGTGTTATTATAGGAGAACCCTGTACACCGTGTTATTATAGGGGAACCCTGTATACCGTGTTATTATAGGAGAACCCCGTACACCGTGTTATTATAGGAGAACCCTGTATACCGTGTTATTATAGGGGAACCCTGTATACCGTGTTATTATAGGAGAACCCCGTACACCGTGTTATAGGAGAACCCCGTACACTGTGTTATTATAGGAGAACCCTGTATACCGTGTTATTATAGGGGAACCCTGTATACCGTGTTATTATAGGAGAACCCCGTACACTGTGTTATTATAGGAGAACCCTGTATACCGTGTTATTATAGGAGAACCCCGTACACTGTGTTATTATAGGAGAACACTGTATACCGTGTTATTATAGGGGAACCCTGTATACCGTGTTATTATAGGAGAACCCCGTACACTGTGTTATTATAGGAGAACACTGTATACCGTGTTATTATAGGGGAACCCTGTATACCGTGTTATTATAGGAGAACCCCGTACACCGTGTTATTATAGGAGAACCCTGTATACCGTGTTATTATAGGAGAACCCTGTATACCGTGTTATTATAGGAGAACCCTGTACACCGTGTTATTATAGGGGAACCAAGTACACCGTGTTATTATAGGGGAACCCCGTACACTGTGTTATTATAGGAGAACCCTGTATACCGTGTTATTATAGGGGAACCCCGTACACTGTGTTATTATAGGAGAACCCTGTATACCGTGTTATTATAGGAGAACCCTGTATACCGTGTTATTATAGGAGAACCCTGTATGCCGTGTTATTATAGGAGAACCCCGTACACTGTGTTATTATAGGAGAACACTGTATACCGTGTTATTATAGGGGAACCCTGTATACCGTGTTATTATAGGAGAACCCCGTACACTGTGTTATTATAGGAGAACACTGTATACCGTGTTATTATAGGGGAACCCTGTATACCGTGTTATTATAGGAGAACCCCGTACACCGTGTTATTATAGGAGAACCCCATACACCGTGTTATTATAGGAGAACCCTGTATACCGTGTTATTATAGGAGAACCCTGTATACCGTGTTATAGGAGAACCCTGTATACCGTGTTATTATAGGAGAACCCTGTACACCGTGTTATTATAGGGGAACCCCGTACACTGTGTTATTATAGGAGAACCCTGTATACCGTGTTATTATAGGGGAACCCCGTACACCGTGTTATTATAGGGGAACCCCGTACACTGTGTTATTATAGGAGAACCCTGTATACCGTGTTATTATAGGAGAACCCTGTACACCGTGTTATTATAGGAGAACCCTGTATACCGTGTTATTATAGGAGAACCCTGTATACCGTGTCATAGGAGAACCCCGTACACCGTGTTATTATAGGAGAACCCCGTACACCGTGTTATTATAGGGGAACCCTGTATACCGTGTTATTATAGGAGAACCCCGTACACCGTGTTATAGGAGAACCCCGTACACTGTGTTATTATAGGAGAACCCTGTATACCGTGTTATTATAGGAGAACCCTGTACACCGTGTTATTATAGGGGAACCCTGTATACCGTGTTATTATAGGAGAACCCCGTACACCGTGTTATAGGAGAACCCCGTACACTGTGTTATTATAGGAGAACCCTGTATACCGTGTTATTATAGGGGAACCCTGTATACCGTGTTATTATAGGAGAACCCCGTACACTGTGTTATTATAGGAGAACCCTGTATACCGTGTTATTATAGGAGAACCCTGTACACCGTGTTATTATAGGGGAACCCTGTATACCGTGTTATTATAGGAGAACCCCGTACACCGTGTTATAGGAGAACCCCGTACACTGTGTTATTATAGGAGAACCCTGTATACCGTGTTATTATAGGGGAACCCTGTATACCATGTTATTATAGGAGAACCCCGTACACTGTGTTATTATAGGAGAACACTGTATACCGTGTTATTATAGGAGAACCCCGTACACTGTGTTATTATAGGAGAACCCTGTATACCGTGTTATTATAGGGGAACCCTGTACACCGTGTTATTATAGGGGAACCCTGTATACCGTGTTATTATAGGAGAACCCCGTACACTGTGTTATTATAGGAGAACACTGTATACCGTGTTATTATAGGGGAACCCTGTATACCGTGTTATTATAGGAGAACCCCGTACACTGTGTTATTATAGGGGAACCCTGTATACCGTGTTATTATAGGAGAACCCCGTACACTGTGTTATTATAGGAGAACCCTGTATACCGTGTTATTATAGGGGAACCCTGTACACCGTGTTATTATAGGAGAACCCTGTATACCGTGTTATTATAGTAGAACCCCATACACTGTGTTATTATAGGAGAACCCTGTATACCGTGTTATTATAGGAGAACCCCGTACACTGTGTTATTATAGGAGAACCCTGTATACCGTGTTATTATAGGGGAACCCTGTATACCGTGTTATTATAGGAGAACCCTGTACACTGTGTTATTATAGGAGAACACTGTATACCGTGTTATTATAGGAGAACCCCGTACACTGTGTTATTATAGGAGAACACTGTATACCGTTATAGGAGAACCCCGTACACTGTGTTATTATAGGAGAACACTGTATACCGTGTTATTATAGGGGAACCCTGTATACCGTGTTATTATAGGAGAACCCCGTACACTGTGTTATTATAGGAGAACCCTGTATACCGTGTTATTATAGGGGAACCCTGTACACCGTGTTATTATAGGAGAACCCTGTATACCGTGTTATTATAGGAGAACCCTGTACACTGTGTTATTATAGGAGAACCCCGTACACTGTGTTATTATAGGAGAACCCTGTACACCGTGTTATTATAGGAGAACCCCATACACTGTGTTATTATAGGAGAACCCTGTACACCGTGTTATTATAGGAGAACCCCATACACTGTGTTATTATAGGAGAACCCTGTATACCGTGTTATTATAGGAGAACCCCATACACTGTGTTATTATAGGAGAACCCTGTACACCGTGTTATTATAGGAGAACCCTGTATACCGTGTTATTATAGGAGAACCCTGTACACCGTGTTATTATAGGAGAACCCTGTATACCGTGTTATTATAGGAGAACCCCATACACTGTGTTATTATAGGAGAACCCTGTATACCGTGTTATTATAGGAGAACCCTGTATACCGTGTTATTATAGGAGAACCCTGTATACCGTGTTATTATAGGAGAACCCCATACACTGTGTTATTATAGGAGAACCCCGTACACCGTGTTATTATAGGAGAACCCTGTACACCGTGTTATTATAGGAGAACCCCATTCACTGTGTTATTATAGGAGAACCCTGTATACCGTGTTATTATAGGGGAACCCCGTACACCGTGTTATTATAGGAGAACCCCGTACACTGTGTTATTATAGGAGAACCCTGTATACCGTGTTATTATAGGAGAACCTTGTATACCGTGTTATAGGAGAACCCTGTACACCGTGTTATTATAGGAGAACCCCGTACACCGTGTTATTATAGGAGAACCCCGTACACCGTGTTATAGGAGAACCCTGTACACCGTGTTGTTATAGGAGAACCCCGTACACCGTGTTATAGGAGAACCCTGTATACCGTGTTATTATAGGAGAACCCCGTACACCGTGTTATTATAGGAGAACCCCGTACACTGTGTTATTATAGGAGAACCCTGTACACCGTGTTATTATAGGAGAACCCTGTACACCGTGTTATTATAGGAGAACCCTGTACACCGTGTTATTATAGGAGAACCCTGTATACCGTGTTATTATAGGAGAACCCCGTACACCGTGTTATTATAGGAGAACCCTGTACACCGTGTTATTATAGGAGAACCCCGTACACTGTGTTATTATAGGAGAACCCTGTACACCGTGTTATTATAGGAGAACCCTGTACACCGTGTTATTATAGGAGAACCCTGTATACCGTGTTATTATAGGAGAACCCCGTACACCGTGTTATTATAGGAGAACCCTGTACACCGTGTTATTATAGGAGAACCCTGTACACCGTGTTATTATAGGAGAACCCCGTACACTGTGTTATTATAGGAGAACCCCATACACTGTGTTATTATAGGAGAACCCTGTATACCGTGTTATTATAGGGGAACCCCGTACACCGTGTTATTATAGGAGAACCCTGTATACCGTGTTATAGGAGAACCCTGTACACCGTGTTATTATAGGAGAACCCTGTACACCGTGTTATTATAGGAGAACCCTGTATACCGTGTTATTATAGGAGAACCCTGTACACCGTGTTATTATAGGAGAACCCTGTATACCGTGTTATTATAGGAGAACCCTGTACACCGTGTTATAGGAGAACCCTGTATACCGTGTTATTATAGGAGAACCGCGAACACCGTGTTATTATAGGAGAACCCTGTATACCGTGTTATTATAGGAGAACCCCGTACACTGTGTTATTATAGGAGAACCCTGTACACCGTGTTATTATAGGAGAACCCTGTACACCGTGTTATTATAGGAGAACCCTGTATACCGTGTTATTATAGGAGAACCCCGTACACCGTGTTATTATAGGAGAACCCTGTACACCGTGTTATTATAGGAGAACCCTGTACACCGTGTTATTATAGGAGAACCCCGTACACCGTGTTATTATAGGAGAACCCCGTACACTGTGTTATTATAGGAGAACCCTGTATACCGTGTTATTATAGGGGAACCCTGTACACCGTGTTATTATAGGAGAACCCTGTATACCGTGTTATTATAGGAGAACCCTGTACACCGTGTTATTATAGGAGAACCCTGTACACCGTGTTATTATAGGAGAACCCTGTACACCGTGTTATTATAGGAGAACCCTGTACACCGTGTTATTATAGGAGAACCCTGTATACCGTGTTATTATAGGAGAACCCCGTACACCGTGTTATTATAGGAGAACCCTGTACACCGTGTTATTATAGGAGAACCCTGTACACTGTGTTATTATAGGAGAACCCCGTACACCGTGTTATTATAGGAGAACCCCGTACACTGTGTTATTATAGGAGAACCCTGTATACCGTGTTATTATAGGGGAACCCTGTACACCGTGTTATTATAGGAGAACCCTGTATACCGTGTTATAGGAGAACCCTGTACACCGTGTTATTATAGGAGAACCCCGTACACCGTGTTATTATAGGAGAACCCCGTACACCGTGTTATTATAGGGGAACTCTGTACACCGTGTTATTATAGGAGAACCCTGTACACCGTGTTATTATAGGAGAACCCCGTACACTGTGTTATTATAGGAGAACCCCGTACACTGTGTTATTATAGGAGAACCCCGTACACTGTGTTATTATAGGGGAACCCTGTACACCGTGTTATTATAGGGGAACCCTGTACACCGTGTTATTATAGGAGAACCCTGTATACCGTGTTATTATAGGAGAACCCTGTACACCGTGTTATTATAGGAGAACCCCGTACACTGTGTTATTATAGGAGAACCCCGTACACTGTGTTATTATAGGGGAACCCTGTACACCGTGTTATTATAGGGGAACCCTGTACACCGTGTTATTATAGGAGAACCCTGTATACCGTGTTATTATAGGAGAACCCTGTACACCGTGTTATTATAGGAGAACCCCGTACACTGTGTTATTATAGGAGAACCCTGTATACCGTGTTATTATAGGGGAACCCCGTACACCGTGTTATTATAGGAGAACCCCGTACACTGTGTTATTATAGGAGAACCCTGTATACCGTGTTATTATAGGAGAACCCTGTATACCGTGTTATAGGAGAACCCTGTACACCGTGTTATTATAGGAGAACCCCGTACACCGTGTTATTATAGGAGAACCCCGTACACCGTGTTATAGGAGAACCCTGTACACCGTGTTATTATAGGAGAACCCCGTACACCGTGTTATAGGAGAACCCTGTATACCGTGTTATTATAGGAGAACCCCGTACACCGTGTTATTATAGGAGAACCCTGTATACCGTGTTATTATAGGAGAACCCCGTACACTGTGTTATTATAGGAGAACCCTGTACACCGTGTTATTATAGGAGAACCCTGTACACCGTGTTATTATAGGAGAACCCTGTATACCGTGTTATTATAGGAGAACCCCGTACACCGTGTTATTATAGGAGAACCCTGTACACCGTGTTATTATAGGAGAACCCTGTACACCGTGTTATTATAGGAGAACCCCGTACACTGTGTTATTATAGGAGAACCCCATACACTGTGTTATTATAGGGGAACTCTGTACACCGTGTTATTATAGGAGAACCCCGTACACCGTGTTATTATAGGAGAACCCTGTATACCGTGTTATTATAGGGGAAACCTGTACACCGTGTTATTATAGGAGAACCCTGTATACCGTGTTATAAGAGAACCCTGTACACCGTGTTATTATAGGAGAACCCCGTACACCGTGTTATTATAGGAGAACCCCGTACACCGTGTTATTATAGGGGAACTCTGTACACCGTGTTATTATAGGAGAACCCTGTATACCGTGTTATAGGAGAACCCTGTACACCGTGTTATTATAGGAGAACCCCGTACACTGTGTTATTATAGGAGAACCCTGTATACCGTGTTATTATAGGAGAACCCCGTACACTGTGTTATTATAGGAGAACCCTGTACACTGTGTTATTATAGATAACCCTGTACACCGTGTTATTATAGGGGAACCCTGTATACCGTGTTATTATAGGAGAACCCCGTACACCGTGTTATAGGAGAACCCCGTACACTGTGTTATTATAGGAGAACCCTGTATACCGTGTTATTATAGGGGAACCCTGTATACCGTGTTATTATAGGAGAACCCTGTATACCGTGTTATTATAGGAGAACCCCGTATACCGTGTTATTATAGAAGAACCCCGTACACCGTGTTATTATAGGGGAACCACGTACACCGTGTTATTATAGGGGAACCCCGTACACCGTGTTATTATAGGAGAACCCCGTACACCGTGTTATTATAGGGGAACCCCGTACACCGTGTTATTATAGGAGAACCCTGTATACCGTGTTATTATAGGAGAACCCCGTATACCGTGTTATTATAGGAGAACCCCGTACACCGTGTTATTATAGGGGAACCACGTACACCGTGTTATTATAGGGGAACCCCGTACACTGTGTTATTATAGGAGAACCCTGTATACCGTGTTATTATAGGGGAACCCCGTACACCGTGTTATTATAGGAGAACCCCGTACACTGTGTTATTATAGGAGAACCCTGTATACCGTGTTATTATAGGAGAACCCTGTACACCGTGTTATTATAGGAGAACCCCGTACACCGTGTTATTATAGGAGAACCCCGTACACCGTGTTATTATAGGAGAACCCCGTACACTGTGTTATTATAGGAGAACACTGTATACCGTGTTATTATAGGGGAACCCTGTATACCGTGTTATTATAGGGGAACCCTGTATACCGTGTTATTATAGGAGAACCCCGTACACCGTGTTATTATAGGAGAACCCCGTACACCGTGTTATAGGAGAACCCTGTATACCGTGTTATTATAGGAGAACCCTGTACACCGTGTTATTATAGGAGAACCCTGTACACCGTGTTATTATAGGAGAACCCCGTACACTGTGTTATTATAGGGGAACCCTGTACACCGTGTTATTATAGGGGAACCCTGTACACCGTGTTATTATAGGAGAACCCTGTACACCGTGTTATTATAGGAGAACCCTGTATACCGTGTTATTATAGGAGAACCCTGTACACCGTGTTATTATAGGAGAACCCCGTACACTGTGTTATTATAGGAGAACCCTGTATAATGTGTTATTATAGGAGAACCCCGTACACTGTGTTATTATAGGAGAACCCTGTACACCGTGTTATTATAGGGGAACCCTGTACACCGTGTTATTATAGGGGAACCCTGTACACCGTGTTATTATAGGAGAACCCTGTATACCGTGTTATTATAGGAGAACCCTGTACACCGTGTTATTATAGGAGAACCCCGTACACTGTGTTATTATAGGGGAACCCTGTATACCGTGTTATTATTGGAGAACCCCGTACACTGTGTTATTATAGGGGAACCCTGTACACCGTGTTATTATAGGGGAACCCTGTACACCGTGTTATTATAGGAGAACCCTGTATACCGTGTTATTATAGGAGAACCCTGTACACCGTGTTATTATAGGGGAACCCTGTATACCGTGTTATTATAGGAGAACCCCGTACACCGTGTTATTATAGGAGAACCCTGTAAACCGTGTTATTATAGGGGAACCCCGTACACCGTGTTATTATAGGAGAACCCTGTATACCGTGTTATTATAGGGGAACCCTGTATACCGTGTTATTATAGGAGAACCCCGTACACCGTGTTATAGGAGAACCCCGTACACTGTGTTATTATAGGAGAACCCTGTATACCGTGTTATTATAGGGGAACCCTGTATACCGTGTTATTATAGGAGAACCCCGTACACTGTGTTATTATAGGAGAACCCTGTACACCGTGTTATTATAGGAGAACCCCGTACACTGTGTTATTATAGGAGAACACTGTATACCGTGTTATTATAGGGGAACCCTGTATACCGTGTTATTATAGGAGAACCCCGTACACTGTGTTATTATAGGAGAACACTGTATACCGTGTTATTATAGGAGAACCCTGTACACCGTGTTATTATAGGGGAACCACGTACACCGTGTTATTATAGGGGAACCCCGTACACTGTGTTATTATAGGAGAACCCTGTATACCGTGTTATTATAGGGGAACCCCGTACACTGTGTTATTATAGGAGAACCCTGTATACCGTGTTATTATAGGAGAACCCTGTATACCGTGTTATTATAGGAGAACCCTGTATACCGTGTTATAGGAGAACCCCGTACACCGTGTTATTATAGGAGAACCCCGTACACTGTGTTATTATAGGAGAACCCTGTATACCGTGTTATTATAGGAGAACCTTGTATACCGTGTTATAGGAGAACCCTGTACACCGTGTTATTATAGGAGAACCCCGTACACCGTGTTATTATAGGAGAACCCCGTACACCGTGTTATAGGAGAACCCTGTACACCGTGTTGTTATAGGAGAACCCCGTACACCGTGTTATAGGAGAACCCTGTATACCGTGTTATTATAGGAGAACCCCGTACACCGTGTTATTATAGGAGAACCCCGTACACTGTGTTATTATAGGAGAACCCTGTACACCGTGTTATTATAGGAGAACCCTGTACACCGTGTTATTATAGGAGAACCCTGTACACCGTGTTATTATAGGAGAACCCTGTATACCGTGTTATTATAGGAGAACCCCGTACACCGTGTTATTATAGGAGAACCCTGTACACCGTGTTATTATAGGAGAACCCCGTACACTGTGTTATTATAGGAGAACCCTGTACACCGTGTTATTATAGGAGAACCCTGTACACCGTGTTATTATAGGAGAACCCTGTATACCGTGTTATTATAGGAGAACCCCGTACACCGTGTTATTATAGGAGAACCCTGTACACCGTGTTATTATAGGAGAACCCTGTACACCGTGTTATTATAGGAGAACCCCGTACACTGTGTTATTATAGGAGAACCCCATACACTGTGTTATTATAGGAGAACCCTGTATACCGTGTTATTATAGGGGAACCCCGTACACCGTGTTATTATAGGAGAACCCTGTATACCGTGTTATAGGAGAACCCTGTACACCGTGTTATTATAGGAGAACCCTGTACACCGTGTTATTATAGGAGACCCCTGTATACCGTGTTATTATAGGAGAACCCTGTACACCGTGTTATTATAGGAGAACCCTGTATACCGTGTTATTATAGGAGAACCCTGTACACCGTGTTATAGGAGAACCCTGTATACCGTGTTATTATAGGAGAACCGCGAACACCGTGTTATTATAGGAGAACCCTGTATACCGTGTTATTATAGGAGAACCCCGTACACTGTGTTATTATAGGAGAACCCTGTACACCGTGTTATTATAGGAGAACCCTGTACACCGTGTTATTATAGGAGAACCCTGTATACCGTGTTATTATAGGAGAACCCCGTACACCGTGTTATTATAGGAGAACCCTGTACACCGTGTTATTATAGGAGAACCCTGTACACCGTGTTATTATAGGAGAACCCCGTACACCGTGTTATTATAGGAGAACCCCGTACACTGTGTTATTATAGGAGAACCCTGTATACCGTGTTATTATAGGGGAACCCTGTACACCGTGTTATTATAGGAGAACCCTGTATACCGTGTTATTATAGGAGAACCCTGTACACCGTGTTATTATAGGAGAACCCTGTACACCGTGTTATTATAGGAGAACCCTGTACACCGTGTTATTATAGGAGAACCCTGTACACCGTGTTATTATAGGAGAACCCTGTATACCGTGTTATTATAGGAGAACCCCGTACACCGTGTTATTATAGGAGAACCCTGTACACCGTGTTATTATAGGAGAACCCTGTACACCGTGTTATTATAGGAGAACCCCGTACACCGTGTTATTATAGGAGAACCCCGTACACTGTGTTATTATAGGAGAACCCTGTATACCGTGTTATTATAGGGGAACCCTGTACACCGTGTTATTATAGGAGAACCCTGTATACCGTGTTATAGGAGAACCCTGTACACCGTGTTATTATAGGAGAACCCCGTACACCGTGTTATTATAGGAGAACCCCGTACACCGTGTTATTATAGGGGAACTCTGTACACCGTGTTATTATAGGAGAACCCTGTACACCGTGTTATTATAGGAGAACCCCGTACACTGTGTTATTATAGGAGAACCCCGTACACTGTGTTATTATAGGAGAACCCCGTACACTGTGTTATTATAGGGGAACCCTGTACACCGTGTTATTATAGGGGAACCCTGTACACCGTGTTATTATAGGAGAACCCTGTATACCGTGTTATTATAGGAGAACCCTGTACACCGTGTTATTATAGGAGAACCCCGTACACTGTGTTATTATAGGAGAACCCCGTACACTGTGTTATTATAGGGGAACCCTGTACACCGTGTTATTATAGGGGAACCCTGTACACCGTGTTATTATAGGAGAACCCTGTATACCGTGTTATTATAGGAGAACCCTGTACACCGTGTTATTATAGGAGAACCCCGTACACTGTGTTATTATAGGAGAACCCTGTATACCGTGTTATTATAGGGGAACCCCGTACACCGTGTTATTATAGGAGAACCCCGTACACTGTGTTATTATAGGAGAACCCTGTATACCGTGTTATTATAGGAGAACCCTGTATACCGTGTTATAGGAGAACCCTGTACACCGTGTTATTATAGGAGAACCCCGTACACCGTGTTATTATAGGAGAACCCCGTACACCGTGTTATAGGAGAACCCTGTACACCGTGTTATTATAGGAGAACCCCGTACACCGTGTTATAGGAGAACCCTGTATACCGTGTTATTATAGGAGAACCCCGTACACCGTGTTATTATAGGAGAACCCTGTATACCGTGTTATTATAGGAGAACCCCGTACACTGTGTTATTATAGGAGAACCCTGTACACCGTGTTATTATAGGAGAACCCTGTACACCGTGTTATTATAGGAGAACCCTGTATACCGTGTTATTATAGGAGAACCCCGTACACCGTGTTATTATAGGAGAACCCTGTACACCGTGTTATTATAGGAGAACCCTGTACACCGTGTTATTATAGGAGAACCCCGTACACTGTGTTATTATAGGAGAACCCCATACACTGTGTTATTATAGGAGAACCCTGTATACCGTGTTATTATAGGGGAACCCCGTACACCGTGTTATTATAGGAGAACCCTGTATACCGTGTTATAGGAGAACCCTGTACACCGTGTTATTATAGGAGAACCCCGTACACCGTGTTATTATAGGAGAACCCTGTATACCGTGTTATTATAGGGGAAACCTGTACACCGTGTTATTATAGGAGAACCCTGTATACCGTGTTATAAGAGAACCCTGTACACCGTGTTATTATAGGAGAACCCCGTACACCGTGTTATTATAGGAGAACCCCGTACACCGTGTTATTATAGGGGAACTCTGTACACCGTGTTATTATAGGAGAACCCTGTATACCGTGTTATAGGAGAACCCTGTACACCGTGTTATTATAGGAGAACCCCGTACACTGTGTTATTATAGGAGAACCCTGTATACCGTGTTATTATAGGAGAACCCCGTACACTGTGTTATTATAGGAGAACCCTGTACACTGTGTTATTATAGATAACCCTGTACACCGTGTTATTATAGGGGAACCCTGTATACCGTGTTATTATAGGAGAACCCCGTACACCGTGTTATAGGAGAACCCCGTACACTGTGTTATTATAGGAGAACCCTGTATACCGTGTTATTATAGGGGAACCCTGTATACCGTGTTATTATAGGAGAACCCTGTATACCGTGTTATTATAGGAGAACCCCGTATACCGTGTTATTATAGAAGAACCCCGTACACCGTGTTATTATAGGGGAACCACGTACACCGTGTTATTATAGGGGAACCCCGTACACCGTGTTATTATAGGAGAACCCCGTACACCGTGTTATTATAGGGGAACCCCGTACACCGTGTTATTATAGGAGAACCCTGTATACCGTGTTATTATAGGAGAACCCCGTATACCGTGTTATTATAGGAGAACCCCGTACACCGTGTTATTATAGGGGAACCACGTACACCGTGTTATTATAGGGGAACCCCGTACACTGTGTTATTATAGGAGAACCCTGTATACCGTGTTATTATAGGGGAACCCCGTACACCGTGTTATTATAGGAGAACCCCGTACACTGTGTTATTATAGGAGAACCCTGTATACCGTGTTATTATAGGAGAACCCTGTACACCGTGTTATTATAGGAGAACCCCGTACACCGTGTTATTATAGGAGAACCCCGTACACCGTGTTATTATAGGAGAACCCCGTACACTGTGTTATTATAGGAGAACACTGTATACCGTGTTATTATAGGGGAACCCTGTATACCGTGTTATTATAGGGGAACCCTGTATACCGTGTTATTATAGGAGAACCCCGTACACCGTGTTATTATAGGAGAACCCCGTACACCGTGTTATAGGAGAACCCTGTATACCGTGTTATTATAGGAGAACCCTGTACACCGTGTTATTATAGGAGAACCCTGTACACCGTGTTATTATAGGAGAACCCCGTACACTGTGTTATTATAGGGGAACCCTGTACACCGTGTTATTATAGGGGAACCCTGTACACCGTGTTATTATAGGAGAACCCTGTACACCGTGTTATTATAGGAGAACCCTGTATACCGTGTTATTATAGGAGAACCCTGTACACCGTGTTATTATAGGAGAACCCCGTACACTGTGTTATTATAGGAGAACCCTGTATAATGTGTTATTATAGGAGAACCCCGTACACTGTGTTATTATAGGAGAACCCTGTACACCGTGTTATTATAGGGGAACCCTGTACACCGTGTTATTATAGGGGAACCCTGTACACCGTGTTATTATAGGAGAACCCTGTATACCGTGTTATTATAGGAGAACCCTGTACACCGTGTTATTATAGGAGAACCCCGTACACTGTGTTATTATAGGGGAACCCTGTATACCGTGTTATTATTGGAGAACCCCGTACACTGTGTTATTATAGGGGAACCCTGTACACCGTGTTATTATAGGGGAACCCTGTACACCGTGTTATTATAGGAGAACCCTGTATACCGTGTTATTATAGGAGAACCCTGTACACCGTGTTATTATAGGGGAACCCTGTATACCGTGTTATTATAGGAGAACCCCGTACACCGTGTTATTATAGGAGAACCCTGTAAACCGTGTTATTATAGGGGAACCCCGTACACCGTGTTATTATAGGAGAACCCTGTATACCGTGTTATTATAGGGGAACCCTGTATACCGTGTTATTATAGGAGAACCCCGTACACCGTGTTATAGGAGAACCCCGTACACTGTGTTATTATAGGAGAACCCTGTATACCGTGTTATTATAGGGGAACCCTGTATACCGTGTTATTATAGGAGAACCCCGTACACTGTGTTATTATAGGAGAACCCTGTACACCGTGTTATTATAGGAGAACCCCGTACACTGTGTTATTATAGGAGAACACTGTATACCGTGTTATTATAGGGGAACCCTGTATACCGTGTTATTATAGGAGAACCCCGTACACTGTGTTATTATAGGAGAACACTGTATACCGTGTTATTATAGGAGAACCCTGTACACCGTGTTATTATAGGGGAACCACGTACACCGTGTTATTATAGGGGAACCCCGTACACTGTGTTATTATAGGAGAACCCTGTATACCGTGTTATTATAGGGGAACCCCGTACACTGTGTTATTATAGGAGAACCCTGTATACCGTGTTATTATAGGAGAACCCTGTATACCGTGTTATTATAGGAGAACCCTGTATACCGTGTTATAGGAGAACCCCGTACACCGTGTTATTATAGGAGAACCCCGTACACTGTGTTATTATAGGAGAACACTGTATACCGTGTTATTATAGGGGAACCCTGTATACCGTGTTATTATAGGAGAACCCCGTACACTGTGTTATTATAGGAGAACACTGTATACCGTGTTATTATAGGGGAACCCTGTATACCGTGTTATTATAGGAGAACCCCGTACACCGTGTTATTATAGGAGAACCCCATACACCGTGTTATTATAGGAGAACCCTGTATACCGTGTTATTATAGGAGAACCCCGTACACCGTGTTATTATAGGAGAACCCCATACACCGTGTTATTATAGGAGAACCCTGTATACCGTGTTATTATAGGAGAACCCTGTACACCGTGTTATAGGAGAACCCTGTATACCGTGTTATTATAGGAGAACCCTGTACACCGTGTTATTATAGGGGAACCCTGTATACCGTGTTATTATAGGGGAACCCTGTACACTGTGTTATTATAGGAGAACCCTGTATACCGTGTTATTATAGGGGAACCCTGTACACCGTGTTATTATAGGAGAACCCTGTATACCGTGTTATTATAGGAGAACCCTGTACACCGTGTTATTATAGGGGAACCCTGTATACCGTGTTATTATAGGAGAACCCCGTACACTGTGTTATTATAGGGGAACCCTGTACACCGTGTTATTATAGGGGAACCCTGTACACCGTGTTATTATAGGAGAACCCTGTATACCGTGTTATTATAGGAGAACCCTGTACACCGTGTTATTATAGGAGAACCCCGTACACTGTGTTATTATAGGAGAACCCTGTATACCGTGTTATTATAGGAGAACCCCGTACACTGTGTTATTATAGGGGAACCCTGTACACCGTGTTATTATAGGGGAACCCTGTACACCCACCGTGTTATTATAGGAGAACCCTGTACACCGTGTTATTATAGGAGAACCCTGTACACCGTGTTATTATAGGAGAACCCCGTACACTGTGTTATTGTAGGAGAACCCCATACACTGTGTTATTATAGGAGAACCCTGTATACCGTGTTATTATAGGGGAACCCCGTACACCGTGTTATTATAGGAGAACCCTGTATACCGTGTTATAGGAGAACCCTGTACACCGTGTTATTATAGGAGAACCCCGTACACCGTGTTATTATAGGAGAACCCCGTACACTGTGTTATTATAGGAGAACCCTGTATACCGTGTTATTATAGGGGAAACCTGTACACCGTGTTATTATAGGAGAACCCTGTATACCGTGTTATAGGAGAACCCCGTATACCGTGTTATTATAGGAGAACCCCGTACACCGTGTTATTATAGGAGAACCCCGTACACCGTGTTATTATAGGAGAACCCCGTACACCGTGTTATTATAGGGGAAACCTGTACACCGTGTTATTATAGGAGAACCCTGTATACCGTGTTATAGGAGAACCCTGTATACCGTGTTATAGGAGAACCCTGTACACCGTGTTATTATAGGAGAACCCCGTACACTGTGTTATTATAGGAGAACCCTGTACACTGTGTTATTATAGGAGAACCCTGTACACCGTGTTATTATAGGGGAACCCCGTACACCGTGTTATTATAGGAGAACCCCGTACACTGTGTTATTATAGGAGAACCCCGTACACTGTGTTATTATAGGGGAACCCTGTACACCGTGTTATTATAGGGGAACCCTGTACACCGTGTTATTATAGGAGAACCCTGTATACCGTGTTATTATAGGAGAACCCTGTACACCGTGTTATTATAGGAGAACCCCGTACACTGTGTTATTATAGGAGAACCCTGTATACCGTGTTATTATAGGAGAACCCCGTACACTGTGTTATTATAGGGGAACCCCGTATACCGTGTTATTATAGGAGAACCCTGTATACCGTGTTATTATAGGAGAACCCCGTACACCGTGTTATTATAGGACAACCCCGTACACCGTGTTATTATAGGGAAACTCTGTACACCGTGTTATTATAGGAGAACCCTGTATACCGTGTTATAGGAGAACCCTGTACACCGTGTTATTATAGGAGAACCCCGTACACCGTGTTATTATAGGAGAACCCCGTACACCGTGTTATTATAGGGGAACTCTGTACACCGTGTTATTATAGGAGAACCCTGTATACCGTGTTATAGGAGAACCCTGTACACCGTGTTATTATAGGAGAACCCCGTACACTGTGTTATTATAGGAGAACCCTGTATACCGTGTTATTATAGGAGAACCCCGTACACTGTGTTATTATAGGAGAACCCTGTACACTGTGTTATTATAGGAGAACCCTGTACACCGTGTTATTATAGGGGAACCCCGTACACCGTGTTATTATAGGAGAAGCCCGTACACTGTGTTATTATAGGAGAACCCCGTACACTGTGTTATTATAGGGGAACCCTGTACACCGTGTTATTATAGGGGAACCCTGTACACCGTGTTATTATAGGAGAACCCTGTATACCGTGTTATTATAGGAGAACCCTGTACACCGTGTTATTATAGGAGAACCCCGTACACTATGTTATTATAGGAGAACCCCGTACACTGTGTTATTATAGGTGAACCCCATACACCGTGTTATTATAGGAGAACCCTGTATACCGTGTTATTATAGGAGAACCCTGTATACCGTGTTATTATAGGAGAACCCTGTACACCGTGTTATTATAGGGGAACCCTGTATACCGTGTTATTATAGGAGAACCCCGTACACTGTGTTATTATAGGGGAACCCTGTACACCGTGTTATTATAGGAGAACCCTGTATACCGTGTTATTATAGGAGAACCCTGTACACCGTGTTATTATAGGAGAACCCCGTACACTGTGTTATTATAGGAGAACCCCGTACACTGTGTTATTATAGGTGAACCCCATACACCGTGTTATTATAGGAGAACCCTGTACACCGTGTTATTATAGGAGAACCCTGTATACCGTGTTATTATAGGAGAACCCTGTATACCGTGTTATTATAGGAGAACCCTGTACGCCGTGTTATTATAGGGGAACCCTGTATACCGTGTTATTATAGGAGAACCCCGTACACTGTGTTATTATAGGGGAACCCTGTACACCGTGTTATTATAGGAGAACCCTGTATACCGTGTTATTATAGGAGAACCCTGTACACCGTGTTATTATAGGGGAACCCCGTACACCGTGTTATTATAGGGGAACCCCGTACACCGTGTTATTATAGGAGAACCCTGTATACCGTGTTATAGGAGAACCCTGTACACCGTGTTATTATAGGAGAACCCCGTACACCGTGTTATTATAGGAGAACCCCGTACACCGTGTTATTATAGGAGAACCCCGTACACTGTGTTATTATAGGAGAACCCTGTATACCGTGTTATTATAGGAGAACCCTGTATACCGTGTTATTATAGGAGAACCCCATACACTGTGTTATTATAGGAGAACCCTGTACACCGTGTTATTATAGGAGAACCCTGTACACCGTGTTATTATAGGAGAACCCCATACACTGTGTTATTATAGGAGAACCCTGTATACCGTGTTATTATAGGGGAACCCCGTACACCGTGTTATTATAGGAGAACCCCGTACACTGTGTTATTATAGGAGAACCCTGTATACCGTGTTATTATAGGAGAACCTTGTATACCGTGTTATAGGAGAACCCTGTACACCGTGTTATTATAGGAGAACCCCGTACACCGTGTTATTATAGGAGAACCCCGTACACCGTGTTATAGGAGAACCCTGTACACCGTGTTATTATAGGAGAACCCCGTACACCGTGTTATAGGAGAACCCTGTATACCGTGTTATTATAGGAGAACCCCGTACACCGTGTTATTATAGGAGAACCCTGTATACCGTGTTATTATAGGAGAGCCCCGTACACTGTGTTATTATAGGAGAACCCTGTACACCGTGTTATTATAGGAGAACCCTGTACACCGTGTTATTATAGGAGAACCCTGTACACCGTGTTATTATAGGAGAACCCCGTACACCGTGTTATTATAGGAGAACCCTGTACACCGTGTTATTATAGGAGAACCCTGTACACCGTGTTATTATAGGAGAACCCCGTACACTGTGTTATTATAGGAGAACCCCATACACTGTGTTATTATAGGAGAACCCTGTATACCGTGTTATTATAGGGGAACCCCGTACACCGTGTTATTATAGGAGAACCCTGTATACCGTGTTATTATAGGAGAACCCCGTACACCGTGTTATTATAGGAGAACCCCGTACACTGTGTTATTATAGGAGAACCCTGTACACCGTGTTATTATAGGAGAACCCTGTATACCGTGTTATTATAGGGGAACCCTGTACACCGTGTTATTATAGGAGAACCCTGTATACCGTGTTATAGGAGAACCCTGTACACCGTGTTATTATAGGAGAACCCCGTACACCGTGTTATTATAGGAGAACCCCGTACACCGTGTTATTATAGGGGAACTCTGTACACCGTGTTATTATAGGAGAACCCTGTACACCATGTTATTATAGGAGAACCCTGTACACCGTGTTATTATAGGAGAACCCCGTACACTGTGTTATTATAGGAGAACCCCGTACACTGTGTTATTATAGGGGAACCCTGTACACCGTGTTATTATAGGGGAACCCTGTACACCGTGTTATTATAGGAGAACCCTGTATACCGTGTTATTATGGGAGAACCCTGTACACCGTGTTATTATAGGAGAACCCCGTACACTGTGTTATTATAGGAGAACCCTGTATACCGTGTTATTATAGGGGAACCCCGTACACCGTGTTATTATAGGAGAACCCCGTACACTGTGTTATTATAGGAGAACCCTGTATACCGTGTTATTATAGGAGAACCCTGTATACCGTGTTATAGGAGAACCCTGTACACCGTGTTATTATAGGAGAACCCCGTACACCGTGTTATTATAGGAGAACCCCGTACACCGTGTTATAGGAGAACCCTGTACACCGTGTTATTATAGGAGAACCCCGTACACCGTGTTATAGGAGAACCCTGTATACCGTGTTATTATAGGAGAACCCCGTACACCGTGTTATTATAGGAGAACCCTGTATACCGTGTTATTATAGGAGAACCCCGTACACTGTGTTATTATAGGAGAACCCTGTACACCGTGTTATTATAGGAGAACCCTGTACACCGTGTTATTATAGGAGAACCCTGTATACCGTGTTATTATAGGAGAACCCCGTACACCGTGTTATTTTAGGAGAACCCTGTACACCGTGTTATTATAGGAGAACCCTGTACACCGTGTTATTATAGGAGAACCCCGTACACTGTGTTATTATAGGAGAACCCCATACACTGTGTTATTATAGGAGAACCCTGTATACCGTGTTTTTATAGGGGAACCCCGTACACCGTGTTATTATAGGAGAACCCTGTATACCGTGTTATAGGAGAACCCTGTACACCGTGTTATTATAGGAGAACCCCGTACACCGTGTTATTATAGGAGAACCCCGTACACTGTGTTATTATAGGAGAACCCTGTACACCGTGTTATTATAGGGGAAACCTGTACACCGTGTTATTATAGGAGAACCCTGTATACCGTGTTATAGGAGAACCCTGTACACCGTGTTATTATAGGAGAACCCCGTACACCGTGTTATTATAGGAGAACCCCGTACACCGTGTTATTATAGGGGAACTCTGTACACCGTGTTATTATAGGAGAACCCTGTATACCGTGTTATAGGAGAACCCTGTACACCGTGTTATTATAGGAGAACCCCGTACACTGTGTTATTATAGGAGAACCCTGTATACCGTGTTATTATAGGAGAACCCCGTACACTGTGTTATTATAGGAGAACCCTGTACACTGTGTTATTATAGGAGAACCCTGTATACCGTGTTATTATAGGAGAACCCCGTACACTGTGTTATTATAGGGGAACCCTGTACACCGTGTTATTATAGGAGAACCCTGTACACCGTGTTATTATAGGGGAACCCCGTACACCGTGTTATTATAGGAGAACCCCGTACACTGTGTTTTTATAGGAGAACCCCGTACACTGTGTTATTATAGGAGAACCCCGTACACTGTGTTATTATAGGGGAACCCTGTACACCGTGTTATTATAGGGGAACCCTGTACACCGTGTTATTATAGGAGAACCCTGTATACCGTGTTATTATAGGAGAACCCTGTACACCGTGTTATTATAGGAGAACCCCGTACACTGTGTTATTATAGGAGAACCCTGTATACCGTGTTATTATAGGAGAACCCCGTACACTGTGTTATTATAGGGGAACCCCGTATACCGTGTTATTATAGGAGAACCCCGTACACCGTGTTATAGGAGAACCCTGTATACCGTGTTATTATAGGAGAACCCCGTACACCGTGTTATTATAGGAGAACCCTGTATACCGTGTTATTATAGGAGAACCCCGTACACTGTGTTATTATAGGAGAACCCTGTACACCGTGTTATTATAGGAGAACCCTGTACACCGTGTTATTATAGGAGAACCCTGTATACCGTGTTATTATAGGAGAACCCCGTACACCGTGTTATTATAGGAGAACCCTGTACACCGTGTTATTATAGGAGAACCCTGTACACCGTGTTATTATAGGAGAACCCTGTACACCGTGTTATTATAGGAGAACCCTGTATACCGTGTTATTATAGGAGAACCCCGTACACCGTGTTATTATAGGAGAACCCTGTACACCGTGTTATTATAGGAGAACCCTGTACACTGTGTTATTATAGGAGAACCCTGTATACCGTGTTATTATAGGGGAACCCTGTATACCGTGTTATTATAGGAGAACCCTGTATACCGTGTTATTATAGGAGAACCCCGTATACCGTGTTATTATAGAAGAACCCCGTACACCGTGTTATTATAGGGGAACCACGTACACCGTGTTATTATAGGGGAACCCCGTACACCGTGTTATTATAGGAGAACCCCGTACACCGTGTTATTATAGGGGAACCCCGTACACCGTGTTATTATAGGAGAACCCTGTATACCGTGTTATTATAGGAGAACCCCGTATACCGTGTTATTATAGGAGAACCCCGTACACCGTGTTATTATAGGGGAACCACGTACACCGTGTTATTATAGGGGAACCCCGTACACTGTGTTATTATAGGAGAACCCTGTATACCGTGTTATTATAGGGGAACCCCGTACACCGTGTTATTATAGGAGAACCCCGTACACTGTGTTATTATAGGAGAACCCTGTATACCGTGTTATTATAGGAGAACCCTGTACACCGTGTTATTATAGGAGAACCCCGTACACCGTGTTATTATAGGAGAACCCCGTACACCGTGTTATTATAGGAGAACCCCGTACACTGTGTTATTATAGGAGAACACTGTATACCGTGTTATTATAGGGGAACCCTGTATACCGTGTTATTATAGGGGAACCCTGTATACCGTGTTATTATAGGAGAACCCCGTACACCGTGTTATTATAGGAGAACCCCGTACACCGTGTTATAGGAGAACCCTGTATACCGTGTTATTATAGGAGAACCCTGTACACCGTGTTATTATAGGAGAACCCTGTACACCGTGTTATTATAGGAGAACCCCGTACACTGTGTTATTATAGGGGAACCCTGTACACCGTGTTATTATAGGGGAACCCTGTACACCGTGTTATTATAGGAGAACCCTGTACACCGTGTTATTATAGGAGAACCCTGTATACCGTGTTATTATAGGAGAACCCTGTACACCGTGTTATTATAGGAGAACCCCGTACACTGTGTTATTATAGGAGAACCCTGTATAATGTGTTATTATAGGAGAACCCCGTACACTGTGTTATTATAGGAGAACCCTGTACACCGTGTTATTATAGGGGAACCCTGTACACCGTGTTATTATAGGGGAACCCTGTACACCGTGTTATTATAGGAGAACCCTGTATACCGTGTTATTATAGGAGAACCCTGTACACCGTGTTATTATAGGAGAACCCCGTACACTGTGTTATTATAGGGGAACCCTGTATACCGTGTTATTATTGGAGAACCCCGTACACTGTGTTATTATAGGGGAACCCTGTACACCGTGTTATTATAGGGGAACCCTGTACACCGTGTTATTATAGGAGAACCCTGTATACCGTGTTATTATAGGAGAACCCTGTACACCGTGTTATTATAGGGGAACCCTGTATACCGTGTTATTATAGGAGAACCCCGTACACCGTGTTATTATAGGAGAACCCTGTAAACCGTGTTATTATAGGGGAACCCCGTACACCGTGTTATTATAGGAGAACCCTGTATACCGTGTTATTATAGGGGAACCCTGTATACCGTGTTATTATAGGAGAACCCCGTACACCGTGTTATAGGAGAACCCCGTACACTGTGTTATTATAGGAGAACCCTGTATACCGTGTTATTATAGGGGAACCCTGTATACCGTGTTATTATAGGAGAACCCCGTACACTGTGTTATTATAGGAGAACCCTGTACACCGTGTTATTATAGGAGAACCCCGTACACTGTGTTATTATAGGAGAACACTGTATACCGTGTTATTATAGGGGAACCCTGTATACCGTGTTATTATAGGAGAACCCCGTACACTGTGTTATTATAGGAGAACACTGTATACCGTGTTATTATAGGAGAACCCTGTACACCGTGTTATTATAGGGGAACCACGTACACCGTGTTATTATAGGGGAACCCCGTACACTGTGTTATTATAGGAGAACCCTGTATACCGTGTTATTATAGGGGAACCCCGTACACTGTGTTATTATAGGAGAACCCTGTATACCGTGTTATTATAGGAGAACCCTGTATACCGTGTTATTATAGGAGAACCCTGTATACCGTGTTATAGGAGAACCCCGTACACCGTGTTATTATAGGAGAACCCCGTACACTGTGTTATTATAGGAGAACACTGTATACCGTGTTATTATAGGGGAACCCTGTATACCGTGTTATTATAGGAGAACCCCGTACACTGTGTTATTATAGGAGAACACTGTATACCGTGTTATTATAGGGGAACCCTGTATACCGTGTTATTATAGGAGAACCCCGTACACCGTGTTATTATAGGAGAACCCCATACACCGTGTTATTATAGGAGAACCCTGTATACCGTGTTATTATAGGAGAACCCCGTACACCGTGTTATTATAGGAGAACCCCATACACCGTGTTATTATAGGAGAACCCTGTATACCGTGTTATTATAGGAGAACCCTGTACACCGTGTTATAGGAGAACCCTGTATACCGTGTTATTATAGGAGAACCCTGTACACCGTGTTATTATAGGGGAACCCTGTATACCGTGTTATTATAGGGGAACCCTGTACACTGTGTTATTATAGGAGAACCCTGTATACCGTGTTATTATAGGGGAACCCTGTACACCGTGTTATTATAGGAGAACCCTGTATACCGTGTTATTATAGGAGAACCCTGTACACCGTGTTATTATAGGGGAACCCTGTATACCGTGTTATTATAGGAGAACCCCGTACACTGTGTTATTATAGGGGAACCCTGTACACCGTGTTATTATAGGGGAACCCTGTACACCGTGTTATTATAGGAGAACCCTGTATACCGTGTTATTATAGGAGAACCCTGTACACCGTGTTATTATAGGAGAACCCCGTACACTGTGTTATTATAGGAGAACCCTGTATACCGTGTTATTATAGGAGAACCCCGTACACTGTGTTATTATAGGGGAACCCTGTACACCGTGTTATTATAGGGGAACCCTGTACACCCACCGTGTTATTATAGGAGAACCCTGTACACCGTGTTATTATAGGAGAACCCTGTACACCGTGTTATTATAGGAGAACCCCGTACACTGTGTTATTGTAGGAGAACCCCATACACTGTGTTATTATAGGAGAACCCTGTATACCGTGTTATTATAGGGGAACCCCGTACACCGTGTTATTATAGGAGAACCCTGTATACCGTGTTATAGGAGAACCCTGTACACCGTGTTATTATAGGAGAACCCCGTACACCGTGTTATTATAGGAGAACCCCGTACACTGTGTTATTATAGGAGAACCCTGTATACCGTGTTATTATAGGGGAAACCTGTACACCGTGTTATTATAGGAGAACCCTGTATACCGTGTTATAGGAGAACCCCGTATACCGTGTTATTATAGGAGAACCCCGTACACCGTGTTATTATAGGAGAACCCCGTACACCGTGTTATTATAGGAGAACCCCGTACACCGTGTTATTATAGGGGAAACCTGTACACCGTGTTATTATAGGAGAACCCTGTATACCGTGTTATAGGAGAACCCTGTATACCGTGTTATAGGAGAACCCTGTACACCGTGTTATTATAGGAGAACCCCGTACACTGTGTTATTATAGGAGAACCCTGTACACTGTGTTATTATAGGAGAACCCTGTACACCGTGTTATTATAGGGGAACCCCGTACACCGTGTTATTATAGGAGAACCCCGTACACTGTGTTATTATAGGAGAACCCCGTACACTGTGTTATTATAGGGGAACCCTGTACACCGTGTTATTATAGGGGAACCCTGTACACCGTGTTATTATAGGAGAACCCTGTATACCGTGTTATTATAGGAGAACCCTGTACACCGTGTTATTATAGGAGAACCCCGTACACTGTGTTATTATAGGAGAACCCTGTATACCGTGTTATTATAGGAGAACCCCGTACACTGTGTTATTATAGGGGAACCCCGTATACCGTGTTATTATAGGAGAACCCTGTATACCGTGTTATTATAGGAGAACCCCGTACACCGTGTTATTATAGGAGAACCCCGTACACCGTGTTATTATAGGGAAACTCTGTACACCGTGTTATTATAGGAGAACCCTGTATACCGTGTTATAGGAGAACCCTGTACACCGTGTTATTATAGGAGAACCCCGTACACCGTGTTATTATAGGAGAACCCCGTACACCGTGTTATTATAGGGGAACTCTGTACACCGTGTTATTATAGGAGAACCCTGTATACCGTGTTATAGGAGAACCCTGTACACCGTGTTATTATAGGAGAACCCCGTACACTGTGTTATTATAGGAGAACCCTGTATACCGTGTTATTATAGGAGAACCCCGTACACTGTGTTATTATAGGAGAACCCTGTACACTGTGTTATTATAGGAGAACCCTGTACACCGTGTTATTATAGGGGAACCCCGTACACCGTGTTATTATAGGAGAAGCCCGTACACTGTGTTATTATAGGAGAACCCCGTACACTGTGTTATTATAGGGGAACCCTGTACACCGTGTTATTATAGGGGAACCCTGTACACCGTGTTATTATAGGAGAACCCTGTATACCGTGTTATTATAGGAGAACCCTGTACACCGTGTTATTATAGGAGAACCCCGTACACTGTGTTATTATAGGAGAACCCCGTACACTGTGTTATTATAGGTGAACCCCATACACCGTGTTATTATAGGAGAACCCTGTATACCGTGTTATTATAGGAGAACCCTGTATACCGTGTTATTATAGGAGAACCCTGTACACCGTGTTATTATAGGGGAACCCTGTATACCGTGTTATTATAGGAGAACCCCGTACACTGTGTTATTATAGGGGAACCCTGTACACCGTGTTATTATAGGAGAACCCTGTATACCGTGTTATTATAGGAGAACCCTGTACACCGTGTTATTATAGGAGAACCCCGTACACTGTGTTATTATAGGAGAACCCCGTACACTGTGTTATTATAGGTGAACCCCATACACCGTGTTATTATAGGAGAACCCTGTACACCGTGTTATTATAGGAGAACCCTGTATACCGTGTTATTATAGGAGAACCCTGTATACCGTGTTATTATAGGAGAACCCTGTACGCCGTGTTATTATAGGGGAACCCTGTATACCGTGTTATTATAGGAGAACCCCGTACACTGTGTTATTATAGGGGAACCCTGTACACCGTGTTATTATAGGAGAACCCTGTATACCGTGTTATTATAGGAGAACCCTGTACACCGTGTTATTATAGGGGAACCCCGTACACCGTGTTATTATAGGGGAACCCCGTACACCGTGTTATTATAGGAGAACCCTGTATACCGTGTTATAGGAGAACCCTGTACACCGTGTTATTATAGGAGAACCCCGTACACCGTGTTATTATAGGAGAACCCTGTACACCGTGTTATTATAGGAGAACCCCGTACACTGTGTTATTATAGGAGAACCCTGTATACCGTGTTATTATAGGAGAACCCTGTATACCGTGTTATTATAGGAGAACCCCATACACTGTGTTATTATAGGAGAACCCTGTACACCGTGTTATTATAGGAGAACCCTGTACACCGTGTTATTATAGGAGAACCCCATACACTGTGTTATTATAGGAGAACCCTGTATACCGTGTTATTATAGGGGAACCCCGTACACCGTGTTATTATAGGAGAACCCCGTACACTGTGTTATTATAGGAGAACCCTGTATACCGTGTTATTATAGGAGAACCTTGTATACCGTGTTATAGGAGAACCCTGTACACCGTGTTATTATAGGAGAACCCCGTACACCGTGTTATTATAGGAGAACCCCGTACACCGTGTTATAGGAGAACCCTGTACACCGTGTTATTATAGGAGAACCCCGTACACCGTGTTATAGGAGAACCCTGTATACCGTGTTATTATAGGAGAACCCCGTACACCGTGTTATTATAGGAGAACCCTGTATACCGTGTTATTATAGGAGAGCCCCGTACACTGTGTTATTATAGGAGAACCCTGTACACCGTGTTATTATAGGAGAACCCTGTACACCGTGTTATTATAGGAGAACCCTGTACACCGTGTTATTATAGGAGAACCCCGTACACCGTGTTATTATAGGAGAACCCTGTACACCGTGTTATTATAGGAGAACCCTGTACACCGTGTTATTATAGGAGAACCCCGTACACTGTGTTATTATAGGAGAACCCCATACACTGTGTTATTATAGGAGAACCCTGTATACCGTGTTATTATAGGGGAACCCCGTACACCGTGTTATTATAGGAGAACCCTGTATACCGTGTTATTATAGGAGAACCCCGTACACCGTGTTATTATAGGAGAACCCCGTACACTGTGTTATTATAGGAGAACCCTGTACACCGTGTTATTATAGGAGAACCCTGTATACCGTGTTATTATAGGGGAACCCTGTACACCGTGTTATTATAGGAGAACCCTGTATACCGTGTTATAGGAGAACCCTGTACACCGTGTTATTATAGGAGAACCCCGTACACCGTGTTATTATAGGAGAACCCCGTACACCGTGTTATTATAGGGGAACTCTGTACACCGTGTTATTATAGGAGAACCCTGTACACCATGTTATTATAGGAGAACCCTGTACACCGTGATATTATAGGAGAACCCCGTACACTGTGTTATTATAGGAGAACCCCGTACACTGTGTTATTATAGGGGAACCCTGTACACCGTGTTATTATAGGGGAACCCTGTACACCGTGTTATTATAGGAGAACCCTGTATACCGTGTTATTATGGGAGAACCCTGTACACCGTGTTATTATAGGAGAACCCCGTACACTGTGTTATTATAGGAGAACCCTGTATACCGTGTTATTATAGGGGAACCCCGTACACCGTGTTATTATAGGAGAACCCCGTACACTGTGTTATTATAGGAGAACCCTGTATACCGTGTTATTATAGGAGAACCCTGTATACCGTGTTATAGGAGAACCCTGTACACCGTGTTATTATAGGAGAACCCCGTACACCGTGTTATTATAGGAGAACCCCGTACACCGTGTTATTGGAGAACCCTGTACACCGTGTTATTATAGGAGAACCCCGTACACCGTGTTATAGGAGAACCCTGTATACCGTGTTATTATAGGAGAACCCCGTACACCGTGTTATTATAGGAGAACCCTGTATACCGTGTTATTATAGGAGAACCCCGTACACTGTGTTATTATAGGAGAACCCTGTACACCGTGTTATTATAGGAGAACCCTGTACACCGTGTTATTATAGGAGAACCCTGTATACCGTGTTATTATAGGAGAACCCCGTACACCGTGTTATTTTAGGAGAACCCTGTACACCGTGTTATTATAGGAGAACCCTGTACACCGTGTTATTATAGGAGAACCCCGTACACTGTGTTATTATAGGAGAACCCCATACACTGTGTTATTATAGGAGAACCCTGTATACCGTGTTTTTATAGGGGAACCCCGTACACCGTGTTATTATAGGAGAACCCTGTATACCGTGTTATAGGAGAACCCTGTACACCGTGTTATTATAGGAGAACCCCGTACACCGTGTTATTATAGGAGAACCCCGTACACTGTGTTATTATAGGAGAACCCTGTACACCGTGTTATTATAGGGGAAACCTGTACACCGTGTTATTATAGGAGAACCCTGTATACCGTGTTATAGGAGAACCCTGTACACCGTGTTATTATAGGAGAACCCCGTACACCGTGTTATTATAGGAGAACCCCGTACACCGTGTTATTATAGGAGAACCCCGTACACTGTGTTATTATAGGAGAACACTGTATACCGTGTTATTATAGGGGAACCCTGTATACCGTGTTATTATAGGGGAACCCTGTATACCGTGTTATTATAGGAGAACCCCGTACACCGTGTTATTATAGGAGAACCCCGTACACCGTGTTATAGGAGAACCCTGTATACCGTGTTATTATAGGAGAACCCTGTACACCGTGTTATTATAGGAGAACCCTGTACACCGTGTTATTATAGGAGAACCCCGTACACTGTGTTATTATAGGGGAACCCTGTACACCGTGTTATTATAGGGGAACCCTGTACACCGTGTTATTATAGGAGAACCCTGTACACCGTGTTATTATAGGAGAACCCTGTATACCGTGTTATTATAGGAGAACCCTGTACACCGTGTTATTATAGGAGAACCCCGTACACTGTGTTATTATAGGAGAACCCTGTATAATGTGTTATTATAGGAGAACCCCGTACACTGTGTTATTATAGGAGAACCCTGTACACCGTGTTATTATAGGGGAACCCTGTACACCGTGTTATTATAGGGGAACCCTGTACACCGTGTTATTATAGGAGAACCCTGTATACCGTGTTATTATAGGAGAACCCTGTACACCGTGTTATTATAGGAGAACCCCGTACACTGTGTTATTATAGGGGAACCCTGTATACCGTGTTATTATTGGAGAACCCCGTACACTGTGTTATTATAGGGGAACCCTGTACACCGTGTTATTATAGGGGAACCCTGTACACCGTGTTATTATAGGAGAACCCTGTATACCGTGTTATTATAGGAGAACCCTGTACACCGTGTTATTATAGGGGAACCCTGTATACCGTGTTATTATAGGAGAACCCCGTACACCGTGTTATTATAGGAGAACCCTGTAAACCGTGTTATTATAGGGGAACCCCGTACACCGTGTTATTATAGGAGAACCCTGTATACCGTGTTATTATAGGGGAACCCTGTATACCGTGTTATTATAGGAGAACCCCGTACACCGTGTTATAGGAGAACCCCGTACACTGTGTTATTATAGGAGAACCCTGTATACCGTGTTATTATAGGGGAACCCTGTATACCGTGTTATTATAGGAGAACCCCGTACACTGTGTTATTATAGGAGAACCCTGTACACCGTGTTATTATAGGAGAACCCCGTACACTGTGTTATTATAGGAGAACACTGTATACCGTGTTATTATAGGGGAACCCTGTATACCGTGTTATTATAGGAGAACCCCGTACACTGTGTTATTATAGGAGAACACTGTACACTGTGTTATTATAGGAGAACACTGTATACCGTGTTATTATAGGAGAACCCTGTACACCGTGTTATTATAGGGGAACCACGTACACCGTGTTATTATAGGGGAACCCCGTACACTGTGTTATTATAGGAGAACCCTGTATACCGTGTTATTATAGGGGAACCCCGTACACTGTGTTATTATAGGAGAACCCTGTATACCGTGTTATTATAGGAGAACCCTGTATACCGTGTTATTATAGGAGAACCCTGTATACCGTGTTATAGGAGAACTCCGTACACCGTGTTATTATAGGAGAACCCCGTACACTGTGTTATTATAGGAGAACACTGTATACGTGTTATTATAGGGGAACCCTGTATACCGTGTTATTATAGGAGAACCCCGTACACTGTGTTATTATAGGAGAACACTGTATACCGTGTTATTATAGGGGAACCCTGTATACCGTGTTATTATAGGAGAACCCCGTACACCGTGTTATTATAGGAGAACCCCATACACCGTGTTATTATAGGAGAACCCTGTATACCGTGTTATTATAGGAGAACCCCGTACACCGTGTTATTATAGGAGAACCCCATACACCGTGTTATTATAGGAGAACCCTGTATACCGTGTTATTATAGGAGAACCCTGTACACCGTGTTATAGGAGAACCCTGTATACCGTGTTATTATAGGAGAACCCTGTACACCGTGTTATTATAGGGGAACCCTGTATACCGTGTTATTATAGGGGAACCCTGTACACTGTGTTATTATAGGAGAACCCTGTATACCGTGTTATTATAGGGGAACCCTGTACACCGTGTTATTATAGGAGAACCCTGTATACCGTGTTATTATAGGAGAACCCTGTACACCGTGTTATTATAGGGGAACCCTGTATACCGTGTTATTATAGGAGAACCCCGTACACTGTGTTATTATAGGGGAACCCTGTACACCGTGTTATTATAGGGGAACCCTGTACACCGTGTTATTATAGGAGAACCCTGTATACCGTGTTATTATAGGAGAACCCTGTACACCGTGTTATTATAGGAGAACCCCGTACACTGTGTTATTATAGGAGAACCCTGTATACCGTGTTATTATAGGAGAACCCCGTACACTGTGTTATTATAGGGGAACCCTGTACACCGTGTTATTATAGGGGAACCCTGTACACCCACCGTGTTATTATAGGAGAACCCTGTACACCGTGTTATTATAGGAGAACCCTGTACACCGTGTTATTATAGGAGAACCCCGTACACTGTGTTATTGTAGGAGAACCCCATACACTGTGTTATTATAGGAGAACCCTGTATACCGTGTTATTATAGGGGAACCCCGTACACCGTGTTATTATAGGAGAACCCTGTATACCGTGTTATAGGAGAACCCTGTACACCGTGTTATTATAGGAGAACCCCGTACACCGTGTTATTATAGGAGAACCCCGTACACTGTGTTATTATAGGAGAACCCTGTATACCGTGTTATTATAGGGGAAACCTGTACACCGTGTTATTATAGGAGAACCCTGTATACCGTGTTATAGGAGAACCCCGTATACCGTGTTATTATAGGAGAACCCCGTACACCGTGTTATTATAGGAGAACCCCGTACACCGTGTTATTATAGGAGAACCCCGTACACCGTGTTATTATAGGGGAAACCTGTACACCGTGTTATTATAGGAGAACCCTGTATACCGTGTTATAGGAGAACCCTGTATACCGTGTTATAGGAGAACCCTGTACACCGTGTTATTATAGGAGAACCCCGTACACTGTGTTATTATAGGAGAACCCTGTACACTGTGTTATTATAGGAGAACCCTGTACACCGTGTTATTATAGGGGAACCCCGTACACCGTGTTATTATAGGAGAACCCCGTACACTGTGTTATTATAGGAGAACCCCGTACACTGTGTTATTATAGGGGAACCCTGTACACCGTGTTATTATAGGGGAACCCTGTACACCGTGTTATTATAGGAGAACCCTGTATACCGTGTTATTATAGGAGAACCCTGTACACCGTGTTATTATAGGAGAACCCCGTACACTGTGTTATTATAGGAGAACCCTGTATACCGTGTTATTATAGGAGAACCCCGTACACTGTGTTATTATAGGGGAACCCCGTATACCGTGTTATTATAGGAGAACCCTGTATACCGTGTTATTATAGGAGAACCCCGTACACCGTGTTATTATAGGAGAACCCCGTACACCGTGTTATTATAGGGAAACTCTGTACACCGTGTTATTATAGGAGAACCCTGTATACCGTGTTATAGGAGAACCCTGTACACCGTGTTATTATAGGAGAACCCCGTACACCGTGTTATTATAGGAGAACCCCGTACACCGTGTTATTATAGGGGAACTCTGTACACCGTGTTATTATAGGAGAACCCTGTATACCGTGTTATAGGAGAACCCTGTACACCGTGTTATTATAGGAGAACCCCGTACACTGTGTTATTATAGGAGAACCCTGTATACCGTGTTATTATAGGAGAACCCCGTACACTGTGTTATTATAGGAGAACCCTGTACACTGTGTTATTATAGGAGAACCCTGTACACCGTGTTATTATAGGGGAACCCCGTACACCGTGTTATTATAGGAGAAGCCCGTACACTGTGTTATTATAGGAGAACCCCGTACACTGTGTTATTATAGGGGAACCCTGTACACCGTGTTATTATAGGGGAACCCTGTACACCGTGTTATTATAGGAGAACCCTGTATACCGTGTTATTATAGGAGAACCCTGTACACCGTGTTATTATAGGAGAACCCCGTACACTGTGTTATTATAGGAGAACCCCGTACACTGTGTTATTATAGGTGAACCCCATACACCGTGTTATTATAGGAGAACCCTGTATACCGTGTTATTATAGGAGAACCCTGTATACCGTGTTATTATAGGAGAACCCTGTACACCGTGTTATTATAGGGGAACCCTGTATACCGTGTTATTATAGGAGAACCCCGTACACTGTGTTATTATAGGGGAACCCTGTACACCGTGTTATTATAGGAGAACCCTGTATACCGTGTTATTATAGGAGAACCCTGTACACCGTGTTATTATAGGAGAACCCCGTACACTGTGTTATTATAGGAGAACCCCGTACACTGTGTTATTATAGGTGAACCCCATACACCGTGTTATTATAGGAGAACCCTGTACACCGTGTTATTATAGGAGAACCCTGTATACCGTGTTATTATAGGAGAACCCTGTATACCGTGTTATTATAGGAGAACCCTGTACGCCGTGTTATTATAGGGGAACCCTGTATACCGTGTTATTATAGGAGAACCCCGTACACTGTGTTATTATAGGGGAACCCTGTACACCGTGTTATTATAGGAGAACCCTGTATACCGTGTTATTATAGGAGAACCCTGTACACCGTGTTATTATAGGGGAACCCCGTACACCGTGTTATTATAGGGGAACCCCGTACACCGTGTTATTATAGGAGAACCCTGTATACCGTGTTATAGGAGAACCCTGTACACCGTGTTATTATAGGAGAACCCCGTACACCGTGTTATTATAGGAGAACCCCGTACACCGTGTTATTATAGGAGAACCCCGTACACTGTGTTATTATAGGAGAACCCTGTATACCGTGTTATTATAGGAGAACCCTGTATACCGTGTTATTATAGGAGAACCCCATACACTGTGTTATTATAGGAGAACCCTGTACACCGTGTTATTATAGGAGAACCCTGTACACCGTGTTATTATAGGAGAACCCCATACACTGTGTTATTATAGGAGAACCCTGTATACCGTGTTATTATAGGGGAACCCCGTACACCGTGTTATTATAGGAGAACCCCGTACACTGTGTTATTATAGGAGAACCCTGTATACCGTGTTATTATAGGAGAACCTTGTATACCGTGTTATAGGAGAACCCTGTACACCGTGTTATTATAGGAGAACCCCGTACACCGTGTTATTATAGGAGAACCCCGTACACCGTGTTATAGGAGAACCCTGTACACCGTGTTATTATAGGAGAACCCCGTACACCGTGTTATAGGAGAACCCTGTATACCGTGTTATTATAGGAGAACCCCGTACACCGTGTTATTATAGGAGAACCCTGTATACCGTGTTATTATAGGAGAGCCCCGTACACTGTGTTATTATAGGAGAACCCTGTACACCGTGTTATTATAGGAGAACCCTGTACACCGTGTTATTATAGGAGAACCCTGTACACCGTGTTATTATAGGAGAACCCCGTACACCGTGTTATTATAGGAGAACCCTGTACACCGTGTTATTATAGGAGAACCCTGTACACCGTGTTATTATAGGAGAACCCCGTACACTGTGTTATTATAGGAGAACCCCATACACTGTGTTATTATAGGAGAACCCTGTATACCGTGTTATTATAGGGGAACCCCGTACACCGTGTTATTATAGGAGAACCCTGTATACCGTGTTATTATAGGAGAACCCCGTACACCGTGTTATTATAGGAGAACCCCGTACACTGTGTTATTATAGGAGAACCCTGTACACCGTGTTATTATAGGAGAACCCTGTATACCGTGTTATTATAGGGGAACCCTGTACACCGTGTTATTATAGGAGAACCCTGTATACCGTGTTATAGGAGAACCCTGTACACCGTGTTATTATAGGAGAACCCCGTACACCGTGTTATTATAGGAGAACCCCGTACACCGTGTTATTATAGGGGAACTCTGTACACCGTGTTATTATAGGAGAACCCTGTACACCATGTTATTATAGGAGAACCCTGTACACCGTGTTATTATAGGAGAACCCCGTACACTGTGTTATTATAGGAGAACCCCGTACACTGTGTTATTATAGGGGAACCCTGTACACCGTGTTATTATAGGGGAACCCTGTACACCGTGTTATTATAGGAGAACCCTGTATACCGTGTTATTATGGGAGAACCCTGTACACCGTGTTATTATAGGAGAACCCCGTACACTGTGTTATTATAGGAGAACCCTGTATACCGTGTTATTATAGGGGAACCCCGTACACCGTGTTATTATAGGAGAACCCCGTACACTGTGTTATTATAGGAGAACCCTGTATACCGTGTTATTATAGGAGAACCCTGTATACCGTGTTATAGGAGAACCCTGTACACCGTGTTATTATAGGAGAACCCCGTACACCGTGTTATTATAGGAGAACCCCGTACACCGTGTTATAGGAGAACCCTGTACACCGTGTTATTATAGGAGAACCCCGTACACCGTGTTATAGGAGAACCCTGTATACCGTGTTATTATAGGAGAACCCCGTACACCGTGTTATTATAGGAGAACCCTGTATACCGTGTTATTATAGGAGAACCCCGTACACTGTGTTATTATAGGAGAACCCTGTACACCGTGTTATTATAGGAGAACCCTGTACACCGTGTTATTATAGGAGAACCCTGTATACCGTGTTATTATAGGAGAACCCCGTACACCGTGTTATTTTAGGAGAACCCTGTACACCGTGTTATTATAGGAGAACCCTGTACACCGTGTTATTATAGGAGAACCCCGTACACTGTGTTATTATAGGAGAACCCCATACACTGTGTTATTATAGGAGAACCCTGTATACCGTGTTTTTATAGGGGAACCCCGTACACCGTGTTATTATAGGAGAACCCTGTATACCGTGTTATAGGAGAACCCTGTACACCGTGTTATTATAGGAGAACCCCGTACACCGTGTTATTATAGGAGAACCCCGTACACTGTGTTATTATAGGAGAACCCTGTACACCGTGTTATTATAGGGGAAACCTGTACACCGTGTTATTATAGGAGAACCCTGTATACCGTGTTATAGGAGAACCCTGTACACCGTGTTATTATAGGAGAACCCCGTACACCGTGTTATTATAGGAGAACCCCGTACACCGTGTTATTATAGGGGAACTCTGTACACCGTGTTATTATAGGAGAACCCTGTATACCGTGTTATAGGAGAACCCTGTACACCGTGTTATTATAGGAGAACCCCGTACACTGTGTTATTATAGGAGAACCCTGTATACCGTGTTATTATAGGAGAACCCCGTACACTGTGTTATTATAGGAGAACCCTGTACACTGTGTTATTATAGGAGAACCCTGTATACCGTGTTATTATAGGAGAACCCCGTACACTGTGTTATTATAGGGGAACCCTGTACACCGTGTTATTATAGGAGAACCCTGTACACCGTGTTATTATAGGGGAACCCCGTACACCGTGTTATTATAGGAGAACCCCGTACACTGTGTTATTATAGGAGAACCCCGTACACTGTGTTATTATAGGAGAACCCCGTACACTGTGTTATTATAGGGGAACCCTGTACACCGTGTTATTATAGGGGAACCCTGTACACCGTGTTATTATAGGAGAACCCTGTATACCGTGTTATTATAGGAGAACCCTGTACACCGTGTTATTATAGGAGAACCCCGTACACTGTGTTATTATAGGAGAACCCTGTATACCGTGTTATTATAGGAGAACCCCGTACACTGTGTTATTATAGGGGAACCCCGTATACCGTGTTATTATAGGAGAACCCCGTACACCGTGTTATAGGAGAACCCTGTATACCGTGTTATTATAGGAGAACCCCGTACACCGTGTTATTATAGGAGAACCCTGTATACCGTGTTATTATAGGAGAACCCCGTACACTGTGTTATTATAGGAGAACCCTGTACACCGTGTTATTATAGGAGAACCCTGTACACCGTGTTATTATAGGAGAACCCTGTATACCGTGTTATTATAGGAGAACCCCGTACACCGTGTTATTATAGGAGAACCCTGTACACCGTGTTATTATAGGAGAACCCTGTACACCGTGTTATTATAGGAGAACCCTGTACACCGTGTTATTATAGGAGAACCCTGTATACCGTGTTATTATAGGAGAACCCCGTACACCGTGTTATTATAGGAGAACCCTGTACACCGTGTTATTATAGGAGAACCCTGTACACCGTGTTATTATAGGAGAACCCCGTACACTGTGTTATTATAGGAGAACCCCATACACTGTGTTATTATAGGAGAACCCTGTATACCGTGTTTTTATAGGGGAATCCCGTACACCGTGTTATTATAGGAGAACCCTGTATACCGTGTTATAGGAGAACCCTGTACACCGTGTTATTATAGGAGAACCCCGTACACCGTGTTATTATAGGAGAACCCCGTACACTGTGTTATTATAGGAGAACCCTGTACACCGTGTTATTATAGGGGAAACCTGTACACCGTGTTATTATAGGAGAACCCTGTATACCGTGTTATAGGAGAACCCTGTACACCGTGTTATTATAGGAGAACCCCGTACACCGTGTTATTATAGGAGAACCCCGTACACCGTGTTATTATAGGGGAACTCTGTACACCGTGTTATTATAGGAGAACCCTGTATACCGTGTTATAGGAGAACCCTGTACACCGTGTTATTATAGGAGAACCCCGTACACTGTGTTATTATAGGAGAACCCTGTATACCGTGTTATTATAGGAGAACCCCGTACACTGTGTTATTATAGGAGAACCCCGTACACTGTGTTATTATAGGAGAACCCTGTATACCGTGTTATTATAGGAGAACCCCGTACACTGTGTTATTATAGGGGAACCCTGTACACCGTGTTATTATAGGAGAACCCTGTACACCGTGTTATTATAGGGGAACCCCGTACACCGTGTTATTATAGGAGAACCCCGTACACTGTGTTATTATAGGAGAACCCCGTACACTGTGTTATTATAGGAGAACCCCGTACACTGTGTTATTATAGGGGAACCCTGTACACCGTGTTATTATAGGGGAACCCTGTACACCGTGTTATTATAGGAGAACCCTGTATACCGTGTTATTATAGGAGAACCCTGTACACCGTGTTATTATAGGAGAACCCCGTACACCGTGTTATTATAGGAGAACCCTGTATACCGTGTTATTATAGGAGAACCCCGTACACTGTGTTATTATAGGGGAACCCCGTATACCGTGTTATTATAGGAGAACCCTGTACACCGTGTTATTATAGGAGAACCCTGTATACCGTGTTATTATAGGAGAACCCTGTACACCGTGTTATTATAGGAGAACCCTGTATACCGTGTTATTATAGGAGAACCCCGTACACCGTGTTATTATAGGAGAACCCCGTACACCGTGTTATTATAGGAGAACCCCGTACACCGTGTTATTATAGGAGAACCCTGTATACCGTGTTATTATAGGAGAACCCTGTACACCGTGTTATTATAGGAGAACCCTGTACACTGTGTTATTATAGGAGAACCCCGTACACCGTGTTATTATAGGAGAACCCTGTATACCGTGTTATTATAGGAGAACCCTGTACACCGTGTTATTATAGGAGAACCCCGTACGCCGTGTTATTATAGGGGAACCCTGTACACCGTGTTATTATAGGAGAACCCTGTACACCGTGTTATTATAGGAGAACCCCGTACACCGTGTTATTATAGGAGAACCCCGTACACTGTGTTATTATAGGAGAACCCTGTATACCGTGTTATTATAGGGGAACCCCGTACACCGTGTTATTATAGGAGAACCCTGTATACCGTGTTATAGGAGAACCCTGTACACCGTGTTATTATAGGAGAACCCCGTACACCGTGTTATTATAGGAGAACCCCATACACTGTGTTATTATAGGAGAACCCTGTATACCGTGTTATTATAGGGGAACCCCGTACACCGTGTTATTATAGGAGAACCCTGTATACCGTGTTATTATAGGGGAACCCCGTACACCGTGTTATTATAGGGGAACCCCGTACACCGTGTTATTATAGGAGAACCCCATACACCGTGTTATTATAGGGGAACCCCGTACACCGTGTTATTATAGGGGAACCCCGTACACCGTGTTATTATAGGGGAACCCCGTACACCGTGTTATTATAGGAGAACCCCGTACACCGTGTTATTATAGGAGAACCCCGTACACCGTGTTATTATAGGAGAACCCCGTACACCGTGTTATTATAGGAGAACCCCGTACACCGTGTTATAGGAGAACCCCGTACACTGTGTTATTATAGGAGAACCCTGTACACTGTGTTATTATAGGAGAACCCTGTACACTGTGTTATTATAGGAGAACCCCATACACTGTGTTATTACAGGAGAACCCCGTACACCGTGTTATTATAGGAGAACCCCGTACACCGTGTTATTATAGGAGAACCCCGTACACCGTGTTATAGGAGAACCCCGTACACTGTGTTATTATAGGAGAACCCCGTACACTGTGTTATTATAGGAGAACCCTGTATACCGTGTTATTATAGGAGAACCCTGTACACCGTGTTATTATAGGAGAACCCTGTACCCCGTGTTATTATAGGAGAACCCCGTACACTGTGTTATTATAGGAGAACCCTGTATACCGTGTTATTATAGGGGAACCCCGTACACCGTGTTATAGGAGAACCCTGTATACCGTGTTATAGGAGAACCCTGTACACCGTGTTATTATAGGAGAACCCCGTACACCGTGTTATTATAGGAGAACCCCGTACACTGTGTTATTATAGGAGAACCCTGTATACCGTGTTATTATAGGGGAACTCTGTACACCGTGTTATTATAGGAGAACCCTGTATACCGTGTTATAGGAGAACCCTGTACACCGTGTTATTATAGGAGAACCCCGTACACTGTGTTATTATAGGAGAACCCTGTATACCGTGTTATTATAGGAGAACCCCGTACACTGTGTTATTATAGGAGAACCCTGTACACTGTGTTATTATAGGAGAACCCTGTACACCGTGTTATTATAGGGGAACCCCGTACACCGTGTTATTATAGGAGAACCCCGTACACTGTGTTATTATAGGAGAACCCTGTACACCGTGTTATTATAGGAGAACCCCGTACACCGTGTTATTATAGGAGAACCCCATACACCGTGTTATTATAGGGGAACCCCGTACACCGTGTTATTATAGGAGAACCCCGTACACCGTGTTATTATAGGAGAACCCCGTACACCGTGTTATTATAGGAGAACCCCGTACACCGTGTTATTATAGGAGAACCCCGTACACCGTGTTATTATAGGGGAACCCCGTACACCGTGCTATTATAGGGGAACCCCGTACACCGTGTTATTATAGGGGAACCCCGTACACCGTGTTATTATAGGGGAACCCCGTACACCGTGTTATTATAGGAGAACCCCATACACCGTGTTATTATAGGGGAACCCCGTACACCGTGTTATTATAGGAGAACCCCGTACACCGTGTTATTATAGGAGAACCCCGTACACCGTGTTATTATAGGAGAACCCCGTACACTGTGTTATTATAGGGGAACCCCGTACACCGTGTTATTATAAGGGGAATGTTAAGACCCGGGGTCTTCTGTGGGTGTAACGCTACTCAGACAACACAGGGTGAGGGTAAAACAGCGTGAAAATACTTTATTAAACCACAAAATGGACAATAAACTCACAGAACAGTCCCAGCAAATACCCAAGATGGTAGAGCATTAGTCTCACCCTTCCACTGGCCCGATTGGAATAGAACAGCTGTGACTTTGTGACTTCCAGGGCCGACTACCTCAACCAGTGGTGCCACGATTCTGTCGGGCCCCCACAGAGAGAAGGTAGCAGCAAGCTTAGGAAGCTGATAGTCCATCGACGTACAAGGCCAGGAGACCAGAGGGTCCCACCCTGGCTTCTCTGAGAGTTTCCATGGGGCCAGATGACCGGTGGGTCCCAATCTGGCTTCTCCGAATGTCTCCATGGGTTCCAGGTGACCGGACGGTCCCTCCTGGCAACCCCAAACAACATATCAATGGGGCCACGTAACTTCATCGTCCCAACCTGGTCTTCCCAAATGTATCCATGGGTTCTCTGATTGTCAGTGGAGCAGATCTGTATCCTTCCAGTCAGGGCCGTATACCCTTAGGCCAGAATCACATAGAATCCAAATCTGTGTCTCTCTGGATCGAGCCATGCTACCAAGCTGATGTCCTGAAGAGTCTGTCTGATCTTTGATTCTCCTTGCTAAAGGGGCCTTGTTTCTTAAATAGTTCACAATTGTTCTTTCAAGCACACATCCACAGGTCAAGGATTAGGGAGGGTATTATTCCACAGGGCTCAGGTCTCATTGTCTGAGCATTTAATCAATTTACATAGTTGGTATAGTGGGGGGCTCTTGTAAATCAACAACTAGCTGGCTTTAGTATAATATGTAATTAGCATACTAACAAACATTATGGTTTCCCGACCAAGAGAAGACAACATTCAGGTTTATACACATAATAGTATGTCCTTGAGCAGCCACAGAAAAACACATGCATTCACAAGTCAACACAAACACAATAGTGCATTTCTCTTGGCTTACCAAATCTAGACATCTGGCTGATTAAGATTAGAAGCTGTTTTGTCACAGGGATCCTGTGCACAATGGTATTATAGGGGAACCCTGTACGCCGTGTTATTATAGGAGAACTCTGTACGGCGTGTTATTATAGGGGAACCCCATACACCGTGTTATTATAGGGGAACTCTGTACACCGTGTTATTATAGGGGAACTCTGTACACCGTGTTATTATAGGGGAACCGCATACATCGTGTTATTATAGGGGAACCCCGTACACCGTGTTATTATAGGGGAACCCCGTACACCGTGTTATGATAGGGGAACCCCGTACATCGTGTTATTATAGGGGAACCCTGTACGCCGTGTTATTATAGGAGAACTCTGTACGCTGTGTTATTATAGGAGAACTCTGTACACCGTGTTATTATAGGGGAACCCCTTACACCGTGTTATTATAGAGGAACCCTGTACGCCGTGTTATTATAGGAGAACCCCGTACACCGTGTTATTATAGGAGAACCCCGTACACCGTGTTATTATAGAGCCCTGTACACCGTGTTATTATAGGAGAACCCCGTACACCGTGTTATTATAGAGCCCTGTACACCGTGTTATTATAGGAGAACCCTGTACACCGTGTTATTATAGGGGAACCCCTTACACCGTGTTATTATAGGGGAACCCTGTACACCGTGTTATTATAGGGGAATTCTGTACACTGTGTTATTATAGGAGAACCCCGTACACCGTGTTATTATAGAGCCCTGTACACCGTGTTATTATAGGGGAACCCCTTACACCGTGTTATTATAGGGGAACCCTGTACACCGTGTTATTATAGGGGAATTCTGTACACTGTGTTATTATAGGGGAACCCCGTACACCGTGTTATTATAGGGGAATTCTGTACATTGTATTATTATAGGGGAACCCTGTACACCGTGTTATTATAGGGGAACCCCTTACACCGTGTTATTATAGGGGAACACTGTATACCGTGTTATTATAGGGGAACCCTGTACACCGTGTTATTATAGGGGAACCCCTTACACCGTGTTATTATAGGGGAACACTGTATACCGTGTTATTATAGGGGAACCCTGTACACTGTGTTATTATAGGGGAACCCCGTACACCGTGTTATTATAGGAGAACCCCGTACACCGTGTTATTATAGAGCCCTGTACACCGTGTTATTATAGGGGAACCCCGTACACCGTGTTATTATAGGGGAACCCCTTACACCGTGTTATTATAGGGGAACCCTGTACACCGTGTTATTATAGGGGAATTCTGTACACTGTGTTATTATAGGGGAACCCCGTACACCGTGTTATTATAGGGGAATTCTGTACACTGTATTATTATAGGGGAACCCTGTACACCGTGTTATTATAGGGGAACCCCTTACACCGTGTTATTATAGGGGAACACTGTATACCGTGTTATTATAGGGGAACCCTGTACACTGTGTTATTATAGGGGAACCCCGTAGACCGTGTTATTATAGGGGAACCCCTTACACTTTGTTATTATAGGGGAATTCTGTACACCGTGTTATTATAGGGGAACCCCATACACCGTGTTATTATAGGGGAACCCCTTACACCGTGTTATTATAGGGGAACTCTGTACACCGTGTTATTATAGGGGAACTCTGTACACCGTTATTATTATAGGGGAACCCTGTATGCCGTGTTATTATAGGAGAACCCTATACACTGTTATTATAGGGGAACTCTACACCATGTTATTATAGGGGAACTCTACACCGTGTTATTATAGGAGAACCCCTTACCCTGTGTTATTATAGGGGAACCCTGTACACGCATTCTTAGAGTAGGCTCACACTCCATGGTATGGGCGGGGGTCTCTACACATGTGTCCTGTCTTTTATATGTAGACATTTTTCTTCCATTCTACTTCCTACTTGTGTCAGTACTCAGGGACTCTTAGTTTAGGTGGGGTTCTGATCTGGGTTCTGCATTATTTTAGGGGATTGGGTCTGCGGTCTGTATAGTTAGAGTGGGTCCTTATTACCTTAGGGGTTTGCATTACCTTAGCGGTCTGGTCTGGGTTTGCATTAGTTTAGGGGTTTGGTCTGGGGTTTATTACTTTAGGGTTGTATTCTGGGGTCTTCATTACTTTACGGGATTGCTATATTGCCTGCATTGCTTTAGGGGTGTGGTTTAGTGTCTGCATTAATTTAGGGGTGTGGTTTAGTGTCTGCATTAATTTAGGGGTGTGGTTTAGTGTCTGCATTAATTTAGGGTTGTGGTTTAGTGTCTGCATTAATTTAGGGGTCTAGGGTTATAACCTCCCTCCCAACCAGTTGAATTGCGTTTTTCAGCATGGGGTGCACTTTGCTCAGCGACCACACGGTGGCAGCGTTGCATTGCATCATTGCTTATACATTTCCTCAGGACTTTAGTAGGATGGAGTGGTCACTACAGTGGGGTCTCACCGCAACATGCGGCCTCCCTGCAGGATGCTATCAGTCTAGAGGAGGGGCTATTATTTGGACACGGTATGGCACTGTTATGCCCAGGTGTAATCACCGGCTTTGTCCGTCCTCTCCCATTACCTTGAATTTCGTTATGAACTCTGGGCCGGGCTCCTGGGTGGGTAACAGGACGGGTTGGACCTCATAGCGGTTCAGACTGGATTCACTGCAAACAGAATCAATATGAGTTGTCAGCTCCAAAACTGCACCCGGGGAATGGCAACATTAAGAATGCAGCTCTGGAGGTGAGCAGAGTAGAAGTTCTTTAGGTCACTTGGCGCTGTGGCTCTCCTCACCTATGGATGAACAGCTCGGGGAGGTATCGGATGTGAGCGCTGAGCTGGACTAGGTTGTCGTGAAGCGTCTCGCCCAGTTCAGTGTTGTCACTGGCGGAAAAGAGACGGGTCAGTTTACTGTTCTCCCTGGCACGGCATCTGTGGAGCGCCCCCTTACCTGCTGGCGGAGAGCCTAATCTGCACCCTATTCAGGAGACTGGTACAGCTGTACTCTAACTCCAGGACGAATGCCACCTACAGGGGGAGACGGGTCACATCTCACATCGCTGACACCCTCCACGGTAACCCCAAATCTTACCGTGGCCATGGATCTGAGGACTGGATAGCTCACGCTGCAGGAGCGGGTGTTGGGAGACAGCGAGGTGCACTCCACCTTACCCTGAGCATCGCCCTAAAATGGGAGGAAGAAGAGAAATAATGTCATCACTTCAATATTATATCATTATATTACACACCAAGGTAGCCGATCGGTTTAGGGGGGACTCCGCTTACTTTGCTGTAGACGCTGGAGAACAGGAGGTTTCTGGAGAACCAAACCTTCAGGCTGGTGTTGTAGGAGTTCTCCCTGCGGTTCTCCAGCTCGATCTCCACGGACACCTTCTTCCGATCTCTCCGTATTATGGTCGGTTCATCCCTGGAGTCGGAGGCGATAAATAGTAGAAGGTTTCAGCCATGGAAAATGGTGATCAGAACCAAAACCCTGGTGTCATCAGGCAGTGGCTCACCGGGTGCCATTAATGTCCATATGAGCTCGGAGGGACAAGTCCGTGATACACTCGTTATCGTCGCCGCAGTCCTTGAAGAAAGGAACCTGAAGAAGAAGGGAGAGGAGAATTTGCGGAATGTTTTAGGTTTGCCTCAGGGAAGGTTCTAGGTAATAGAGCTCACCAGTTTTTTCACAGAAGTAGGACAGCGGTCGTCAAGAACAGGACTGGACTCTGTGTCACTCAGATTGAAGCGGAGGTGGACACCGATGGGTCTCAGATAGTCGACAGTATCCTGAGCAAGAGAATAGGAGTTGGTATATATCGATGATTGGACAATTTAAAAGGGAACTCCATCATCTTCAGGAGTTGTAGTGCACAGTGCAGCAGAAAGCCAAGTGGAAGCTTCCAACAAGGCTCCTCCAAAGAAATGTCAAAGCTGAGGAACAGATGAGAAGAGACGAGGAGAATCTCTAAATCTGGGAACTGTCCTATGAGGGCCCAACAATGTCTCCTGCCGTACTGAGGGAGCAGATTACTTTAACTGGTGACCTGTCCCTCTAAACTCCGCACCATCACACATAAATCATAGGATTTCAGTCAGGTATTGCGTGGCTCCAGAGACATTAGAAGTCTTTCAGACTCCTTTGGTCATATCAGCCATCAAGGTGACTTATCACCTAAGATGCCCTACAGGAACAGGTATTGGGGACAAGAATTTGATAAGCTTGACCCATACACTGGTCGAAGGCCATCAAATGTCAATGGGGGCTGCTAGATATGCTCATAACATCAGTTTTCTGGGGAACGTAGGATGCAAGGAACATCGATACAGATGACATTTTACATATCAACCAGGCAACCAACACCTTGTTGAGGGGCAAGAACCCCAAAACTGCTGCCTAAAAGTGAGTCTCCAGCTTGGTTGATATCCTTAGTCATGTGTCACAACACTTTAATGGGTCAGACCTATAGATAGCAGTAGAGAGATAGGAGGATAGCTAATTTGGATACCAGAACTCCCTACAACAGTTGAATCTCCCAAGAAGAGACAGTATTTTCAAAGAGTCAAGTCAGTTTTTCAGAATAGTCCCTCGCCAAGGTTAATATCACCTACAACGAGGTCCTCACCCTCGGTTCAGTCACTCCTGACACTCACAATGACGTGGAATCCGATGTTTATACAGGTCACTTTCCCCGTGGTTACTCTAACTCGTTTGCTTAGGAGTTTTTGGAAGTTGTCATCGAACACAGCACGAGGGGTGACCTTCCGATCGTCTAAAGACAAGTTGTAATGGAGTCCTATGAAAATGATAAAAGATTCCTGATAATCATGACGGGGAGAGTCAATAGGCGATTGTTTTTGGTTACGATCGTTAGTTACTCACCAAATCGGCTGTCCCATTTGCCGGGGGATTTGGAGTTAACGGAGAAGCAGACGGTGATGTTCAGGCAGACGGACTCCTTCCCTTGTCTTAGGCAGTTCTTCTGGAGAAGGTTAATCGAGGTTGGCGTTACCTGCAAGGTGGCGTTCACTCGAACGATGCTGCGAGACCTGGGGGGGGTGAGTCGACCATAGTTATCCATGTAGGCTGGGAGGTTTGGCACCATTGTGGTAGGGTCTTTATAGGAGTCAGGAGATCATGGGGCAAATTCTCACTTAGTCTCTTGTATTGTCATGACCTGTTATAAAGCGCCCAAATCTCCCTATCTTTGACACACTACTCAAACATCCCACCCCATCTCCGAAACACCACCCATACATCCCAACTTATCTCCAATCCATCACCCAAAAATGCCACCCCATCTCCGACACACCACCCAAACATCCCACCTCTTCTCTAACCAACCACCCAACGATACTAACCTATTTCTGACCCACCATCCAGAAATGCCACCCCATCTCCGACCCATGTAGTTATCCATGTAGGCTGGGAGGTTTGGCACCATTGTGGAAGGGTCTTTATAGGAGTCACGAGATCATGGGGCAAATTCTCAGTCTGTTGTATTGTGGTGACCTGTTATAAAGCGCCCAACTCTCCCTATCTTTGACACACCACTCAAACATCCCACTCCATCTCTGACCCACCACCCAAACATCCCACCTTATCTCCAATCCACCGTCCAAAAATACCACCTCATCTGCAACCAACTACACAAAGATACCAACCCTTCTCCAATCCACCATCCAAAAATGCCAATCCTCCTTTGACCCACCACCCAAAAATGCCACTACACCTCCGACCCACGAACCGTCCATACCTCAACATGACGACTGCTCCTTGGCTGCCGATGGTCAAGTCCCCCAACCCGTCACCATCCAGGTCCATCTGAGCGTTCACGCTGCGACCAAAATATGTGAGTCCGTGATGGAAAGAGACAGAGTCTATTCTCTGATGACATAAGAATATTCCTATTATCTCTCATTGAACAAGGGTTCACTTATTTTCATTTGCCCTATTATTCTTACCCCATACCTGTTTATAAGCCGGTAGGATGGTATTGCGGTACCCATGGTAGATATACACTGCCCCCCGGTGGTTATCCTCTAGAGGTGCACCAACTACTACATCGTTGAAGCCATCATGGTTCAGATCTGGTGCGCTTGCCATGGAGTAACCGAAGCGGGAGTCCTGGACTTTTCGGTCCAAGTGCAATGTGCCGTTCTGGGTTAGGAGAATCTATGATGGAAATAATGACAAACCTGAAGAAGAGGCAGATACTCTGCCCAGTGGATGTTAACAGTCCCTGGAAGGGTGAGTTGACCACTTCAGACAGTCCTTAGAGGGACTCTCCATACACTGATCTTACAGAAACCTATATGATCGAGTCCAAGAAGGCAACACCATTATCAATGTCTGAGATAATCAAGTCTTACAGTGGTGTGCCCCCTCATTTTTCTTTACTTCCTCCACCTGGTTTACCTCCTTATTTTGGCTTTACCTCCTCCACCTTATGCGCCCTCTTACTTTGGCCTTATTTGCTCCACTTGGTGTGCCCCATCATTTTGGCTTTACCTCCTCCACCTGGTGTGCTCCTTTATTTTGGCTTTACTTTCTCCACCAGGTGTGCCCCATTATTTTGGCTTTACCTCCTCCACCTTGTGTGCCCCCTCATTTTGGCTTTACCTCCTCTACCTTGTGTGCCCCCTCATTTTGGCTTTACCTCCTCTACCTGGTGTGCCCCCTCATTTTGACTTTACTTTTTCAACCTGGTGCGCCCACTTATTTTGACATTACCTCCTCCCCCAAGCTCACCCCCATATTTTGGCTTTACCTCCTCCACCTTGTCTGCTCCTTTATTTTCACTTTACTTCCTCCACCTGTTGCGCCCCCTCATTTTAGCTTTACCTCCTCCCTCAACCTGGTGCGCCCCCTTATTTTGGCCTTACCTGCCCCACCCGGTAGATATAAACACGTCCGGTTTCTTTATTATGGTGTCCCAGGAACATTGGGGCGGCCACCAGTAGGACATCCGTGATCCCATCCCCGTTAACATCCATCGGGCACACCTCACTGCCAAAATAGGAGCCGATCTGCGGGGAAAAATATGGCGGAGAGGGTCCTGTATGAGAGGCATCCTGCCCGGGAGTAACCCACAAACATCAGCGTAAAAGCATTACTCCTCACCTGTTCCCCCACCAAAGCCTGAGAGATGGTCACGTCGCCTGTCTTGGACATCTCAAACAGAATGACCTTCCCCTTGTGCTTGAATCGGGGGGCCCCGGCTATATATACCTTCTTCCCGCTGCGCAAGGTTATGGAAGAAACAGTGTAACCTGGAGATAAGAGATATTGCAAGTTTCATTTACAAACAGCGCCCCCTCGTGCTCAGGTCATATGTGGTATTGCAACTTAGCAAAATTTATTTCAATGGAGCTCTTTAGCAATACTAGTGGTCGTGTATAATGCCAGATTACCCAAGTAGGCAGCGTGTTTCTTCATTTTCACTGGAAATTCCTTCTCGAAGGCAGATCGTGGGGGCATGATCCGACTGTTCTGGGTCTCCTTTAGAACCGCTCCATCCCAGTCATAAGCACCGACCGTGCCAAACAAGATACCGTCCTGCGGAGACCAAGAGGCCACATGTAAAGTGTTCCTACCACTCCAGCCGTGGCGCCGTGATGCTGCTCCGCTTCTCACCTCCAGGATGTGAATGGAGAATCCGACTTGGGACATTTCTAGCTCGAAGGAACTTTCATTCAGCTCGTGAGTTGCTGTGGAGAAGGTCCGAGAGTAGAGGTTCAACCTCTGAGGAGCATTTGATTCCCCCCATAAAGGCTCCCCAGCACCCACTGTACACCTATAACAGAATCCTACCCTAGAATAGTCTACAAACTAAGAGATGATGCATCGCCCTCCAGTGGATTGAAGTGGTACTGCACCTTCCAGACTGAAGATCCTGTCTCCCAGCGCGTCCACAATGTCATTGAGCGCAGCCTCATCAGTGACGTTGAAGAAGTACTTGTCATCCGGGTCGCTGGCGATGTATTTAATCTCATTGATGAAGGATTCGGGGTCCTGCTGTTTCCTCATATAGCTGCCCAGCACCTGTGGAGTTAATGGGGGAAGGGTCAATGGAATCTCACAACCCTGATCGTGGGGGTCTATCACATGCTGATCGTACCGCGATGGCGTAGCGGGTTATGTCGCGCTTCTCACACTCCGCCAAGGCGTGCGGCAGCTCATCACCGTCATGTGACTCGCCATCTGTTACAACGATGAGGAGTCGACTGGCACCTTCCCTTCCCCCGCGCTCCGGATGGAAAGCTTCAGAGCTAAAGGGACGAGAGGGCGTAAGATAACACGAAAGGCCCAGGTTATACCAGCTGTACATTTACAGTATATCACAAAAGTGAGTACACCCCTCACATTTTTGTAAATATTTTATTGTATCTTTTCATGGGACATCACTGAAGATATGGCACTTTGATACAATGTAAAGTAGTCAGTGTACAGCTTATATAACAGTTGGTGTGCCCTCTAAATAACTCACACAGCCATTAATGTCTAAACCGCTGGCAACTAAAGTGAGTACACCCTTCAGTGAAAATAACCAAATTGTGTCCAAAGTGTCAATATATTGTATGGCCACCATTATTTTCAAGCACTTAACTCTCTTGGGCATGGACTTTACTAGAGCTTCAACGGTGGCCACTGGAATCCTCTTCCACTCCTCTGTGACGACATCACGGAGCTGGTGGATGTTAGAGACCTTGCGCTCCTCCACCTTACATTTGAGGATGTCCCACAAATGCTCAATAGGGTTTAGGTCTGCAGACATGTTTGGCCAGTCCAGCACCTTTACCCTCAGTTTCTTTAACAAGGCAGTGGTCATCTTGGAGGTGTGTTTGGGGTCATTATCATGTTGGAATATTGCCCTGCAGAACAGTTCCCGAAGTGAGGGTATCATGCGCTGCTTCAGTATGTAACAGTACATATTGGCATTCATCGTTCCCCCAATGAACAGTAGCTTCCCACAGCAGGCAGCACTCATGCAGCCCCAAACCATGACACTCCCACCACCATGCTTGACTGTAGGCAGGACACAGTTGTCTTTGTACTCCTCACCTGGTCGCCACCACACACGTTTTACACCATCTGAGCCAAATAAGTTTATCTTGGTCTCATTTGACCACAGGAAATAGTTCCAGTAATCCATGTCTTTAGTCTACTTGTCTATTTGCAGGTTGTGCAACATCTTTAGAAGAGGCTTCCTTCTGGGGTGACAACCATGCAGACCAATTTGATGCAGTGTTTCGCTTATGGTCTGAGCACTGACAGGCTGACCCCCCACCCCTATAACCTCTGCAGCAATGCTGGACGCACTCATACGTCTATTTTGAAAAGACAACCTCTGGATATGACGCTGATCACGTGTACTCAACTTCTTCGGTTGACCATGACGAGGCCAGTCCTGAGCGGAACCTGTCTTGTTAAACCACTGTCTGGTCTTGACCACCGTACTACAGCTCAGTGTCAGGGTGTTGGCAATCTTCTTGTAGCCTAGGCCATCTTTATATACAGCAACAATTCTTTTTTTCAGATCCTCAGAGAGTCTTTTGCCATGAGTCGCCATGTTGAACTTCCAGTCACCAGTATAAGAGAGTGTGACAGCGATGACACCAAATTTACTACACCTGCTCCCCATTCACACCTGAGACCTTGTAACACTAATGAGCCACATGAAACTGAGAAGGGAAAATAGCTAATTGGGCACAATTTGGCCATTTTCACTTAAGGGTGTACTTACTTTTGTTGCCATCGGTTTAGACATTAATGGACGTGTGAGACACCAAATGTACACTGTTATACAAGCTGTACACTGACTACTTGACATTGTACCAAAGTATCATATCTTCAGTGATGTCCAATGAAAAAATATAAAATATTAACAAAATTGTGAGGGGTGTACTCACTTTTGTGATATACTTTATAATTACAGTACAGACCAAAAGTTTGGACACACCTTCTCATTTAAATATTTTTCTGTATTTTCATGACTTTGAAAATTGTACATTCACACTGAAGGCATCAAAACTATGAATTATCACATGTGGAATTATATACTTAACAAAAAAGTGTGAAACAACTGAAAATATGTCTTATATTCTAGGTTCTTCAAAGTAGCCACCTTTTGCTTTGATGACTGCTTTGCACACTCTTGGCATTCTCTTGATGAGCTTCAAGAGGTAGTCACCGGAAATGGTTTTCACTTCACAGGTGTGCCCTGTCAGGTTTAATAAGTGGGATTTCTTGCCTTATAAATGGGGTTGGGACCATCAGTTGTGTTGTGCAGAAGTCTGGTGGATACACAGCTGATAGTCCTACTGAATAGACTGTTAGAATTTGTATTATGGCAAGAAAAAAGCAGCTAAGTAAAGAAAAACGAGTAGCCATCATTAGTTTAAGAAATGAAGGTCAGTCAGTCCGAAAAATTGGGAAAACTTTGAAAGTGTCCCTAAGTGCAGTTGCAAAAACCATCAAGTGCTACAAAGAAACTGGCTCACATGAGGACTGTCCCAGGAAAGGAAGACCAAGAATCACCTCTGCTTCTGAGGATAAGTTTATCCGAGTCACCAGCCTCAGAAATCGCAGGTTAACAGCAGCTCAGATTAGAGACCAGGTCAATGCCACACAGAGTTCTAGCAGCAGACACATCTCTACAACAACTGTTAAGAGGAGACTTTGTGCAGCAGGTCTTCATGGTAAAATAGCTGCTGGGAAACCACTGCTAAGGACAGGCAACAAGCAGAAGAGACTTGTTTTGGCTAAAGAACACAAGGAATGGACATTAGACCAGTGGAAATCTGTGCTTTGGTCTGATGAGTCCAAATTTGAGATCTTTGGTTCCAACCACCGTGTCTTTGTGCGACGCAGAAAAGGTGAACAGATGGACTCTACATGCCTGGTTCCCACCGTGAAGCATGGAGGAGGAGGTGTGATGGTGTGGGGGTGCTTTGCTGGTGACACTGTTGGGGATTTATTCAAAATTGAAGGCATACTGAACCAGCATGGCTACCACAGCACCTTGCAGCGGCATGCTATTCCATCCGGTTTGCGTTTAGTTGGACCATTATTTATTTTTCAACAGGACAATGACCCCAAACACCTCCAGGCTGTGTAAGGGCTATATGACCAAGTAGGAGAGTGATGGGATGCTACGCCAGATGACCTGGCCTCCACAGTCACCAGATCTGAACCCAATCGAGATGGTTTGGGGTGAGCTGGACCGCAGAGTGAAGGCAAAAGGGCCAACAAGTGCTAAGCATCTCTGGGAACTCCTTCAAGATTGTTGGGAGACCATTTCCGGTGACTACCTCTTGAAGCTCATCAAGAGAATGCCAAGAGTGTGCAAAGCAGTCATCAAAGCAAAAGGTGGCTACTTTGAAGAACCTAGAATATAAGACATATTTTCAGTTGTTTCACACTTTTTTGTTAAGTATATAATTCCACATGTGTTAATTCATAGTTTTGATGCCTTCAGTGTGAATGTACAATTTTCATAGTCAAGAAAATACAGAAAAATCTTTAAATGAGAAGGTGTGTCCAAACTTTTGGTCTGTACTGTATATACAGAAGATGCCCAGGTTATACCAGCTGTACATATATAATTATATACAGAAGTCCGTCCCAATTTTCCCCCATATTAAAATCTTCTTCAATTTCAGGTTCATACCAACCATGCACATAATAGCTCGGTCAGGACTGCATACATACTGGCAGGCGACCAGTACATGTATTATTTATCCTATTCAGTATATGAAGGCTGCATTATACATTCTAGCTTTTGTGTCTCCCCCATTTCCTCATAGACTGTAAGCTGGCGAGCAGGACCCTCACTCCCTTCAATATGAAATATGCTTATTCTGTATTGTCTGTATAAGTCCTCCCCTAAAATTTGTAAAGTGCTGCGGAATATGTTGGCGCTATTAAAATAAAAAAATATTATTATTATTGTTATTATAGAAGATGCCCAGTTTATAATATACAGTATGTATATAATTATATACAGGAGATGCCCAGGTTATACCAGCTGTACATAAATAATTATATACTAGAGATGCCCATGTTATACCAGCTCTACATATATAATTATATACAGGAGATACCCAGGTTATACCAGCTGTATATATAATGATATACAGGAGATGCCCAGGTTATACCAGTTGTACATATATAATTATATACAGGAGATGCCCAGGTTATACCAGCTATATATATATAATTATATACAGGAGATGCCCAAGTTATACCAGTTGTACATATATAATTATATACAGAAGATGCCCAGGTTACACCAGCTGTATATATATATAATTATATACAGAAGATGCCCAGGTTATACCAGCTGTATGTATATAATTATATACAGGAGATGCCCAGGTTATACTAGCTGTACATATATAATTATATACAGAAGATGCCCAGGTTATACCAGCTGTACATATATAATTATATACAGAAGATGCCCATGTTATACCAGCTGTACATACTGTATATAATTATATACAGACGATGCCCAGGTTATACCAGCTGTAGATATATAACTATATACAGGAGATGCCCAGGTCATACCAGCTATACATATATCATTATATACAGGAGATACCCAGGTTATACCAGCTGTACATGTATAATAATATACAGGAGATGCCCAGGTTATACTACCTGTACATAAATAATTATATACTGGAGATGCCCATGTTATACCAGCTGTACATATATAATGATATACAGGAGATGCCCAGGTTATACCAGCTGTATATATAATTATATACAGAAGATGCCCAGGTTATACCAGCTGTACATATATAATTATATACAGGAGATGCCCAGGTTATACCAGCTGTATATATAATTATATACATGTCACGGCAATAACCCGCCTGCCTCCTCAGTGCCGACCCACTCACCATGGTCACAGCGCAGCGTATCCTCGCATCAGGTCGGTTTGCTGTTTCTTGCTGCACTCCCGTGTTCTGCTATTAAAGCATGTCAGTTTCATCTGGCCTCAGGGGGGCATCGCTACTCTATACAGGAATTTAACCCTGCTGTGTCCTGCAGAGATCTGGCACCCTAGCCTTTCCCATGCGAGCAGGCTCTGTATCTCCTCCCACCAACCCTTCACCGAATGTTTGGTTCCTACCTTGTTTGTTTTTGAGCATGCTATCCTGTATTCTGATTCGCGTTACTGACCCAGCCAATTTTCCATCCTGTCTGACCTCTCCACTCCTGACCATGGCTATTCATAGTGATCCTGTGCTGCCTGGCGCTACCTTGGACCGTTTGACCTCGTGTTGTCTTTGCCCTCCTGTACCATGCCTCTGACCCTCTGGTCAGCGGCTGCAGACCTGGGGACTGCCCTGGAGTGGAACCTGGGGATTACTTGTGGCCAAGCCTATCCTCACCATCAGAGGCACTAGTGAAGACCAGGTAGACACTTAGTTACGCCCCTCCAGGCTAAGCCCGGCCTGTAGCACAGTGGGTTCACACCCGCCAGCGTTACATTGCGTTCTGGCCATGGACCCCGCTGACAAGTCAGGATCCAGGGCCCCCAAGTCAACAGTACAAGTGCTGTACGAGTGTAGCGCTGCTGCCGGCGCCCCTGCATGGTGTCCTCTTCTTCCTCCATGTAGGGACTCCGGGTTACTCACCTTTGCGGCCCTCGGCGTGGTTTCTGGTGCGCACCCTGTCCTCGCTTTCTGTATGTGCGCTACAGTTCCCAGTGGTGTCTAGTGCGCGGGCGCTCCCCTGCTCATAAAGTCCCTGAAGTTCCTGTCCCCTAGTACTAGTGCGGCTGGTTCTGCTCCCGAAGTCGCCTGGTCCCGGTGTGCCAGTATCTGAATGTTCTCCTATCTAAGTCTCCTTATCAGTGATCCTGGACTGTATCTACTGAATCTGAACAGAGCCCTAGTCAGTGTCAGCTAACCGGATCCCTGGGGACAGCAGCTACTGCCAGACACCACCCTGGAGTGGCACCTGGCAGCTACCTGCCGCACAAGCCTAACCTCACCACTAGAGGCTCCAGTGAACATCAAGGTAGCTGCTTAGTCATGCCCCTCCAGGGTAGGCCTGGTCCATGGCACAGTGGGTCAACAAATCCACGTGCACCACCGTTGGGTGTAAGAGTTTCCTTGGCCATGGGCCCCGCTGATCCCCAGTCCTCTCTATGTTCGAAGCTGTGTCGCCAGGTGATCTACCAGCGAGAGAGCCAGGAAAAAATTTTGTGCCATCTGATGACAACACTAGATGCCCGATTGGAAGCCCTGACGTTTGGACAACCTGAAACTTGTGCTCCTGTAATGGAACCCATGCTGTCTCATCCACCTCAGTACTACGGTGATCTGAAGCAGTGCCGTGGGTTCCTGGAGCAGTGCATGCGGCACTATGAAGTTTTCAGTCAGCAGTTTTCCTTCGATCAGGCCAAGGTGCGATTCCTGATGTCCTACTTAGCAGGAGATGCCCTGGCATGGCTCAGCCCCTATGGGAAAAAGAGGCTCCTATCACCTGCAGACCTTCCTGATGGCCCTCCGTATGGTCTTCAATGAGCCGAATCCTGAATCTTCTGCAGAGACTTCCCTTCCCAGCTTTCAGGAGCAGACCAAACGGGTGACGTGTGTGAGGAAGCCGTCACATCTGGCCCTGTCCTTTCAAAGACCACCTGTTCGTCAGCCTGTTGAGGCAGCTACCCGTGCTGAATCCATGAGGGTCGACTGTGTTCAGCAGGCGAAATAGAAGCCGGAACTCAGTCGTAAGATGGGATTGCGGTATCGCTGCGGTTGTGTGGAGGATCTTGATGGTCTTTGTCCAGTGAAGCTTAAAAAACTCCAAAACCTTGGGCCAGTGGGAGAGGCTGCCCTTGACGGGAGTATTACCTCTCCACAGATGACTGTGACTGTATCTGTGGCAAGTGGAGGCTTCGGTTCGGCGGGAGAGTTCATTCTGCAAGCCGTAAAGAGTCGGTGTCAGATTCCTGTCCGACAGCTCCAGATGACAGTGAGGGTGTTGTCAGGTGAAGGATGAGCCCTATTCAAAAACAGTCAAGTCATGAAGGAACAACTTAAGCTCCAGATCAGAGCGTTATACACGGAGAAGATTGCCTTCCACGTGCTCTCTGGTATTCCCATCGGTCATCCAGAGCTGAGAACTCAAGTGTCTGTTTTAGTCTGGAGACCCGGCATGGTGCTTCGTTGGGGACAGCTGAGTCACAAGAGCTGTCTGGTCCCCATATGCCTAGGTCAGTCAGTAGTGTCGTCATTTTCTCCGCGAAGTCTGTTAGTCGCCGAGTCGCTGTTTGCCAGTACCTCCAAATGAAGGAAAGCGGAGGCGGTATCCCCACACAGTCCCTATTGTTCCAATGATCTGCCCCCAGGAACCTCCCAGCCTCATGGAGACCTCATCTTGGAGACCAGGCTGAAGACGGACCCTGAGCAGGTATCTTCAGTTTTTAGTAGGTCTGGTGAAGAGAACGTCAAGGTGGTGGCATCTTCCAAGTCTCTGCATTCCACCAACCAAGCGGACGAACTCCAGTCGGTCTTTGAATCCTCCGGGGTGGTAGTTGATCTCAATCTACAGAGAGAGACTTTCCAATGCCCAGTTCTTGGTACTATGCCCGCTTTGTCCAATGCTGAGGATGGCTTGATGGAGAGAAGCATCCTAGTTGAGAAGATGGTGAGAGGTGTCACTTTTCTTCTAGTGAACAGAAGAGATCGTGATCCTGATGAGAAGTCGTGGGAGTCCATGATAAGGTGTCAGCCTCCAACTTCTCTACAAAGAGTCCTTGCGGACTTGAAGAAGAGGGGGCATAAAGGGGGAAATGTAGCGCTGCATGGTGTCCTCTTCTTCCTCTATGCAGGGATGCTGGCTTATTGTCCGCCCTCAACATGGTTTCAGGTGCGCTCCCTGTCCTCGCTTCCTGGCGGCATCTAGTGCCCACTCTCCCCTGCTCTTAAAGGGGCAGTGCACATAATGCTAAATGCCCTCAGCTGGTTGCTGAGAGGCATTTAGCATAAGTAGTACACCTGCAAGATGGCTCCCAGCCAATAGCTGGGAGGCCTCTTTTATAGAACACTCCCTCTCCCTTAGGGAGTGGCCAAGCAATGAGTTGAATCATTAGTTAGTAAGGTGTACTGCTTGTGAGTTGTTACGTCCCTTGATCCTGGAGTGGCCTGAGTCCGTAGTCCTCTGGTCCTGGAGTGGTCAGAGTCCTGAGTCTGTAGTCTTCTGGTCCCAGTGTGACCAGTCCTGAGTCCGTAGTCCCCTGGTCCTGGTGTTGCCAGTCCTGAGACCGTAGTCCCTTGGTTCCAGTGTTGCCAGTCCTGAGTCCTTAGTCCCCTGGTCCCGGTGTGACCAGTCCTGAGTCCATAGACCTCTTTCTTGTCCCGGTGTGGGCAGTCCTGAGTCTGTAGTCCCCTGGTCCCGGTGTGACCAGTTCTGAGTCCATAGACCTCTTTTCCTTGTGTGGCCAGTCCTGAGTCCGTAGTCCCCTGGTCCGGGGTGTGGCCAGAGTCCTGTACCCGAATCCCTGGTCCCGGAGTGGCTAGAGCCTGAACCCTTGTCCCCCAGTCCCAGAACGACCAGAGCCTGAACCTTCTTCTCCTGGTCCCGAAGCGGCCAGTTTCTGAACCCTCGCCTCCCGGTCCCAGAGTGGCCAGTGCCTGAATCCTCATCCCTTGGTCCTTGAGTTGTCAGTGCTTGTACTCTCGTCCCCTAGTCCAGGAGCAGCCAGTGCCTGCACCCTTGTTAACTGGTCCCAGAGGGGTCATTGCCTGTACCTTCATCCCCTGGCCCCGAAGCGGCCAGTGCCTGAACATTGTCCCCTGGCCCTGGTGCGGCCAGCCCTGTCCCTGAAGTTCCTGTCCCTTGGTCCTGGTGTCCTGCTCCCAAAGCCCTCTGATCCCAGTGTGGCCAGTATCTGAATGTTCCCCTATCTAAGTCTCCATGTCAGTGATCCTGGACTGTATCTACTGAGTCTGAACGGAGCAGTAATCAGTGTCAGCTAACCTGACTCCTGGGGTCAGCAGCAACTGCAGGACACCGCCCTGGAGTGGCACCTGTCATCTACCTGCTGCACAAGCCTGACCTCACCACTAGAGGCTCTAGTGAACCCCAAGTTAGCGCCACCGTTGGACATAACAGTGATGAGGTCCACTCTCAGCGTGAGCTCCAGGACCAACTGATGCAGGCCATGAATGTGGTGGCAACCCAGCTGCAGGGTCTGTCCACCGCCATGTCAGCCAGCCCCCTTCTGGAAAGTCAGTCTCTACGAGGGATCTGCCTTATGATCAAGTTTCTGGTGGAGCCGCCAAGCTCCAGCTTCCATTTCTTTCCCGGTTTGATGGAGACCCTAAAGAGAGCCGCTGTTTCGTAAATCAGTGTAAGATCCACTTTACATCAGAGTAGCCTTTGAATCAGAGTAGCATTTATGGTCTCCTTGCTGTCTGGACAAGTCCTGGCCTGGGTGAACCCTATTTGGGACAGTGGTCATCCGGAGACCTGTGATGTGGAGAAGTTCCTGGAGATGTTCCAGGCCATAACTCCTCTGCTACCTCCTCTGCCTGGCCAAGGTGACGTCAAAGACTCTGCCTCCTGTGCCTTTGAACCTTACCTCATTGCCCATTCAATATCGTGTTTTTGCGGACGTCTTCTGTGAAAAAAGCCTGAGATTCTGCCACCTTACAGATCTTATGACTGTCCCATCAACCTTCTTCCTTTCTTCGAGGTTTCAACAAAATCACCATAAAGAATAAGTACCCCCTGATTTCTCAGCTATTTGACAGAATCCGTGGAGCTAAGATCCTCTCTAAACTAGATATCCAAGGGGCTTACAACTTGATTCATATCCGTAAGGGTGATGAATGGAAAAATGGCCTTTAATACCTGTGACGGTCACTACGAGTATCTCGTCATGCTCTTCGGGCTGTGTAATGCACCAGCCATGTTTCAGGATTTCGTTAAGGACATCTTCCGGGATCTCCACTATGTTTCCATGCTTGTGTATTTGGAGTACATCAGGAGAATTTTGCCAAGGGATTCATCCATAAATCCTCTTCTGCTGGAACCGACTTCTTCGTGACTAAGAAGGATGGTTCTCTAAGCCCCTGTATAGACTATTGAGGTCTCAATAAAATCACTATAAAGAATAAGTCCCCCATGCCTCTGATTTCTGAGCTATTTGACAGAATCCATGCAGCTAAGATCTTCTCTAAACTAGATCTCTGAGGGGCTTACAACTTGATTTGTATCTGTAAGGGTGATGAATGGAAAATGGCCTTTAATACCCGTGACAGTATCTCGTCATGCTCTTCAGGCTGTACCTATATAATTATATACAGAAGATGCCCAGGTTATACCTGCTGTATATATATATATATATAGGTATATACAGGAGATGCTCAGGTTATACCTGCTGTACATATATAATTAATTATATACAGGAGATCCCCAGGTTATACCACCTGTATACATATAATAACATACATGAGATCCTCAGGTTATACCACTTGTAGATATATAATTATATACAGGAGATGCCCAGGTCATACCAGCTGTACATATATAATTATATACAGGAGATGCCAAGGTTATACCAGCTGTATATACATAATTATATACAGGAGATGCCCAGGTTATACCAGCTGTACATATATAATTATATACGCGAGAATCCCCAGGTTATAGCAGCTGTACATATATAATTATATACAGGAGATGCCAAGGTTATACCAGCTGTATATACATAATTATATACAGAAGACGCCCAAGTTATACCAGCTCTACATATATAATTACAGATGCTCGGGTTATACCAGTTGTACATATATAATTATGTAGAGGAGATGCTCAGATTATACCAGCTGTATATATTGTGGTAAAGCTACTTGCTGGGCTCTCACAGAGGCTCAGGACACATGACTCGGGTTAACTTCCTGCTGGTTTATTAGATGGCATAAACTCCAGCAGGGTTCCACAAAAATAAATAAGTCATCTCCGGGATAACGGGAAACAAAAGATAAAGTATAGCACAGTCCATAAGTGAGCGGGGCTTCGCCCGCTCCGGGTAACACAGTGAAGTCCCACCAAACACCAGTCCTTCGGTGGAGCTCTCTGTCTTCACCACACACAGCCTGGAGACTTCACTCTCCAGACCACAACACAGGAAAAAAAACAGTGACTGAGTATTTAACTGCTCCCAGCCACACCCTCGAGGCGGAGATATGATGAGTAGGCGTCCCACCCGTCTCTCACCTACTCACAAAAACCACACCCTTTGAATATAATGAATTGTGACATGCAGAAGTAGCGCTGTTGCAGACTGTGACATGCAGGAGTAGTGTTGTTGCTTTAAATGCATTCAGCAACTATTAGCAGTAACACAAGCACACGAGACAGGAAGTGTTGTGCTTCAGAAGCATCCAGTAACTAGAGGGGTTAACACAGTCACAGGAGAAGGGGAGTGTTTTAGCAGAGCCCCAGGGGGGTTGTGGGGAAGTTCTTTACTGTCTGGCTGGAGCCAAAGAGAAAGGTGGTGTGTGTGTTCTGCATCTGACAGAAGAGCCCCTGCAAGTGAAAAGGATTCAAGTCAGGAGTGAAGCTAAGCACAGGTCAGGTAGAGTTCCTGAACTAGCAGTGCAGAGTATTTTCAAGCAAAAAGATAAGGACTGGAAGAAATGGTGTCACAGGGATCATCTCCTTCAGCAAACCCTCCCCCCTCCTCCATCTCAATGTGCTGTAAAGAGTGCTGTGTTCATTAATGTGCCTTTGCATTAGAACTGTGCTGTCCTGTACTACTGGGAAAACTGTGAACTGCTGTGCTGCTAAGGAAACTGTACTGTTTGTCACTGGAGCCTGTTGCTCATAAGACTTAACTTGCACTGGCTGTGCGGCTTCTTATTAAAAGCTACTGTTCTACCGTTTCTGAGGACTCATGTAAAGTGTGTCTGGTCAGCAAGTGAAACAACCTACATGTCTGTGCCTGAGGGTCAATACCAGCCAGATGAGATTGTTGAGGGGGTGGTGAAAGCGATCAGCCCAGGACTGAACCTCCGTAGTATGCTAGAAATGAAGAGTCAACTGACCTTGCAACAGCTGAAGATGATTTTAAAAGGGCACTATAAAGAAGAGAGTACTTCAGAATTGTTCCACCGACTCATTAACCTCTCACAGAAAAATAATGAATCACGCCAAAGTTTCTTGTTCAGAGTAATTGAACTGAAGGATAGACTGTTGTTTGCATCCAGAGATGTAAAAGCAGAAGAGAAGTTTGATGCTGGACTAGTCCAGAAGAAGTTCTTGAGATCGTAGGGAACGGGGTTAATCAGCAAAGACATCAATTTGCAGCTGAAACGTACCTAGAAGATCCTGGCATTCTGGATGAAGTCCTAATTGAAAAAATGAATGAGGCAGCTAGTTTGGAGTCAAAGAGCGAACAGAAGTTAAAGAAAGGCTCTGCTCCTAAAATCACCAAAATGAGTCAGCTGAAGTTGGAGACCCCCGGTGGCCAGTCCGAAGATCATCATGGAGACCCTCCAGTGCCGCCTCCGAGAGGGAACCTTAAATCACCAACAAAAGAGGGAACCGCCAGCGCTGACTGGGAGGAAGTAATAGGAGAACTGCGAGCCGAATTGATTGAGGTGAAAAAGTTGATTCGTTCCAGGCCAGAACTTGTATCCCTCAGACCCAGGAGTGGGTTCCAAAACAGAAGATACCTGGCTCGTGAAGCGTGCCGTTCATCAAATCAGAGTACGGTGTGTGTCCATTGTCTAAGATGTGGTGAGGAAGGACATTATGCCAAGGAATGCCAATGGTCACAGTCGTTTGGGTTAAAAGACAGGAGGTTGCCAGTGCGGGGCGACTGGTAACCGCGACACGGAGGAGGCCCCAGAAGCAAATCCATAGCTCACCAAACCCCAGAACGGCGCATGAGGTAAATCGGCTGCATCAATACTATCCCCAAGTGTGTTCCCATCTACAACAGCTGCAAGAGAGACAGGGGCATCAGTTACTTAATGCCCAGTGCGGAGGTCAAACGATGTACTCCTGGGAGGAGGATTCCTTGGTCAGTAAAGATAGCCTCATCACCCTAATCGGTGAAAGGTGCTTTATACAGTGCCAGCTAGATGGACTCCTGGTAAAAGCACTGTGGGACACAGGAGCCCAAGCGAGCCTTTTAAATAAAGAATGGAGAAGGAGCTACCTGCCACATACCTGCCTTCGGTCGCTAAAAAAACTCTTAGGACCAGTGGAACTCCACGGCAAAGTTGTCAACCAGACCGAAATCCCTTTCATAGGCTGGGTGGAAGTGACTTTCCAACTGAGGGCCACGAAGAACAGCAACACCATTGAGCTTTTGGTACCATTTCTCGTGACCAGTGATCAGAACGTGGCAGAGGATCCTATCCTGGGTTATAATGTAATCAGTGAGGTCATCACGAAACACAAGTCAGGGTCGCTGGTGGTGAATGCAATTGCCGCATCACTTGTCATACCCAACGCCGTGGCGGAAAATGTGATTCATAGAGTAAAGAAAGCACAGAATACAATGGACCTAAAAGAAGTCAAGGTAGGCTGGCGCCCAGCCATCATCCCTGCAAACCGAATGGTGGAAGTGAGGTGTGGAGTCCGGGTAGAACTGGGAAGAAAAGTCCAGAAAAGACTGTTCGTGCCAAAAGACTCCTCAGAACTTCCAGAAGGCCTAGTTCAAGGTGAGACTGTGCTTACGATTCCTACTGGTGGGTTTGTTCGAGTGATAGTACCGGTGATGAATACTACGAAACACGAAATTAGACTGCATCCAAAGACTGTGTTATGTCACATTGAAACCGTTAAAACGGTATATCCAGCCAGTGTGAGACCCGCCCAGGGGTCTATAGTGAATTCAGTCTCCCCACCAAGGAACAGGAGTGGCCCAGTGGAAGAAATTGCACGACCCACCTCGGAGTCCTGGGACCCTCCAGTATCCCTGGAACACTTGTGTGCTGAAGATCGAGCGGTAGCAAAACAGATGCTGAGAGAAGAGTGTCATGCATTCTCCAAAGATGACTCTGATATAGGCTGAATCCCATCGTTGCAGTTGAAAATCAATTTGAAAGACACGACCCCAGTAACCAGAAGTTACATGTCTGTGCTGAAACCATTACACCGTGAAGTGAAAAAGTATTTACAAGATCTAATCAACAGAGGTTAGGTCCAAAAGTCGAAGTCGTCTTATTCCGCTCCTATTGTTTGTGTTAAGAAGAAGGATGGTACGTTGAGACTCTGCTGTGATTACCAGGAACTAAACTAAAAGTCAGTACCTGATCGGCACCCAATACCAAAGATCCAAGATATGCTGGATAGCCTATCAGGAAGTACCTGGTTCTCGGTCCTCGATCAGGGTAAGGCATACCACCAAGGGTTTGTCGAAGAGTCCAGTAGACCATTGACAGCATTCATCACACCGTGGGGGTTATATGAGTGGATCCACATACCATTTGGGCTCAGTTCAGCTCCAGCAGAATTTCAGAAGGGCATGGAAACCTGTTTAGAAGGATTGAGGGACGATATCTGCCAGCCTTACTTGGATGACAATGTGGTACACAGCAAAACCTTACAGGAGCATGTTGAACACGTGAGGACCGTATTACAGCGGTATCAACAACACGGAGTTAAGTTGACCCCAAAGAAGTGTGAACTGTTCAAAAGGCAAGTCCGATTTCTAGGGAAAATTGTGTCCGGAGAACGATATACCATGGACCCAGCAGAAATCGCTCCAGTACTGGCTTTAAAAGACAAGCAGCCCTCTACCGTCGGGGAGTTGAGGCAGATATTAGAATTCCTCTCCTACTATCGTATTTACATTCGGAACTTCTCCAGGATTGCCACCCCACTATACCTCCTCTTGGGGGGGGGCGACAGAGACGACAACACCCAAGGAGAAAAAAAAGAACGCGGGTAGGACCGGGCTTAAAAGAAACAACGCCGTTTCGTCCCAACAGCCCATTCTCTGGACAGCAGACCACCAGGAGGTATTGGATGAACTAGTAGACTACCTGGTAAAACCACCCATCCTGGGATATCCTGATTTCAATTTACGATTTGTTCTTTATTGTGACGCAAGTTGGACTGGGAGCTGCCCTGTATCAGCATCAAGATGGAAAAATGAGAGTCATCGGTTATGGTTCTAGAACTTTGACAGACGCCGAGAAGAATTACCATCTACATTCCGGAAAATTGGAGTTCCTGGCATTGAAATGGGCTATCTGTGAACGATTTAGAGATTATCTCTACTACCTCAAAGAGTTTGAGGTATACACTGACAACAACCCTTTGACCTATGCCCTTACTGCAGCCAAACTGAATGCAACAGGTCAGAGATGGGTTGCTGAACTAGCTGACTTCAATTTCAGCATCAAGTACAGGCCAGGAAAATGCAATGTGGATGCTGACGGATTGTCAAGAATGCCACTAGAGCCTGAGGAGTTCATGCAAGAATGCTCGGAGGAAGTCAGTCTGGAAGCAATTGAGAGCACTACCCAAGCAGTACAAGCTTATCAGGAGGAAGACACACCATTGTGGTGTCGGTTGACGGTGGAAACCACCATAAAAGTGAGAGAACAAGATCACCCCCGGTCTGTTCAACAACTACCAAAAAGGAAAATCCATAGAGCACAACGGAAAGATCAGATAATTGGTAGAATACTACTTTATGTGGACCACAATCGGTTTCCAAGTAAACGAGAGAGAGACAATGAGTCACCAGCAGTATCTGTTTTAATTAAAGAATGGACGAAGCTCTAACTCAGTGAAGACGGTATGCTGTATCGTAAAGGAGGACAAAACCGGCAGTTGGTACTACCTAGAGCAGTGTTTCTCAACTCCAGTCCTCAGGGCCTCCCAACAGATCAGGTTTTCAGGATCTCCTTAGTATTGAACAGGTGAGAGAACCTGTGGCATTTTTTAATGCCTTGATAATAATACCATCACCTGTGCAATACTAAGGAGATCATGAAAACCTGATCTGTTGGGGGGTCCTGAGGACTGGAGTTGGGAAACACTGACCTATAGTATTCCGTAGATTGGTCTTCACAGAACTCCATGAAAACATGGGACACCTGAGAGTGGAAAGGACAACCAACTTGATCCGTGAACGTTTCTTCTGGCCATATATGCATAGAGATATTGAGAGGTACGTGACCAGGGAGTGTGGGTGTCTGAAAGATAAACGTCCCAACACATCAACCCGGGCACCTATGGGCAACATCCAAACTACGTATCTGTTTGAGATGGTCTCAATAGACTTTCTACATCTCGAGACGTGCAAGGGTGGTGGTTACGAATACATCTTGGTGGTGATGGACCATTTCACTCGATTTGCTCAAGCATATGCCACCACCAATAAATCGGGTCGAACAGCGGCAGAGAAGATCTTCAATGATTTTGCTTTGAGGTTTGGGTTCCCTACGAGGTTACACCATGACCAAGGAAGAGAATTTGAGAACCAGCTCTTTGCCAAGCTAGGAAAGTACTGTAGAATTCAGAGATCCCACATAACGCTCTATCACCCATAGGGTAATGGACAAGTGGAACGTTTTAACCGGACATTATTGTCGATGTTGAGCACTTTAACAGCTGATGAGAAGAAAGACTGGAAGAGTTCTCTATCAAAAGTGGTACATGCCTAGAACTGTACAAAGAGCGATGCAACAGGTTACTCACCCTTTTTCCTATTGTATGGACGATCGCCAAGACTGCCAATTGACATCATGTTCGATACTCCGGTGTCAGAGACTCACAGAACGTATCCGGAGTACATTTGGAAATGGAAGGAACGGATGGCAGAGGCATACAACATAGCATCCAAAGTGGATACGCAAGGACAGAGCAAGAGTAAGGAGTACTATGATCGAAAATGTTATGGAGCAGAATTGGCACCGGGAAGCCGGGTGCTAGTCAAGAACGTTCGTGAGTAAGACGGTCCAGGAAAACTTTGTTCGTACTTGGAAGACAAGGTGTATGTGGTTGTAAGGAGGAAAGCTGATGACAGCCCAGTGTATGAAATCCGATTGGAAACAGGAGACAAGAAAACTAGAATAGTCCATCGGAATTTACTACTACCCTGTGATTATCTCCCACCACAACAAGACTTCCCAGAAGTAGACCGACATCGTCCGAGATCGACTAAGGGACCACCACAGACTGAAGCTCTGGAGGTGGATAGTGACATTGAAAGTTCCGATGGAGAAGAATACACCGTTGTATTTCTCGGACCGGCAAGGAGAGTGATGTACCATCCTCAGGAGAGTGAACTAAGTCCTGAGGCTCCAGAGTTCGTACCAAGGAGTACAAATGAAGTCCAATTCAGATCTGATGATCGAACACCAGTCGTTGAAGAGACCGATCGACACTCAGGGGGAGCGGAATTACCAGACCGTGCGGAAACAGGTGACTCAGGAGAATTACATGAACTTACAGAGGCAGCTCCAAGAGCATCTGAGGAAGCATGGGAAATGAGTGCGGCGGAAGAAACTCCTGTGACCGAAGAACCCATGGTATCTGAGGAACAACTCACCAGGAGGATGTTGACTCGAGAAGTGAGGAGGCCCGTGATGCTGACGTATGAGACACTTGGTGAACCGAGTCAAGTGTCAAGGACTATAGACTGGAAGCAGGTATCTCTGCCTGAGGACCAGGTAAGCCCACTTGAGTGGTATTCACCACCGAGAGGCAGTATGGAAGATGTTGCCTACTGGAAAGACTTGTTTTCATGGTTTGATTTTTCTTAAAAGACTTTGTAGAAACAAAGAACTGTTAAAGCATAGATAGAGAGAGCTGGATGAAGACGTATGAAAAGCTCCAGTTGAAGAGATGCTGATTGTTTTAATTGTGTTAATTGTTTATTTCTTACATGCGTCCTACAAGAAAAAGGTCGTAATAGTAGGTTGTTATCAATGTTTATGAACGCTATACCAATTTGTCAATGCCAATTTGTATATAAAGCTATCCAACTTTCACCACTGTCTCAGAATTGGTCAGATTGACCAAGTAAGACGAATGTCGAGGACGACATTCAGGAAGGAAGGAAGAGTGTGACATGCAGAAGTAGTGCTGTTGCAGAGTGTGACATGCAGAAGTAGTGCTGTTTCTTTAAAAGCATTCAGCAACTATTAGCAGTAACACAAGCACATGAGACAGGAAGTGTTGTGCTCCAGAAGAATCCAGCAGCTAGAGGGGATAACACAGTCACAGGAGAAGGGGAGTGTTTTAGCAGAGCCCCAGGGGGATTGTGGGGAAGTTCTTTACTGTCTGGCTGGAGCCAAAGAGAAAGGTGGTGTGTGTGTTCTGCATCTGACAGAAGCGCCCCTGCAAGTGAAAAGGATTCAAGTCAGGAGTGAAGCTAAGCACAGGTCAGGTAGAGTTCCTGAACTAGCAGTGCAGAGTATTGTCAAGCAGAAAGATAAGGACTGGAAGAAATGGTGTCACAGGGATCATCTCCTTCAGCAAACCCTCCCCCCTCCTCCATCTCACTGTGCTGTAAAGAATGCTGTGTTCATTAATGTGCCTTTGCATTAGAACTGTGCTGTCCTGTACTACTGGGAAGACTATGAACTGCTGTGCTGCTAAGGAAACTGTACTGTTTGTCACTGGAGCCTGTTGCTCATAAGACTTAACTTGCACTGGCTGTGCGGCTTCTTATTAAATGCTACTGTTCTACCGTTTATAAGGACTCTTGTAAAGTGTGTCTGGTCAGCAAGTGAAACAACCTACGTGTCTGTGCCTGAGGGTCAATACCCCTGTGTGCCTGAGAGAAACTGCAGCACATGGTCTATGGTCGCCCTGAGTAACGGTTCCCCCAGGATTCCAAAGAATTCATATAACCTGTCTCGCCCCTATCTGAACCTAGCAGCGTGCTTGTAACAGAATTAACCTCTGACACATAACATGCTGGAGAAAATTGTAGATTTTAGTTCACTAAGGCTAATAAGCATAGTGAAACATATCTCCCCTCACATATAACACCAGTGACTCTGTCACATATTCCCCACCTCTGCCCAAAGCTCTGGACTAAATGCTTAATAAGCTCCTCCATGCTGCCGGACAGCTCTGGCTGGCTGACGGCCTTCACCCAGGACATCCAACGTTCTCTGTGGCAGGTACAGGTGTTCCTGGAATCTTGCTAGCACTCTAACACCAACTGTGGTAAAGCGACTTGCTCGGCTCTCACAGAGGCTCAGGACACACGTCTTGGGTTAACTTCCTGCTGGTTTATTACACGGCATAAACTCCAGCAGGGTTCCACAAAAATAAACAAGTCATCTCCGGGATAAGGGGAAACAAAAGATAAAGTATAGCACAGTCCATAAGTGAGCGGGACTTCGCCCACTCCGGGTAACACAGTGAAGTCCCACCAACCACCAGTCCTTCAGTGGAGCTCTCTGGCTTCACCACACACAGCCTGGAGACTTCACTTTCCAGACCACAACAGGAAAAAAAACAGTGACTGAGTATTTAATTGCTCCCAGCCACACCCTCGAGGCAGAGATATGGTGAGTAGGCATCCTGCCCGTCTCTCACCTTCTCACAAAAACCACACCCTTTGAATATAATTAATTAACCCCCGACACATAACATGCTGGAGAAAATTGTAGGTTTTAGTTCACTAAGGCTAATAAGCATAGTGAAACATATCTCTCCTCACATATAACACCAGTGACGCTGTCACATATTCCCCACCTCTGCCCAAAGCCGGGGGTTTGTGCACCTTCAGACACCAGACAGGGAATTCTAGAGAGGGCATCAGCGCTCCCGTGTAACTTCCCGGGCCTATGCTCCACGTGGAAATTAAAGTCCTGGAGACCTAAAAAACCACCTGGTTCCTCGGGCGTTTTTACACCTCTTTTCCCTCAAAGGGGCATGGTCTGACACAAGTTTAAACTTCCGGCCTAGTAGGTAATATCTCAGTGTATCTACGGCCCATTTTATGGCTAAACACTCTTTTTCTACTATAGCGTAGTTTTTCTCACAAGGTGAGAGCTTCTGGCTCAGATAGAGAATGGGATGTTCTTCCCCATTTATCTCTTGAGAGAGTACAGCTCCCAGGCCAACTTCTGAAGCATCTGTATTGACCACGAATTCTTTCTTAAAGTCTGGTGCGACCAGGACGGCTGCTTACACAATGCTAGCTTCAACTGTTGGAACGCCGTCTCTGTTTCCTCCGTCCATTTCACCATCGTTGACCTGGTGCCTTTTAGGAGATCTGTAAGTGGCGTGGCCATCATGGCAAAATTTTGGATAAACCACTGGTAATATCCCACATTTCCGAGGAACGCTCTCACTTGCTTCTTGGAGAGCGGTTGCGGCCAGTTCTGGATTGCCTCCCATTTTTGACTTTTGGCTTTATTTCGCCTCTTCCAATGACATAACCCGAGTACTTGGCCTCCTCCTTTCCAACGGCACATTTTCTCGGATTTATAGTAAATCCTACCTTCCTCAGAGCATCCAGAATGGCCTGTACCTTAGGTAGATGACTAGCCCAGTCTGGGCTAAAGATCACAATGTCATCAAAATAGGCCGTGGCATACTTCTTATGTAGGGCTAGGATCTGATCCATAGCCCTCTGGAAGGTAGCTGGGGCCCCCTGCAGTCCGAACGGCATCCTAGTGTATTGGAAGCACCCATCAGGTGTTGAGAAAGCCATCTTCTCCTTGGCCGTCTCTGACATGGGGTATGCCAGTAGCCCTTTGTCAGGTCGAGGGTGGTAATGTACCTCGCCTGTCCAAGCCTCTCGATGAGTTCGGCGACGCGGGGCATTGGGTATGCGTCACAGTTGGACACCTCATTCAGCCAGCGGTAGTCGTTACAAAACCTCCTCTCCCCGTTGGGTTTTGGCACGAGGACGATGGGACTCGACCATCTACGCTTCGATTCCTCTATCACACCGAGGTCTAACATTTGAGGTCACCTCTCGGCGTGCTTCAGGAATCCTGTATGGCTTCAGGTTCACTCATATATGTGGCTCTGTTAACACGTCATGCTCTACCACCTGAGTACGCCCCGGCAACTCTGAGAACAGCTCACGATTCCGCTGTAGCAGTTCTCGACACTGGTGCTTCTGGGCCGGCGATAGAGTCTCTGCTATTGTGACCTCTTCCACCTTGCCTTCGGAGCGGCTCCCAGGCAAGGAACTTCCGCAGGTTCCCGATCTCACCACGGCTTGAGCAGGTTCACATGGTACACTTGGTGCGGCTTTCTTTGGTCAGGTTGGTGGACTTTATAATTAACTTCGCTGATTTTCTTCACCACCTCATATGGGTCTTGCCATTTGGCCAGGAACTTGCTCTTGACCGTAGGGATTAGCACCAAAACACGAACCCCAGGCTGAAAACTGCCTCAGCCTCGCCGATTGGTTATAGACCCTTGCCTGAGCCTCCTGTGCCTGGAGGAGATGCGCCTTCATGATAGGCATCACTTTCGCCATTTTTTACTGCATCTGGCAACATGTTCAATGATGCTCCGGTGTGGCGTAACCTCGGCTTCCCAGGCTTCCTTAACGATATCCAGGAGCCCTCGCGGATGTCGTCCATACATTAGCTCCAACGGGGAAAAGCCAGTAGAGGCTTGTAGAACCTCCCTTATCGAGAAGAGCAGGAACGGTAGCAAATAGTCCCAGTCACGTCCATCCTTCTCTACGACTTTCTTGAGCATCACATTTAGGGTTTTATTAAAGCGCTCTAGTAGGCCATCTGTCTGCGGGTGGTAAATGGTGGTTCGCAACTGGGTAATCTGGAGGACCTCACACAGCTCCTTCATTACCTTGCTCATGAACAGTGTCCCTTAATCAGTTAGTATTTCCTTAGGCAGACCCATCCTGGCAAATATATGAACAAGTTCCCTGGCTATGCACTTACTCGATGAGTTCATTAGCAGTACCGCTTCTGGATACCGGGTCGCATAGTCCATGACCACCAGAATGTATTGGTGGCCCCGGGCTGATTTGACTACGGGCCCCACTAGGTCCATAGCAATCCTCTCAAAGGGGATTTCTATCACCGGTAGTGGGATTAGTGGACTACGGAAGTGGGAAGAGGGAGCGGGTATTTGGCAGGTGGGGCAGGACCTACAATAGTTTAGAATTTCTCGTTAACACCCTAGAAAATAAAACCTTCTCAATATCCTCTCCTGAGTTTTCTCAACCCCTAGGTGTCCCCCCAGAACATGTGAATGGGCCATATCTAATACCCTCTGACGGTGTGGCCCTGCACTAGCAGCTTTTCCACTATCTCACCGTCCCTTAGTTTTGCCACCTGAAATAACAACTTCCCCTGAACTGCAAAGTGGGGGAACCTGGTGTCGGCCCCCGGCTCTTGAGTGACCCCATTACATACAGTAACCTGGTCAAACGACCCCTTTAAGTACAGGTCCCGAACTTGAGCAGTCGCAAAGTTCTCTCCGGACACATCTAACTCAGGAAGGTCAGCCTCCTCGGTCACCGTCTCACAGTCATCGACGGCAAGGACACACAGTGGGAACTCATCCACTTGAGACTTCATCGGAGGTTCTTCCATAGGGACCTGGCTTTTGTCCATACTACTTAGCTCGGTTCCCTTTCACCATAAGTTCCAAACAAAGAAAAATCGTGGCCCAATATGACGGGATGTATTAGGTCCTTGACCACCCCGACCTCGTGGGACTGGGCACCACAGTCTGTTCCCACTGTCACTGTGGCCACGGGGTAGTCTTTGGCATCCTCATAGAAACACCGAACGCCCACGGTTTGGGAAGGGACCAACTGGTGGGGAAGGGTAGCTCTGATTAAAGTCAGCAGACTCCCAGAGTCTAACAGTCCAAGCACCTTTACTCCATTAATGGACACGGCACACGCCTGCGGCCCCTCGCCGGGTTGGCAGTCCACACTGCAGGCTGGATATGCATAATAGGAACACCGTCTGCCTATGCTGCAGTCCATTGGCTCACTTGACATAGGACCCCGGGCGGCTACATGTCCCGGATTGTGACACCGCCAATAGACCATATCCTTAACAACGGTCCTTGCGGCACCTTCAGTGGAAGTGGGACGCCCCCAGTTGTGGCTCTAAACCCCTTTCATGGTGAACCCACCCCCTTTTGGGTATCCCAGTACGGGGAAGTGACTATATCCGGTTTCCCGAGGGATTTCTCAACCACCTGGTACCTCTTTACTAGGCCAACGAGGTTGTCTGCATTCTGGGGATCGCCCTGGGCAACCCAAGTCTGTACCGACTTGGGAAGGGAGTGTATGAACCTATCAATCAACACCCGCTCGACCATCTGGGCAGGAGTGGAAGACTCTGTCTGCAACCACTTCTGGACGAGATGCAGGTCAAACATCTGCGAAACGAGGGGGATTGTCGCCAGCATACGCCCAGTGGTGGACTCGTTGGGCTCTCACGACCATATTCACTTCTAGGTGTGCCAAGATCTCTGTCTTTAGTTTGGCATATTCTTTGGCATCCTGCAGTGCTAAGTCATAATATGCTTTTTGGGGTTCACTGGACAAATATGGAGCCAGAACCTCAGCCCAGTGTTCTGGTGGAAGTCTCTCCCGATCAGCCACCCTCTCAAAGACAGTCAGAAAGGCTTCTACATCATCACCGGGGATCATCTTCTGCATGGCCCATCTTACCGCCTTCCTGACGCGTGAGTCGGCCCTGGGGGTGGGGCGGTTGCTCTGCCCTGGATGGCGTCCGCCAGAAGCTGTATCTGCTGCTGGAGCTCCTGCTGGTGCTGCTGCTGCGCCTTCTGCTGTAACTGGATCTGTTGCAACAATAATTTGATCGTTTCCTGCTGAGCCTGCTGCTATTAGAGGATCTGCTTTTGCTATAGCTCCCGGTGCTGCTGTAATTGCTGCAGGTGTTGCTGGTGTTGCTGCGCTTGGCTCTGGGCTAATTGCTTAATAAGCTCCTCCATGCTGCCGGACAGCTTTGGCTGGCTGACGGCCTTCAGTCAGGACATCCACCTTTCTCTGTGGCAGGTACACGTGTTCCTGGAATCTTGCTAGCACTCCCACACCAACTGTGGTAGAGCGACTTGCTCGGCTCTCACAGAGGCTCAGGACACACGTCTCGGGTTAACTTCCTGCTGGTTTATTAGATGGCATAAACTCCAGCAGGGTTCCACAAAAATAAACAAGTCATCTCCGGGATAACGGGAAACAAAAGATAAAGTATAGCACAGTCCATAAGTGAGCGGGGCTTCGCCCACTCTGGGAGACACAGTGAAGTCCCACCAAACACCAGTCCTTCGGTGGAGCTCTCTGGCTTCACAACACACAGCCTGGAAACTTCACTCTCCAGACCACAACAGGAAAAAACAGTGACTGAGTATTTAACTGCTCCCAGCCACACCCTCGAGGCAGGGATACGGTGAATAGGCATCCCGCCCGTCTCTCACCTACTCACAAAAACCACACCCTTTGAATATAATTAATTAACCCCCGATACATAACATGCTGGAGGAAATTGTAAGTTTTAGTTCACTAAGGCTAATAAGCATAGTGAAACATATCTCCACTCACATATATCACCAGTGACTCTGTCACAATATATAATTATATACAGAAGATGCCCAAGTTATAGCAACAGTGCATGTATAATTATATACAGAAGATGCCTAGGTTATACCAGCTGTACATATATAATTATATACAGGAGATGCCCAGGTTATACCGGCTGTACATGTATAATTATACATAGTGCCTTTAAAAAGTATTCATACTCCGTTAACTTTTCCACCCCTTTTTGATGTTAGGGCATTTTATGTGATACCAACACTAAGTAGCACGTATCCGTGAAGTGTAAAGGAAGTGATACATGGTTTTCCAATTATTTAAAAATATAAATCTGACAAGTGTGAGGTGCATTTGTATTCAGTTCCCTACAGTCTGATGCACCTAAATAAAATCCTGAGTTACCAATTTCCTCCAGATGTCACATAATTAGTAAATTGTGTCCACCTGTGTGAGATTTCTTCTCAGTATAACTAAAGCAGTTTTCTGAAGGCCTCAGAAGTGTGAGAACATTAGGGATCAAGCAGCATCATGAAAACTATGGAACCCACTAGATATGTCAGAGATAAAGTTGTGGAGAAGAGTAAAGCAGGGTTAAAAAAAATATCCCAAGCTCTCAACATCTCACGGAGCACTGTTCAATCCATCATCCAAAAATGGAAGGGGTATGGCACAACTGCAAATCTACCAAGACATGGACGTCCACCTAAACAAACATCCCAAGCAAGGAGAGCACTAATTAGAGAAGCTGCCAAAAGGCCCATTGTCAGTTTGTAGGAGCTGCAGAGATCCACAGCTCCGGTGGGAGAATCTGTCAACAGGAGAAATATTAGACCATGTTCATACTTTCAGTATTTGGTCAGTATTTTACATCAGTATTTGTAAGCCAAAATCAGGAGTGGAACAATCAGAGGTAAAGCATAATAGAAGCACGTACATCACTTCTGCATTTTTCACCCACTCCTGATTTTGGCTCACAAATACTCATGTAAAATACTGACCTAATACTGAACGTGTGAACGTGGCCTAGTCGTATACTCCACAAATCTGGCCTTTATGGAAGATTGATAAGAAGAAACCATTTTTGCAATCCATAAAAAGTCCCATTTGCAGTTTGTAAAAAGCCATGTTGTGGACGCAGCTAGCATGTGGAAGAAGGTGCTCTGGTCAGATGAGACCAAAGGAGAACTTTTTGGGATAAATGCAAAACGCTATGCGTTGCGGAAAACTGTCACTGCACATCATCCTAAAAACACCATCCTCACTGTCACACATGGTGGTGGCAGCATCATGCTGTGTTGAGGCTTTTCTTCAGCAGGGGCAGGGAAGCTAGTCAGAGGTGATGGGAAGATGGATGGAGCTAAATTCAGTGTAATGATGGGGGAAAACCTGTTAGAGGTTGCAAAAGACTAGAGAATGTGGCATAAGTTCACCTTCCAGATGAACAACAACCCTAAACATCCTGCCAGAGCTACAATGGATGGTTTACATCAAGGCATATTCATGTCTGTGAATGGCCCAGTCACAGTCCAGACCCAAATCCCATTGAGAATCTGTGGAAAGACTTGAAAATTGCTGATCACAGATGTCTCCATCCAGTCTCACTGAGCGAGAGTGAGTTTGCAAAGAGCAAGGAGCAAAAAATGTCACCTTAACGTGAAAAAATTTGGAAAAGTTCACGGGGTTTGAATACTTTTGTAAGGCACTGTACATCACTATATAGAGGGTAGTTAACATTTATTCTGGTTCTGGTTTTGGACATACCAGGCCTTATGAATGGCGAATGCAGTGCGGGTCGCTCTTCCTTCCTGGCGACTGATGTTCTTTGCCGCTTCCACCACTTCTTTCGAGGTGACGTAATCGTTCAGGGACCATTCGTGGACTGCAATCTCTCCATACTGCAGAACCCCTACCTGTAAGAGACTAGTCTATGAACATGGCCGTAGTTATCCTCCCATTTCCTTTGCCCTTGTGCCCGTAGATCAGATTTCTATGTCAGGGGTGAGATTTTGGATGACTCGTGCACAAATGTACGTGGTTTTATTCATGATTTCTGTGGCTAATTAGTTAATGTGCAGCGATCAGCGTCTGGGGCTATATAAAGCAGTCAGGACAGGGGATGGAAACCACACAGGAAGCACTGACCTCAGGGGGAAAAGGTGGGGGGGAAGCGCCATAGTCAAAGAAATACTGCAATATTTACTACTGTAGGGGGTTTGAATTTAAATGAGATGTACATAAAATGTATATGCACCCTGTAATGAATTAGGGTGTGTGGCATGAAACAAGCCTAAAGAAAGAAAGAAGTAAGCAAAACCAGAGGTTGACCTGGATCTGGTCCGGACTGATGAAAAACTTGCTGAGGATGTTACTGAGGAAATTCTGCACCTCGTTCCATGGGTAAATGCTGTTAGACCCGTCCAGCAGGATGACAATGTCTAGGTACGTGGAGCATCCTGGAGCGGAGATGGGAGTGGAAGGACGAGAGAAATTAAACTGTACGACACCCCTAAAAGACATGTACTCAAGCAGTACCCCATAAAAAATTGCAGTTGGACAGTACCCAAAAACGATATACCACATATGTAAATGCACCCCATATACAGTACAGACCAAAAGTTTGGACACACCTTCTCATTTAAAGATTTTTCTGTATTTTCACGAGTATGAAAATTGTACATTCACACTGAAGGCATCAAAATTATGAATTAACACATGTGGAATTATATACTTAACAAAAAAGTGTGAAACAACTGAAAATATGTCTTATATTCTAGGTTCTTCAAAGTAGCCACCTTTTGCTTTGATGACTGCTTTGCACACTCTTGGCATTCTCTTGATGAGCTTCTAGAGGTAGTCACCGGAAATGGTTTTCACTTCACAGGTGTGCCCTGTCAGGTTTAATAAGTGGGATTTCTTGCCTTATAAATGGGGTTGGGAACATCAGTTGTGTTGTGCAGAAGTCTGGTGGGTACACAGCTGATAGTCCTACTGAATAGACTGTTAGAATTTGTATTATGGCAAGAAAAAAGCAGCTAAGTAAAGAAAGATGAGTGGCCATCATTACTTTAAGAAATGAAGGTCAGTCAGTCTGAAAAATTGGGAAAACTTTGAAAGTGTCCCCAAGTGCAGTTGCAAAAACCATCAATCGCTACAAAGAAACTGGCTCACATGAGGACCGCCCCAGGAAAGGAAGACCAAGAGTCACCTCTGCTTCTGAGGATAAGTTTATCCGAGTCACCAGCCTCAGAAATCGCAGGTTAACAGCAGCTCAGATTAGAGACCAGGTCAATGCCACACAGAGTTCTAGCAGCAGACACATCTCTACAACAACTGTTAAGAGGAGACTTTGTGCAGCAGGCCTTCATTGTAAAATAGCTGCTAGGAAACCACTGCTAAGGACAGACAACAAGCAGAAGATACTTGTTTGGACTAAAGAACACAAGGAATGGACATTAGACCAGTGGAAATCTGTGCTTTGGTCTGATGAGTCCAAATTTGTGATCTTTCGTTCCAACCACCGTGTCTTTGTGCGACGCAGAAAAGGTGAACGGATGGACTTTACATGCCTGATTCCCACCGTGAAGCATGCAGGAGGAGGTGTGATGGTGTGGGGGTGCTTTGCTGGTGACACTGTTGGGGATTTATTCAAAATTGAAGGCATACTGTACCAGCATGGCTACCACAGCATCTTGCAGCGGCATGCTATTCCATCCAGTTTGCGTTTAGTTGGACTATCATTTATTTTTCAACAGGACAATGACCCCAAACACACCTCCAGGCTGTGTAAGGGCTATTTGACCAAGAAGGAAAGTGATGGGGTGCTACACCAGATGACCTGGCCTCCACGGTCACCAGACCTGAACCCAATCGAGATGGTTTGGGGTGAGCTGGACCGCAGAGTGAAGGCAAAAGGGCCAACAAGTGCTAAGCATCTCTGGGAACTCCTTCAAGATTGTTGGAAGACCATTTCCGGTGAACACCTCTTGAAGCTCATCAAGAGAATGCCAAGAGTGTGCAAAGCAGTCATCAAAGCAAAAGGTGGCTACTTTGAAGAACCTAGAATATAAGATATAATTTCAGTGGTTTCACACTTTTTTGTTAAGTATATAATTCCACATGTGTTAATTCATAGTTTTGATGCCTTCAGTGTGAATGTACAATTTTCATAATCATGAAAATACAGAAAAATCTTTAAATGAGAAGGTGTGTCCAAACTTTTGGTCTGTACTGTACATCTCAAAATTCTTCATCATTTTTCATGTGAATATGTCCACTATGGGCAATGTTACATTAACACTTCACCTTTACGCTTGGACCAAACATTTTTTTTTTCAGTTTCTGCACTGAAACCCCCCAAAAATCTCTCCATGCCTTGTATCTGGCACATTGTCACGACTCACTCTGCACTGTGGGGGCAATGGTCCCTGTAGGTTTAAAGGATTTATCTACTCTGGCGCAGATCCCGGTGCTGTACATGGAGGTTCCACATTCCTGAGACCAGAGAGGGGCACAAGCCTAAGGAGAAACAGAAGGAGATGTAATCCCAAAATATGCGGAGATGATAATAACAACCCATCAGTGAGGGCATCCTCAGTTGGGTCAATGACCTGCAAGTCCAAGTCAAGGTCTCCTCAGTTGGGTCACTGACCCATCAGTTCAAGTCAGCACCTCCTTGGTTGGGGCACTGACTCATTATTCAAAGTCAGAGCCTCCACGGTTGGGGCACCGATCCATCAGTCTAGGCTAGGGCCTCTTTGATTGGGTCAACTATTTGTCAGTCCAAGTCAAGGCCTCCTCAGTAGGTTCACTGACCCATCAGACCAAGTCAGAGCCTCTTCGGTAGGTACACCGACCCATCAGTCAAAGTCAGGGCCTTCTCGGTTGAAGCACTGACCTGTAAGTCCAAGTCAGGGCCTCCTCAATTGGGTTACCAACCTGTCAATCCAAGTTAGGGCCTCCTTAGTTGGGTCACCAATTCGTCAGTTCAAGTCAGGGCCTTCTCGGTAGGGTCACTGGCCCATCATTCCAAGTTAGGGCCTTCTTGGTTGGGTCACTGAGTCGACAGTCCAAGTCAGAACCTCCTCATTTGGGTCACCGATCCATCAATCCAAGTCTGAGCCTCCTCAGTTGATCTCTAACCTGCGTGTCCATGTCAGGACCTCCTCGTTTGGAACACTGATGCATCAGTCCAAGTCAGGGCCTCCTCGGTTGGATCACAAACCTATCAGTTCAAGTCAGGGCCACATCGGTTTGGTCTCCTACCTTTAAGTCTAAGTCAGAGCCTCCTGAATTGGCACACTGATCCGTCAGTCTAAGTAAGGGCCTCCTCGGTTGGATCACTAACCCATCTGTCCAAGTCAGAGCCACCTTGGCTTGGTCTCCAACCAGTGAATCCAAGCCAGGGCCTTCTCAGTTGGAACACTGATCCATGAGTCAGTAAGTCTAAGTCAGGGCCTCCTAAGTTGGATCACTGACCCATCAGTCTGAGTCAAGGCCTCCTTGTTTGGGTTTCTGGCCCATGAGTCCAAGTTAGGGATATCTTGGTTTGGTTTCCGACTTGTGCGTCCAAGTCAAGGCCTCTTGAGATGGGTCTTTAACACATGATCCAAGTCAGGATCTCTTTGGCCAGGTCTCTGACCCATCAGTTCAAGTTAGGATATCCTTAGCCAGGTCACCGCTGAGCCATCTGTCCAAATCAGTGCCTTCTTCGGTCACCAATCACTCACAAGTCTGCAGTCTCTATCACATCTAGAAGTCGGGCAACATCCAATGACCTGTAGAACGTTCCATGGATAGGATCTTAGATGAATTAGAATGTATGTGATCCTTCCACCATCTTATACTGAATTTGGGTCCTGGTTTTTGGGTTTCTTGTACACCCTCCAGATTATTAATATTTTTGGCCAAGTCATCAGCACCTCCCGACCACCGGTGCTTCAAGTGCCTGCACTATGTCTTTTCTAGTGGTCTCTGGACTCCTTCTCTGAGGTGTTGACCCGATGAGGGGTGCTGCTGACTCAGGAAGGAGGGAATGTCTTACCTGCCTCGGCCTCAGCAGTCACAAGAGCTTGTTTTGGCACAAGACGTCAGCAATTGCTGGTCCGGAAGACCACAAGTATGCCCGCACCCCCTGCCCCCTCCTGACTTCTTCCTGCCATTAACCCATGAATTACCAGGGCTACAAAAACATGACACGGAGAGTGTCAACCTAGAACTAGGTGGAAAGTGGAAAACATGTCTGTTCACTGACAGACGGTGGCCATAGTATCAGGTTGTAAGTTATGGCATTATAGCGCTATTTTAACAGCAATATATGGCACTACTATATATACATAACATGGCAATGTTACTAGGGCACTTTTTTGCTTGTGCTATATGGTAGTACTACATGGACCTAGTATGTGACTTATTACTGCACTATTATGTGTGGACTATATGGCACAAGTATATGTACATTATATGGCAATTTTACCATTCAGTTCATTACCACTCCAAAGTCTAACAGGACATATGAAAGTGGTTTTGCAAAATGGACAATTCCTTTAAGGGTCAAACACTTTTCATAGACTCACCACAAAACCGCCATGTGCATCCTGTGCCAGCGACATCCCGAAATGCATGTTATTCATCTGCCTGGAGATATTCTGGGGGGCGAGATCACCTTCAGCGGGGAGATGATGATGGGTAGAGAGGATGAAATATGGAAATTAGAGGGTCCCTATGACATGGAACCATATTTAATGCATAGTGTTCTATCAGTGGCTGGGAAAGCTGGGTGACTATATGGCGGCACTCCAGCCCCCACGGTATCACAGGAAGATACTCACCCAAGCGGATCTTGGTGCAGGAGGAATTACTGTGCGCTCCGACGGTGCATTTATATACTTCTCCCTGTCGGTTACCATCTGCCCCGGCCCACGGCGCCCCCACCAGGATCCTGCGGAAATAGGAGGAAGCTAGGAAAAGTCCAGAAATTTATATGATGGGGATTTTAGTACTCTGAGGTCCGATAGGATTAGATACAGTGGTGGCCAAAAGTATTGGCACCCCTGCAATTCTGTCAGATAATACTCAGTTTCTTCCTGAAAATGATTGCAATCACAAATTCTTTGGTATTATTATCTTCATTTAATTTGCTTGCAAGGAAAAAACACAAAAGAGAATGAAGCAAAAATCAAATCATTGATCATTTTACACAAAACTCCAAAAAAGGGCCGGACAAAAGTATTGGCACCCTCAGCCTAATACTTGGTTGCACAACCTTTAGCCAAAATAACTACGAACAACCGCTTCCGGTAACCATCAATGAGTTTCTTACAATGCTCTGCTGGAATTGTAGACCATTCTTCTTTGGCAAACTGCTCCAGGTCCCTGATATTTGAAGGGTGCCTTCTCCAAACTGCCATTTTGAGATCTCTGCACAGGTGTTCTATGGGATTCAGGTCTGGACTCATTGCTGGCCACCTTAGAAGTCTCCAGTGCTTTCTCTCAAACCATTTTATAGTGCTTTTGGAAGTGTGTTTTGGGTCATTGTCCTGCTGGAAGACCCATGACCTCTGAGGGAGACCCAGCTTTCTCACACTGGGCCCTACATTATGCTGCAAAATTTGTTGGTAGTCTTCAGACTTCATAATGCCATGCACACGGTCAAGCAGTCCAGTGCCAGAGGCAGCAAAGCAACCCCAAAACATCAGGGAACCTCCGCCATGTTTGACTGTAGGGACCGTGTTCTTTTCTTTGAATGCCTCTTTTTTTTTCCTGCACACTCTATGTTGATGCTTTTTCCCAAAAAGCTCTACTTATGTCTCATCTGACCAGAGAACATTCTTCCAAAACGTTTTAGGCTTTCTCAGGTAAGTTTTGGCAAACTCCAGCCTGGCTTTTTTATGTCTCGGGGTAAGAAGTGGGGTCTTCCTGGGTATCCTACCATACAGTCCCTTTTCATTCAGACGCCAACGGACAGTACGGGTTGACACTGTTGTACCCTCGGATTGCAGGGCAGCTTGAACTTGTTTGGATGTTAGTCGAGGTTCTTTATCCACCATCTGCACAATCTTGCGTTGAAATCTCTCGTCAATTTTTCTTTTCCGTCCACATCTAGGGAGGTTAGCCACAGTGCCATGGGCTTTAAACTTCTTGATGACACTGCGCACGGAAGACACAGGAACATTCAGGTCTTTGGAGATGGACTTGTAGCCTTGAGATTGCTCATGCTTCCTCACAATTTGGTTTCTCAAGTCCTCAGACAGTTCTTTGGTCTTCTTTCTTTTCTCCATGCTCAATGTGGTACACACAAGGACACAGGACAGAGGTTGAGTCAACTTTAATCCATGTTAACTGGCTGCAAGTGTGATTTAGTTATTGCCAACACCTGTTAGGTGCCACAGGTAAGTTACAGGTGCTGTTGATTACACGAATTAGAGAAGCATCACATGATTTTTCAAACAGTGCCAATACTTTTGTCCACCCCCTTTTTTAGGTTTGGTGTGGAATTATATCCAATTTGGCTTTAGGACAATTCTTTTTGTGTTTTTTCATTGAAGACAAATGAAATGAAGAGAATAAGACCAAAGAATTTGTGATTGCAATCATTTTCAGGAAGAAACTGAGTATTATCTGACAGAATTGCAGGGGTGCCAATACTTTTGGCCTCCACTGTATAAGTCTCAGCGATTAGATACACGGCTCGGTGGACATGTAACATAACATGTTTTTGGTTCCAACTCCCTCCCACCTTCCTCGGCAGGATACATGCGGCTGTGATTCTCATTTCTCAGATGGAGAAAACAGCGATTAAACCCCCCCCCCGAAAAAAGACGGAAAAAATTGTCTTAAAGTGACAGTACAATATTTTTTCAGCAATCATCCCTGGACCAGAGATGAGACATGTCTGTGTCGTTATGTCTGCACACGAACATTCATTATTGGACACACTTTCCTACAATTTCCCATCTGGATAAGTTATTAAAGGGAACCTCCGCCTACCCGGGGGCAGAGAGGATATGAGGTGCAAGGTACGAGGAGCTTGGATTTTCCCATCATTTACACACTGATGTAACTTGATCTAGAAGAGTGCATTATCAGACTCTCTGTATAAAGGAGGTTCCCACGAGACCCCACTTCCTATAGGTGGGTTGTATGATGAGACCCCATTAGCCCTTTCTCATCTGGAACTCATTTAGACTCTTGTATGAATGCTGCTGAATGCTGCAGGGGATCTCTCCCTTACACAGCCACTGAGGTACATGATGCAATCATGTTTACATGCAGCCACCGCTAGGGGGAGCTCAGTTATAGATTTATGAGCTCCCCCTAGTGGTGGCTGCAGTAAGATTCTTATCATGTATCTCTGTATACAGAGTGCTCCCCCTAGTGGTGGCTGCAAACAAAATCTTATCATGTATCTCTGTATACAGAGTGGCCCCCCCTAGTGGTGGCTGCAGACAAAATCTTATCATGTATCTCTGTATACAGAGTGCTCCCCCTAGTGGTGGCTGCAGACAAAATCTTATCATGTATCTCTGTATACACGGAGCTCCCCCTAGTGGTGGCTGCAGACAGACATGATCTCATCAAGTATCTCTATATACAGGGAGCTACCCCTAGTGGTGGCTGCAGACAGAATCTTATCATGTAGCTCTGTATACACGGAGCTCCCCCTAGTGGTGGGGGCAGAAAGACAGAATCTTATCAAGTATCTCTGTATACAGGGAGTTCCCCTTACTGATGGCTTCAGACAGAATATTCTCCTGTATCTCTGTATACAGGGAGCTCCCCCTAGTGGTGGCTGCAGACAGAATATTATCATGTATCTCTGTATACAGGGAGCGCCTCCTAGTGGTGGCTGCAGAGAGAATCTAATCGTGCATCTCTGTATACAGGGAGCTCCCCCTAGTGGTGACTGCAGAGAGATTCTAATCATGTATCTCTGTATACAGGGAGCTCCCCCTAGTGGTGGTAGCAGAAAGACAGAATCTTATCATGTATCTCTGTATACAGGGAGCTCCCCCTAGTGGTGGCTGCAGACAGAATCTTATCATGTATATCTGTATACACAGAGCTCCCCCTAGTCGTGGCTGCAGACAGAATATTATGATGTATCTCTGTATACAAGGAGCTCCCCATAGTGCTGGCTGCAGACAGAATCTTATCATGTATCTCTGTATACAGGGAGCTCCCCCTAGTGGTGGCTGAAGACAGAATACTATCATGTATCTCTGTATACAGGGAGCTTCCCCTAGTGGTGACTGAAGGCAGAATATTATCATGTATCTCTGTATACAGGGGGCTTCCCCTAGTGGTGACTGAAGGCAGAATATTAGCATGTATCTCAGTATACAGGGAACTCCCCCTAGTGGTGACTGCAGAGAGAATCTAATCATGTATCTCTGTATACAGGGAGCTCCACCTAGTGGTGGCTGCAGACAGAATCTTATGAATCTTTGTATACAGGGAGATCCACCTAGTGGTGGAAGCAGAAAGACAGAATCTTATCATGTATCTCTGTATACAGGGAGCTCCCCTTAGTTGTGGCTACAGACAGACATTATCTTATCAAGCATCTCTGTATACAGTGAGCTACCCTTATTGGTGGCTGCAGACAGAATATTATCATGTATCTCTGTATACAGTGAGCTCCCCCTAGTGGTGGCTGCAGACAGAATACTATCATGTATCTCTGTATACAGTGAGCTCCCCCTAGTGGTGGCTGCAGACAGAATATTATCATGTATCTCTGTATACAGTGAGCTCCTCTTATTGGTGGCTGCAGACAGAATATTATCATGTATCTCTGTATATAGAGAGCTCCCCCTAGTGGTGACTGCGGACAGAATATTATTATGTATCTCTGTATACAGGGAGCTCCCCCTAGTGGTGACTACGGACAGAATATTATCATGTATCTCTGTATACAGGGAGCTCCCCCTAGTGGTGGCTGCAGACAGAATACTATCATGTATCTCTGTATACAGGGAGCTCCCCCTAGTGGTGGCTGCAGACAGAATGCTATCATGTATCTCTGTATACAGGGAGCTCCCCCTAGTGGTGGCTGCAAACAGAATCTTATTATGTATCTTTGTATGCACGGAGCTCCCCCTAGTGGGGGCTGCAGACAGAAACGTATCATGTGTCTCTGTATACAGGGAGCTCCACCTAGTGGTAGATGTAGACAGAATCTTAACAGTGATTACTTGCAGCATGGCTTGGCACACTTCCATTTACCTTGCATCCCCTGCTTTTCTTCATTCTGGGAGCATTAAATAAAGGGCTGATCACTGTGTCATGTAACTCACCATTTCTCTCCGTCTGCTTCATGCTGGAGAACTCTGTATCCAAATTGAGCATCTTCAGGACCCCGGAAAACCTGTGGCCGCTTAGCATCGATGTTAAATGAAATTACAAAACCTTCAATAAAAAAATAAATAAAAAAAATTAGGCTTCATCTCCAGCATGTGTGGTGACATCCATCAGGCCTCTTATCCATGGCAGTGTAATGACAGTAAAGAAGCTGCAGTAACAATAATGGGGCTGCAGCGACATTATGTGACAGTGGGGTGCTGCGGTGACAATGGGGAATTTAGATTAATTGAAGGTGAGTGCTTTTACTCTTGGGGGTGGAATAACTTTGGGTGCTTTGGTGACAGTGAAGGGGGTATGGTGACTGTGGTTTTCTAGGGTAACTCTTGTTTACTGGGGTAATGGTGGGGAATACTGCCATATTTCTAGAAGGGCAAAGGTCACTTCTGGTTGCTGGAGTGACAGTGGGGGATACATTGACTGAAGGGGGCTATCGTGGCTGCTGGGCAGAGGTGGTGTTTATCGTGTGGGGGTTGAGTTTAAAAGTTACACACATTGCTATTTAAATTCTTAGTGGAGACCGTAAATTACAGCCTGGAGACAACTAAATACACCCTACAATATCTATAAATACTCATCACCCACACCTCAGGACACCTCGCCTGGTGGGGCACTCACGGTTATTTACAGATGACAATGGCAAGAAGAATTGTCTGGTCACCGGGGTCAGAGGAGACAAAGGAGAAAACGACCTAATCCTGCCCCCAGACAGAGCGAGGATGAGGCGACAACACTTAAAGGGGATGTGTAGCAATGGGAAGGCAATGTATGTTTAAATCTGACTCATAAGTATATATGATTTTCTGACCTCCATGTGTTGCGTCCTGAGAAAATCTTATAAGGACCCTCCAAATCCAAAATGTCTCCAGCATTCAATAAACATGATGGAAGTCTCATGATCCTATTGCAGATAATAGAGGGGATAATGATATGGAAATATAAGAGTAGGGGGATATATGATGAATGAGATGTTTATTCAGAGATACAGCCCCCAAATACATTGGATCCATGAGAGTGACAGTACTCAACAAGTGGCAAGTGTGAGATCTCCAGGGATTCTCCTTGTCTGAGCAGGGGAAACAGCTGAATGACATGGGATTCCAGCTCAGACAACGGGAACGAAGAAAGCGCATGGAATGTAGGATGATGTTGTCACTCTTGGACCCAGGAGACGCAAGAGAACATCAACAAAGATCTCCTGAGAACTACACTCGAAGCCACTAGTGCTCCAACATCAAACCTACAGCATCGGTAACACTGGAACTGTGAAAGCTACACCAGACCCTCAAGAGCAAGAAGACTGGATCTACAAATGACAAAACTGGATCTTCGAGAACAGCACTGGCTACATGTAAAATTAACATTGTACTGACAAGACCCAAAATATGATCATCAACACTGATATCTCAAAAGTAACTGCACCAAACCTACAAGAACGACAATAAAAGAGACTAAATTGGACCTACAAGAATGACACTAGAGCCCCAAAAGAGACAAGACCTGACCGACAAGAATGTTATCACCTGATCCTCGAGAGGGACAACACTGCACCTACAAGGACAATAGTACTGAAACCACGAGTGTAACAAAACCAGACCTACAAAAAAGACAACCTTGGACTCTCAAGAGAAACCACACTGGATCAACTATGGTTGGATGTGGGCAAAGTTACGTCTTCAGTGCTGTGCTGCTCCCCAGGGTAAATCCAGAAGCATGTGTGCTGATAAATGGCAAAGTTTTTTATTGGTAGCAAGACAATTTATTTCAGGACTGTGTTGGTCCTTTGTAGGATCCTCAAGATCAACAACACTGGACCGACAAGAAAGATAGTACTGGACCTATGAGAGCGACGACACCAGTCCCACAAAATAGAGATATTACTATACTGACAAAAGCAACAACTCTGGACCCTTGAGAACTAAAACATTGAGCCCATGAGAATGATCATTCTGGACCAATAAGAAGGGCAACACTGAATCCACGAGAAGGATAACACTGGACCCACGAGAAGGACAACACTGGACCCACGAGAAGGACAACACTGGACCCACGAGAAGGACAACACTGGACCCACGAGAAGGACAACACTGGATCCACGAGAAGGACAACACTGGACCCACGAGAAGGACAACACTGGATCCATGAGAAGGACAACACTGGACCCACGAGAAGAACAATGCTGGATGCTAAAGTGATAATGCCATACCGACAAGAATGACTACAGTGGATCTACAAGTGATAATAATGGACCAGCAGGAAAGACACCTTTCGTCATGTGAGAGTGTCAACACCTGGCCAATGAGAACTACAACATCAAACCCATAAGATCAACAACATCGAACCAACAAGAGCATCAACACCGAATCCTCAAGCATCATTGTACCGTACAGGTAAGAATGACAACATTACACCCTTAAGAGAGATATTACTGGACTGAAAAGTGCAATAATGTGACCCACCAGAGAGATAACACCGGACCCCTGAAAGTGACCACTCCTGACCAATGAAGAAGACAACATTCAACAAGTGGCCACTGTGAGACCCCAGAGTCCAGCGCTTACCTTGTGTGGACAGGAGGAAGAGCAGGAAGGTGAGGGATCTGTGAGGCTCCATGGTCACAGCTCAGGCGATGGGGAGGAAAAAAGTGCCCAGAATTTAGGATGCAGATGGGTGTTCCCCAGCCACAAGCTGAAAGCTCGCTCTGTCCTCAGTCCCTGCGTCTCCTGCCCCCTTTCATTGGCAGCTAAAAATAATCCTGGTTTTTCCTGGACCCGCTGCCTACAAATTCAAGGGCAGCTGCCCAGGGGCGTGGATCCATGGAACGGCCACCCAGCAGAGGTGGAAACTGCCCCAAGCCACAGAGACGTGGATGATGGAGGGGTCAAGGTGAAATTCAACAAGTAGTGGAGGATGCGGGGGTGGAACATCTGCAGCACTTCAGGGGGTTAATACTTAGAAGAAGTTCTTCATCCGTTCCTCACCTCTTATTACAACTTCGTCAGTCCAGGGCTCTCTACGATGGTCACCTATCTTTTCCAGACCCCTGAATGGCAGCATACATATACATGTGGGCAGAAGAACGATACATCCTCATTACTAAGCAGATTATACGTCCAGGAGTCGGCCGGGGTGAGACTGATGTGCTGAGCTGGACTTTCTGTGGTCTAGTGATGGAATGTCGTTGCCTCCACGTTCAGTCTATACGTATACTTATTAACCCCCTACTCCTGCTGTCAGTGCATGATGAGAGTTATAGTTTCCCAACAGCTGGAATACTGCAGGTGGCGGATCACAAAATGAAAAACAGATTTGGAAAATGCTTAATAACAATTTCACAAAATATGAAGACTATAGATTGAAGCATGGCCAATAATTTTCTGGCAGATTACTGCCCCCCAATATTTACGCCCCAAGGCCCAGCTCTGGGTGTCATAGGTGTCAGCATATGTGAAAATGGATTGTCATTTACATAATGTTAATGAGCGCAATTATTGATGAAAGTAGGTAGTGCACAGCGCCATCTGGTGTTCAGTAAGAGGAATTGCTGCAAACATGATGGGACGTCATATTTAGTGCCCCCATTACTTTTAGCTGTGCATGCTTCTGCAATGGCAAAGACTACAATCCCTTACACAATTTACCAACATTTTCCTTAACAGTTCCAACTTTTTATCCAATCCACTTTGCCTACAACATTGTTGCCACACAAGCCATTTACTGTGGCGGCATCTTACCCTATTAACAGTGCAGGCACATTCCCCCAACCAGTCTTTTCCCCCCTCACGGTGCCGCCACATGGACCCCCTTTGTGTTCATGTGATGCCTGTGTTTAATCTGACAACTGATTCCGGAGAATGTAAGATTTTCCATACTGGGGGGTTTCTCTTACCTCGTTATTATTTTTCTGGGTCACATTTTAAGGGCTAATAGCAGTTACATCACTGACCACAGGATGTGAGAGCAGAGGTTTAACATCTATGACCCAGAAACATTGAACAGTTTGTGTCTGTGCCCGACGCCATGTCCTCTCTCCTCCTCATCACGCTGGCATGTAAGTTCCGAGGCTTGAGATGATGGAGATGGTATTTATATTTTGTCTTCTAGTACCCTATATGTATATGTAGACTCAGCGTCCAGGTGACCATGTCCGACCCTCCACAGCCTCCACTATGGCTGGCTATGGTTGGAACTAGCAGAGTCAAGTAGCTGCTAAGAGGGGAATATGGGACTCCTGAATGGGAGACCCTCTCTATGACATCTTGTTTGGTGGTCCTAGTAAGAGAATGTCTTTAATAAATGGATTATGTCTCTGTCATTACCTTGTCAATATATTCTCATTTATTGTGAATTTTTCCCTATTTTTCAGTGCTGATCATTGATCGACCAGGTGAGTTATTCTTTATAACGACATGTGGGTGTTGTTCCCCTCTAAAAATTACCTAATGATGTTACTTTTAAGTGATAGGAGCTGCCATAAGACCAATGGTGACCTTCACACCCAACTGGGAAAATATATTATCTGGAGACACGGTGACCCTAACATGTAATGTTACCCCGGAGAACCAGACCTATTACTGGTACAAAGAGAATGAATTAATGGGAATCAGCCAAAAGGATCTAACTATCCAATCAGCCTCATGGACAGATATAGGAAACTACCAGTGTCATACCAGTACGAGTGACATCAGTCATCCCATCAGACTGTATGTTAGTCAAGGTGAGCTCTGCATATCTCCACCTCGTAACCCAATTTACGTTACTGGACTGATCTATGACATTATTCTTTTTATTAGCAATGCTCATCCTGCAGAGACCGGTGTCCATTCATGAAGGACGCCCCCTGACTCTCAAATGTCACAGCCGCTTTGGATATAAGGTCATAAACACAACATTTTATAAGGAAGATGAAGAGATTCAGACCTCAACCATTGACTCCGAGTCCGAGTTATATCTCAAGAAAGTAGATGGAGATGTGAGTGGGAAATACCGATGTAGTAGAGTGATAGTAGATGATGATGGATCTCTCCATACATTGTCATGTGAAACTTATATCCATGTTACAAGTGAGTATACTTCCATAATTCTTCTATATTTCTCAGAGCATGTGATGGGACTTTTCCTGGTTCCTCTTACCATAATCCTTGAGCTAATAGTCACTTTCACTAATTCATCGTACAGGTGAAAAATCTGAAAAATTACTCAACCTAATTACCTCTTCCTGTCTCCAAGGGATACTTCTAAAATATATTTGACATCAGGCTTCAGAACTATTAGTTAAAACACTTAAGCCCAATTACATGGGATTTCGAATTTCACCAAAAATTCTAAGTTACAAGTGAACATTAGAAATATTACTAATAATCTAAACGTTTCATTGTAAAATTATAATTTGGTAAGTAATAACGGCATCAGTATTGGACTTCTCCGATGGGATGTGCAACATATACAAGTTTTTTTTTTCCATAAATAAATCTATATAATTCTAATAGTCTGTTCTTGCTTTATAGAAGCTGCACTCAGGCCAGTGGTCACCTTCAAACCCAACTGGAGAAACATATTGTCTGGTGACACAGTGACTATATCCTATGATGTGGTCTCAGATGACCAAACAACACAAATGTATTACTGGTATATAGATGAAAAACCAGCACATGCTCAGCAACAGAACTTTACGATCCAGTCTGCTTCATGGAGAGATATAGGGGGCTACCAGTGTTACACCAACATAAGTGATATCAGTTATCCTGCCAAACTGAATGTGATTAATGGTGAGTTCACATATTAGTCAGAATATATTACCTAATTAAGGAATATGTCTCTAATTCAATGCTTCTATATCAGCCGCCCTCATCCTGCAGAGGCCACAGGAAATTCTCGAAGGAGACTCCTTGACTCTAAGATGTCACAGTCGCTCTGAATATACAGTCGTAGCCACAATATTCTACAAGGATGACAAAGAGATAAAGTCCTCGGACGGCAACTCACAACTACATATTGATAAGGTGGAGGGAGCGGTGGCTGAGAAATACAAATGTACGAAAACATTACAAGATTATGATGGAACGTTCCATTCGCTCTCCGATGAGACCTATGTCTCTGTAAGTGGTAAGTAACTGTGATCATGTGCGAGAGTAACGGTGATTGTGTGATCATGTGTTAGAGTAACGGTGATTGTGTGATCATGTGTTAGGGTAACGGTGATTGTGTGATCATGTGTTAGAGTAACGGTGATTGTGTGATCATGTGTTAGGGTAACGGTGATTGTGTGATCATGTGTTAGGGTAACGGTGATTGTGTGATCATGTGCTAGGGTAACGGTGATTGTGTGATCATGTGTTAGAGTAACGGTGATTGTGTGATCATGTGCTAGAATAATTGTGATTATGTGCTAATGTGCTAGAGTAATGGTGATTGTGTGATCATGTGCGAGAGTAACGGTGATTGTGTGACCATGTGTTAGAGTAACGGTGATTGTGTGACCATGTGTTAGAGTAACGGTGATTGTGTGACCATGTGTTAGAGTAACGGTGATTGTGTGATCATGTGCGAGAATAACGGTGGTTGTGTGATCATGTGCGAGAGTAACGGTGATTGTATGATCATGTGGTAGAGTAATGGTGATTGTGTGATCATGTGCGAGAGTATCGGTGATTGTGTGATCATGTGCTAGAATAATTGTGATTATGTGCTAATGTGCTAGAGTAATGGTGATTGTGTGATCATGTGCGAGAGTAACGGTGATTGTGTGACCATGTGTTAGAGTAACGGTGATTGTGTGACCATGTGTTAGAATAACGGTGATTGTGTGATCATGTGCGAGAGTAACGGTGATTGTGTGACCATGTATTAGAGTAACGGTGATTGTGTGATCATGTGCTAGAGTAACGGTGATTGTGTGACCATGTGTTAGAATAACGGTGATTGTGTGATCATGTGCTAGAGTAACGGTGATTGTGTGATCATAGGCTGAAATAACTGTGATTATGTAATCATGTGTAGAGTATCGGTGATTGTGTGATCATGTGTAGAGTAACAGTGATTGTGTGATCATGTGTTAGAGTAACAGTGATTGTGTGATTATGCATAAAGTATCAGTGATTGTGTGATCATGTGCTATAGTACCGGTGATTGTGTGATCAGGTGCTAGAGTAACGGTGATTTTGTGATCATGTGCTAGAGTAACAGTGATTGTGTGATCATGTGCTAGAGTAACAGTGATTGTGTGATCATGTGCTATAGTACCGGTGATTGTGTGATCATGTGCTAGAGTAACAGTGATTGTGTGATCATGTGTAGAGTATCGGTGATTGTGTGATCATGTGCTAGAGTAACAGTGATTGTGTGATCATGTGCTATATTGCTATATTGGTGATTGTGTGATCATGTGCTATAGTACCGGTGATTGTGTGATCATGTGCTAGAGTAACAGTGGTTGTGTGATCATGAGCTAGAGTAAAAGTGATTGTGTGATCATGTGCTAGAGTAACAGTGATTGTATGATCATGTGCTAGAGTAACAGTGATTGTGTGATCATGAGCTAGAGTAAAAGTGATTTTGTGATCATGAGCTAGAGTAAAAGTGATTGTGTGATCATGTGCTAGAGTAACAGTGATTGTATGATCATGTGCTAGAGTAACAGTGATTGTGTGATCATGTGCGAGAGTAACGGTGATTGTGTGATCATGTGCTAGAGTAACAGTGATTGTATGATCATGTGCTAGAGTAACAGTGATTGTATGATCATGTGCTAGAGTAACAGTGATTGTATGATCATGTGCTAGAGTAACAGTGATTGTGTGATCATGTGCTAGAGTAACAGTGATTGTGTGATCATGTGCTAGAGTAACAGTGATTGTATGATCATGTGCTAGAGTAACAGTGATTGTATGATCATGTGCTAGAGTAATAGTGATTGTGTGATCATGTGCTAGAGTAACAGTGATTGTGTGATCATGTGTTAGAATAACTATGATTATGTGATCAAGTGTAGAGTAATGGTGATTGTGTGATCATGTGCTAGAGTAACAGTGATTTTTTGATCATGTGCTAGAGTAACGGTGGTTGTGTGATCCTGTGCTAGAGTAACTGTGATTATGTGATCAAGTGTAGAGTAAGGGTGATTGTGTGATCATGTGCCGAAATAACTGTGATTATGTGATCATGTGTAGAGTAACAGTGACTGTGTGATCATGTGCTATAGTACCGGTGATTGTGTGATCATGTGCTAGAGTAACGGTGATTGTGTGATCATGTGTAGAGTATCGTTGATTGTGTGATCATGTGCTAGAGTAACAGTGATTGTGTGATCATGTGCTATATTGCTATATTGGTGATTGTGTGATCATGTGCTATAGTACCGGTGATTGTGTGATCATGTGCTAGAGTAACAGTGATTGTGTGATCATGTGCTAGAGTAACAGTGATTGTATGATCATGTGCTAGAGTAACAGTGATTGTATGATCATGTGCTAGAGTAACAGTGATTGTATGATCATGTGCTAGAGTAACAGTGATTGTGTGATCATGTGCTAGAGTAACAGTGATTGTGTGATCATGTGCTAGAGTAACAGTGATTGTATGATCATGTGCTAGAGTAACAGTGATTGTATGATCATGTGCTAGAGTAACAGTGATTGTGTGATCATGTGCTAGAGTAACGGTGATTGTGTGATCATGTGTTAGAATAACTATGATTATGTGATCAAGTGTAGAGTAATGGTGATTGTGTGATCATGTGCTAGAGTAACAGTGATTTTTTGATCATGTGCTAGAGTAACGGTGGTTGTGTGATCCTGTGCTAGAGTAACTGTGATTATGTGATCAAGTGTAGAGTAAGGGTGATTGTGTGATCATGTGCCGAAATAACTGTGATTATGTGATCATGTGTAGAGTAACAGTGACTGTGTGATCATGTGCTATAGTACCGGTGATTGTGTGATCATGTGCTAGAGTAACGGTGATTGTGTGATCATGTGTAGAGTATCGTTGATTGTGTGATCATGTGCTAGAGTAACAGTGATTGTGTGATCATGTGCTATATTGCTATATTGGTGATTGTGTGATCATGTGCTATAGTACCGGTGATTGTGTGATCATGTGCTAGAGTAACAGTGGTTGTGTGATCATGAGCTAGAGTAAAAGTGATTGTGTGATCATGTGCTAGAGTAACAGTGATTGTATGATCATGTGCTAGAGTAACAGTGATTGTGTGATCATGAGCTAGAGTAAAAGTGATTTTGTGATCATGAGCTAGAGTAAAAGTGATTGTGTGATCATGTGCTAGAGTAAAAGTGATTGTGTGATCATGTGATAGAGTAACAGTGATTGTATGATCATGTGCTAGAGTAACAGTGATTGTGTGATCATGTGCGAGAGTAACGGTGATTGTGTGATCATGTGCTAGAGTAACAGTGATTGTGTGATCATGTGCTAGAGTAACAGTGATTGTGTGATCATGTGCTAGAGTAACAGTGATTGTATGATCATGTGCTAGAGTAACAGTGATTGTATGATCATGTGCTAGAGTAACAGTGATTGTGTGATCATGTGCTAGAGTAACGGTGATTGTGTGATCATGTGTTAGAATAACTATGATTATGTGATCAAGTGTAGAGTAATGGTGATTGTGTGATCATGTGCTAGAGTAACAGTGATTTTTTGATCATGTGCTAGAGTAACGGTGGTTGTGTGATCCTGTGCTAGAGTAACTGTGATTATGTGATCAAGTGTAGAGTAAGGGTGATTGTGTGATCATGTGCCGAAATAACTGTGATTATGTGATCATGTGTAGAGTAACAGTGACTGTGTGATCATGTGCTATAGTACCGGTGATTGTGTGATCATGTGCTAGAGTAACGGTGATTGTGTGATCATGTGTAGAGTATCGTTGATTGTGTGATCATGTGCTAGAGTAACAGTGATTGTGTGATCATGTGCTATATTGCTATATTGGTGATTGTGTGATCATGTGCTATAGTACCGGTGATTGTGTGATCATGTGCTAGAGTAACAGTGGTTGTGTGATCATGAGCTAGAGTAAAAGTGATTGTGTGATCATGTGCTAGAGTAACAGTGATTGTATGATCATGTGCTAGAGTAACAGTGATTGTGTGATCATGAGCTAGAGTAAAAGTGATTTTGTGATCATGAGCTAGAGTAAAAGTGATTGTGTGATCATGTGCTAGAGTAAAAGTGATTGTGTGATCATGTGATAGAGTAACAGTGATTGTATGATCATGTGCTAGAGTAACAGTGATTGTGTGATCATGTGCGAGAGTAACGGTGATTGTGTGATCATGTGCTAGAGTAACAGTGATTGTATGATCATGTGCTAGAGTAACAGTGATTGTATGATCATGTGCTAGAGTAACAGTGATTGTATGATCATGTGCTAGAGTAACAGTGATTGTGTGATCATGTGCTAGAGTAACAGTGATTGTGTGATCATGTGCTAGAGTAACAGTGATTGTATGATCATGTGCTAGAGTAACAGTGATTGTATGATCATGTGCTAGAGTAACAGTGATTGTGTGATCATGTGCTAGAGTAACGGTGATTGTGTGATCATGTGTTAGAATAACTATGATTATGTGATCAAGTGTAGAGTAATGGTGATTGTGTGATCATGTGCTAGAGTAACAGTGATTTTATGATCATCTGCTAGAGTAACGGTGGTTGTGTGATCCTGTGCTAGAGTAACTGTGATTATGTGATCAAGTGTAGAGTAAGGGTGATTGTGTGATCATGTGCCGAAATAACTGTGATTATGTGATCATGTGTAGAGTAACAGTGACTGTGTGATCATGGGGTAGACTAAATGTGATAGGTTGGGCGAGACATAGGGATGTGGAACCTATGACAATAAATTGAGAACATCGGAAGGAATGTACAGTAGATGAGGGTAAATTATGGCGGATTAGCAGAGTGTTTCAGGTTTGTTGGTGCACCCAAATCTAATACTAAAGTAGTAAGAGAGATATCACTTTTTCTTCTGACTCTTTAACCTACCCTGACGTCACAAGTCCAAGCCACCGATACGAGGAAAGAAACAAGTAATGGGGCAAGGGCCAAGAATGACTAATTTTTTCTAGTCCAACCTCAACAACAGATACTTTATGGTCTATATATCACATAGATTATAATAACTTTTTTATTTTTAGAGCTTTTCTCACATCCAAAAATAATAGCTCCCCCATACATTATAGTAGAAGATGATGACCTGAGCTGTGTCAGAAGACTCAATCCTCTCAGAGGTGATACAGAACTGAAATTTGCCTTCTACAGAGATGGACGGAAAGTGCAGGAATTCAGCTCTTCCGACAGTACAGGGTCCCGTCTGTTCAGTCGGAGGATCCTGGGAATTACACCTGCGAGGTGATGACTCCCACGATAAGGAAGATGAGTGATGTGTCATATATCCATGTACAAGGTGACTGAAGCTTGGTCTGTCTTGTCTCGAATATATTCCACATTTTTTACTTACCGGTATATCTCATCTGATATTTCATCTTCTAGAACTGTTCTCCTTTCCAGAAATTGAGGTGGACCTGCATAGAATATTAGGGCATGAGCTGACCCTAACGTGTGTCACCAGACTGAACCCTCTCCGACGCGGTAAAGAACTACAGATTACCTTCTATAGAAATGGCCAGGAGGTGCAGCAATCGAGATCATTGGACACATACACAATTCAGTCCGCTCGGCTGGAGGATTCTGGGAATTATACCTGTGCGGTTGTAGCATCAGCGTCTCTGCCCCTTGCTAGGCAGAGACGCCGTCCCTCTCACCTCCCCGCTCCTGGCGCGGCGTCCTCTAGCGCTTCTCTCCCCGCTGCTTCCGGCACGCGCTCCTTCCCCAGCTGTGTGCTTAGGGCGCGCGCGCGGTCCCCCTCTCTTAAAGGGACCGCGCACGCCGTCCTAAGGAGTCCCCGGCCAATTGCCGGAGGATCTCCCATATATAAGGCACCTCCTCCAAAATGGAGGTGTCCGAGCAAAGTTGTTTGCACTGTGTCTGATCTGTGCTTCAGCCCTCAGGTCCCGCTGGTAGCCTGACTTCTCGTCCTGCCTGCCAGCCTGTTATCTGCCCGTTACCTGCCGAGCCTGCCAGCCTGCTCACCTGGAGCGCTCACCTGTTACCTGCCTGTTACCTGCCTTGGCTATCTGTCCACTCACCTGAGAGCATTCGCCTGCCTTGTCTGTCAGACCGCTCACCTGGGAGCGCCCACCAGTTACCTGCCTCGTCTGTCTGCCCGCTCACCTGGGAGCACCCATCTGTTACCTGCTGTGTCCGTCAGCCCGCTCACCTGGGAGCACCCGCCTGTTACCTGCCTCGTCTGTCTGCCCGCTCACCTGGGAGCGCCCACCTGTTACCTGCCAGTGACCTGCCTCGTCTGTCTGCCCTCTCACCTGGGAGCACCCGCCTGTTTCCAGCCAGCCTGCCTGGAGACCCTGCCGTCACTTGCTGTGACCACCTTCCTGGTAAACCTAAAGACTTCTACTTGCCCTGCTTTCTCGAACTGTGACCACCTGTCTGCTACCAGAGACTTCCGCCTGCTTGCTGTGTCCATCCGTCATACCGGTCAGTCCCAGCCATCTGACCCGTGGGAGCCACCTGCTCTCTTACAAGGTCGTCCCCAGAGTAGCACCTGGTCCCTCAGCCCGGATCCTCCCTGGTCACGGTGTCGTTAGCTGCCGTACGACCAGGGTCGGTTCGGGTAGATACTTAGTCACGCCCCTCTGGGTCCCTCCTTGCACCTCGGCACAGAGGTTCCACCACCCGGACCCGCAACAGCGGTGTCGACGGTGTCTGGTCTTACAAGGAAAATGAGCAACATCTCATATGTCCATATACAGGGTGAGCCATTACAGGGGTATATAATGCAAGATATCTCCCCAGACTAGATGGATCTGATCATTTCTATAAACGTAAAAGTAATTTACAATAAGTTCAGGATATTAAAGGGGCTCTGCACATAAGACAACCTCTGTTATAAGACTAGAAGATACAAGAAATCTCACAGTTAAAACCCTGAACAATCATCTGCAACCTGCAGAACAACCAGGGAGCAAATATTTAACAGGGCAAATGTATTAAGGGGAAGTGTTGGGTTGAGGGATGACACCTTACTGTGATCTCAGAATTTCCTTATATGGCATTTGAAGATGACATTCGACCTTAAAGAGGACCATAAATATGTAAGTTTTCTGGTGTAAAAGCCGCTGTTCTCCTCAATCCAGCTATGTTTTTCTTTTCTTCCTGCGCCTGTCCGCTCCTTGAGATATGGACCTTTCTTCTCTGTAGGTAAATCTAGTCTTTTTAGACAAGTGGGAGTGGCCCTCGACTCTTCACTGTTGGTGTGTTCTTGAGTACCACGTGTAGCACCCTGAGGATTCGGCTGCTACAGGAGTATTGCACCTCAACCCAGAGGTGTGATATTCCACTCCCGGGTAAGGAAGGAGTGTGGAACTGAGCTCAGATAGACTGCATGCACTACATACATCCCATTCCAGAGGAGCAGGCCGACGGCACTCCCACTTAGAAATGTGCAGGTGCGACCGAGCCTGTTCCTGGCTGGAGTGGGAGGGGGGAGGAACATCCCATGTAGTGTAGGGGCAGATAGGGGGAGCAGTCTGGGTAGTGGTAGGAGCTCATTGGGTGCTGGTCACCTGAGCTCACACATAGAGGGCTATATAAGGTGGGCACCAACTAGGATCAGGGTCAGACGCAGAGGAGCCTGTCAGTCAGTCAGTCAGCTGCAGAGAACAAGTCTGCTGCAGAGGAAGTCAGCCTGCAGCAAGGGAGCAGAGCAGACCTGAGCCTGAAGAGAGAGAGAGTGGAGTGCAGAAAGACCCAGAGGGGGGACAAAGAAGGGACCCAAGAACCCAAATAAGAACACCGGGTGAGGAGTCAGCAGAAGGGTACCGGAACCCAAGCTGGTGGGGGTAAAGACATTCCCCAGCCAGAGACCGGAGACCGTGGGCAGTGTCTGTCACGGTCACCCACTACATTCACCCTGAAGGCACACCACATGGAGGGTCAGGGAACCTGAGGCCAAAGGTTGCCCAACAGAAGGCCCGAGGGAGCTGGATTTAGGTGAATCACTGGTGGGGACGGCTGAAGAAAGGACAGAGGGAGAGCTCAGGGCCACGCTCCGGACTTGTTTGGGGGTTGGCCGGATCCAGGACCTGGTGGACGCAGCACGGCTCGGGAGGTCACTTGGAGCTAGAGTGACCAGGAACATCTGCAGTAAGTAAAGACCCTTAACTGCACTACCCGAGTCTGTCATCATTACCGGCTGCACCGCACCACCACAACCCCCATCCTCTGCGCCTGTCCCCTCTGAGGCTATACCCCTCCCGTTGGGGGTTATCCCACCAAGCTGCACATCCACCATCAGCCTCAGCGGACCCTGCTGCAGCGGCGGCCACAGTGACCGCATTACAACGGGTGGCGTAGTCGACACAAAAGAACTCTTATAACATCAGTAAGGACTGCCACATAACCCTGAGCTTGACGCCCTGGGCACGGGACCGGGTCACAGCCGCTCGGAGACTACAACCCCCCATCTGATCCGGTGCCGGGTATTCCCCTCAAAAAGGAATATGTCCCAGGGGGCGCGTCAACTTTGGCGTAGTCGGCAGGATTACGTGCCCGCAACACCCGGGTACTGCGTGCCTGAAGAAAAGTGCAAGTTTACCTCAGAAAGAAGTCTCCCGCCGGTTCCGGAGGGTCCACGCCATCGGACTCCATCACCAGTCGTTTCCCGCCGATTGTCCGCCATTTCCAGCTTGTTCCCGCCATCTGCAGAGTTTCCCGCCACTGGGCGACGCTTCCCGCCAAAACCGCAGATTTCCCGCCTTGGAAGAGCAGCGGACGCCATTATGGGCGTGCCAAAGGAGGGCAAGAGGCCACATCCCATCGTGGGCCAGGACCGAAAATGGCGCCAAAAGTGGAAACCGCCCCCACCAACAGAGACTGTGATGCTGGAGGTGTCTGTCAGCGTGAAAGAACTCCCCCTGGAGCTGACAGTCACCGAGTTGCCCCGGGACCGCCCTCGAAGTGGGAGGAGACGAAAGAAAAGAGCAAAGATGGGTGTCGCTTGGAGCAGTCTAGAACGAGCGCACCCGGAGGCAAGAGGTCTAATGAGGAGTAGCGGAGAAGCTCACCCGGAGTCGAGGAGAGAAAGAGTGGACCCGGGAATGGAGCGGCAGCAGAGCAGCACCGGCCCGCTGGCCAGGAGCCTGCTGGAGGAAGAAGGAGGAGAGCAGAGCAGCACCGGCCCGCTGGCCAGGAGCCTGCCGGAAGCAGAGCAGAGCAGCACCGACCCGATGGTCAGGAGCCTGCTGGAGTCAACAACCCCGCTAGGCTTAGCGGAGATCCTGGCGCAGCTTCCCCGAGATCGGGAGTGCGCGCGGAGTGCCCTGGAGGGCCTCGCGGGAAGGATGGCCCGAGTGCAGAGGGAGATCCTGGCGGAGTGGGGCCGGGAGATGGCCCAGCAAGCTGGAACCCGTCCACTTAACCCGCTCCCTTGGAAGAAGACATCGACTGCCTCTGCGGATGACGCGGGAGGACCCAAGGCCGGAGACGGCGCAGAAGAGGGAGCGAGACGCATGGCAGCAGGTAAGGGGGATGCCTATACCCCATACCGGAAGACCGCTTACCTGCCCCAGCTCCCCGTCGCAGAGCCCGAAGGTCCCCCGGCCGTACCCGAGACCGCCATGACATCGCCACCGACTAGGCCCCGACCGGAAGCCGCCGTCGCGACCCCGATGACGTCACGCATCGTGACCCGGAGCGTGGCGCCGGAAGAGGAGCCTCCGGCCTGGTCACAGGGCCTAGCATTTCCGGGCGCCGCATCCAAAGCAGAGCCATCTACCTCCGCGGAGCCTCCGGCCTGGTCGCAAGGCCAGGTAACCCAGGGCGCCGCCGTCCTAACGGTGCCCTTCACCTTCCAGGTGCCCCAGGCCTGGCCGCAAGGCCTGGGCAACCCGGGCGCCACCACCACCGCGCCCGCGCCCGTAATACCTAGGGTGCCACATCTGGGAGAGGACCCCTTCAGCCAGCTAACGTGGCCGGACGGTCGGCCTTTCATCTGGCCCGAAGGATTCTTGGAGCTGGAGCGGCAGAAGCAACTAGGTCCCCTGTGTGAGCCCCTGATCCCGGCTCCAAAGCCCGTGACTCGGGTCTCGCCTCCCCTAGAAGAGGCTCAATTTGCGTGGGACCCCAAGGGAGAAGATCTGATGGGGTTCACCGGAGAGACTCGGGCAGCTGCAGCAGCGCGCACAGAGTGTTGCCGTCAACAGCTGGCAGAGTTCAAGAGAGAGCGGGAGGAGAGGCAGGCCAAAGAGCAATGGGCCCAGACCCGCAGCGCGGAGCAAAAGAGTCGGACCAGAAGGGACCCCCGTGCAGCAGATCGTCCCCGTACCATCGGGACGGTAATAAAGTTTAATGCGCAGCATGGGTGGGGCTTCATAAGGGACCGGAACACCATGGGTGACGTCTTCGTTACACGACGGGACGTCGAGTCCCACCTGCCAGAGGGTCACAAAGGCCGTGACCTCTACGTCGGTGATGAGGTAACGTTCACCCGGCACAAGTGTGCCAAGGGACCTTACGCCCTCCACGTGCATCGCTTGACGGAGGAGGAGTTGCGGTGCGAGGAGGAGGAGCAAGAGGACCCGGACGGGTCTGAAGAAACCACCAGCCGTAAGATAAGAGCAGGAGGCAGACGCCGTTGAGTGCGGCAGAGCAGGAGACTGTATATAGTTGCCTGTCGGGGCACAGTGAATCGGAACTGAAACTGGAACTGTTGTTGCTGCTAAAATAGTCCCCGTTGGGACCAGCGAACTGTTACCTGTAACCCTTTCCATACCAGGCTGAGGACTGTGAGCAGCCATCCCTTTCCCTTTACCTGGCCGGGGACTGAGAACGGCCAAAATTCCCTGTACATAGTTGCGCTTGCTAAAGCGCCCCCTACCGGTTTTATAGGAAAAACCATTTTTCTAAAAGACTGTCGCACTCTACCTGGTCACGAGTTGCACGGTGACCAGAGGAACAGAAGAGAGAAAGAGACGACGAGAATGTTGTTTACCTGAAAAAGTTTATATATATATTTATATAGTATTTCGTATAAAATTTAATATGTTTTACATGTTTATAAAATGTTGTATGTTTTGGTGTTTTTTGTCTTTGCAGCCCGAGGACGTGCTGTGATTTACCAGGGGGGAATGTAGCACCCTGAGGATTCGGCTGCTACAGGAGTATTGCACCTCAACCCAGAGGTGTGATATTCCACTCCCGGGTAAGGAAGGAGTGTGGAACTGAGCTCAGATAGACTGCATGCACTACATACATCCCATTCCAGAGGAGCAGGCCGACGGCACTCCCACTTAGAAATGTGCAGGTGCGACCGAGCCTGTTCCTGGCTGGAGTGGGAGGGGGGAGGAACATCCCATGTAGTGTAGGGGCAGATAGGGGGAGCAGTCTGGGTAGTGGTAGGAGCTCATTGGGTGCTGGTCACCTGAGCTCACACATAGAGGGCTATATAAGGTGGGCACCAACTAGGATCAGGGTCAGACGCAGAGGAGCCTGTCAGTCAGTCAGTCAGCTGCAGAGAACAAGTCTGCTGCAGAGGAAGTCAGCCTGCAGCAAGGGAGCAGAGCAGACCTGAGCCTGAAGAGAGAGAGAGTGGAGTGCAGAAAGACCCAGAGGGGGGACAAAGAAGGGACCCAAGAACCCAAATAAGAACACCGGGTGAGGAGTCAGCAGAAGGGTACCGGAACCCAAGCTGGTGGGGGTAAAGACATTCCCCAGCCAGAGACCGGAGACCGTGGGCAGTGTCTGTCACGGTCACCCACTACATTCACCCTGAAGGCACACCACATGGAGGGTCAGGGAACCTGAGGCCAAAGGTTGCCCAACAGAAGGCCCGAGGGAGCTGGATTTAGGTGAATCACTGGTGGGGACGGCTGAAGAAAGGACAGAGGGAGAGCTCAGGGCCACGCTCCGGACTTGTTTGGGGGTTGGCCGGATCCAGGACCTGGTGGACGCAGCACGGCTCGGGAGGTCACTTGGAGCTAGAGTGACCAGGAACATCTGCAGTAAGTAAAGACCCTTAACTGCACTACCCGAGTCTGTCATCATTACCGGCTGCACCGCACCACCACAACCCCCATCCTCTGCGCCTGTCCCCTCTGAGGCTATACCCCTCCCGTTGGGGGTTATCCCACCAAGCTGCACATCCACCATCAGCCTCAGCGGACCCTGCTGCAGCGGCGGCCACAGTGACCGCATTACAACGGGTGGCGTAGTCGACACAAAAGAACTCTTATAACATCAGTAAGGACTGCCACATAACCCTGAGCTTGACGCCCTGGGCACGGGACCGGGTCACAGCCGCTCGGAGACTACAACCCCCCATCTGATCCGGTGCCGGGTATTCCCCTCAAAAAGGAATATGTCCCAGGGGGCGCGTCACCACGCACACTTGGCTAAAAAGACTACATTTAGATTCAGAGAAAAGGAGGCCATATCTCAGGAACGGAGAGGCGTAGGTACAAAAGAAAAACAACGCTGGATTCAGGAGAACAGCGGCATTTACACCAGGTAAAATATTACATATCGCGAGTGACGGATCTTCTATAAGTCTGATTGTTACATTAAGGATCCATTGTCTACTAGGTTGAGCCAATGAATAATACCCACCCCCATATAAAGCAGGGCAGACTATGAATGTCACGTATAATTCCTCTTTTTTTTATCCCCCTCTGTCAGACTACACCAACCAGAATATAATGAGACTGGTGCTGTCCGGACTGACACTAATGGCTGCCGCCTGCGTTCTCCTCTATCACAAAGAATCACAACATGTAACTTCACGTGATGCCGAATGACAGGATGATGTCCATGGAGATGGTGACAGCTTTATCAATCACTGTGCAATTCTCCATCTAACCACACAGAGGCGCCAGTGAGCAATTGCTATATACTGTTACAAAACTTCTGGCTTGGATCCGGATGTCTCCAGGACAGAGGGCATTAGATGTTAGGGCAGCGAGGTTTCCTTACTTTGCCATTTTTTTCAGTTTGACTTTCTATTATGAATAAAATGAAAATGATCACAACTTTCTGATGTTTCATCTCATTCAGTGTTCATAAATGTAACAGCAGCATGCTGGGATCTAGGAGATCATTCCAGCCCCAATCCACCTTTATGTGCAATGTCAACTTTTGACATAAGTGGGTGAAGGTGCATTAGTGCAACGCTTTTGTCGGCAACGATGTCTGGAATCCTAGACTTCTGCCGCTACTTGTATCTCCCAAAGATATTCCCCATGCTTACAATTGTGCGCACAATCAATAGTAGGATTTGGGTCTCAACCTCACATTGCGAAAGAATAAAATACAGTGGTGGTCCTGATAGACTACTATCAATAAAGTATTGATGCAAAGATATGTGTCTGAACGATCCTCCTGTGTGAGTAGCTTGCATTGGAACGTTGATTAGCCGTACGTGCCCGCATTCTCCACCAAATTAATAAGGAAAACTTAAAAACAAACTTTCTTGTTTGATCATGAAAATAGTGTGAAAGTCTATTTACCTAATAGTAGAAAATAATTTAAGAAAGAATTATCAAAAAACGTTAAAGAACCCCATGGCTATGTGTAATCTACACATGATTGGCTTTTAAGTCAAATCCCTGAATAAATGTCAATGAGTAGTTTTCATGTCATATTTTTAACAATTCACACATATAACACGAGGAATATATTGTCTAGAAACCCACACTTCTTTTGAACAACCACCACAATTTGAAATCTTTGCAACAGGATGGCCTTGTTGTCGTCTGTGTGTACAATGTGTTAGAAATAATTTTCACACTTATTTTTCATTATTACAAAAGGCAGAACTTTTTTTTATGCAACTAATACATTTTATTTGCTAAGTATGAACGATCCCTTTAAGTGCTTAAAGTAAATCTCCGTATTTTAACAGGCATCGATGTATAAGAAGTATGAATTGGGCTCCCCCTAGTGGTAGCTGCATGCATCGCTTTAGATTCTAATTCTAGTTTTATATCAGGGATTTGAAATTCCATAACATCTCTTTATCATTAGTAATGTGACGCCCAGCTGCGATTGGTATCACAGATCCTAGAAGGGTGTATTGATGGATTCCTCCACTAGAGGCCCTCATAACCATTCACACATCTCCACCTTCCACCTCAGACCACCAGAGGGAGCCCATTAGGGATAGATAAATAGGGAAGGTGGAGCCAGGCAGCAGTTAGTTGGAGTCAGAGTCTGGTTTAGCAGTGAGACCAGTGCAGTCTGAGAAGAGTTACCTTAGAGGACAAAAGCCTGTTCCAGCTCCTGCAATTGCTATCCTGCAGTGGAGCTTCCAGATCAAGACTCAGTGTAGCTCAAAGGAGGGAGCTTTAGGTGTGCCGGCACCATAAGATCGGTGAAGTGCGGCAAGCTGCCGTTAGTGTGAGTAGCCTACTGAGGGCCCGAGTAGGCCGAAGGCGAGTGGAGAGTTAGTACATAGGGGGCAGAGGAGCTTAACTGGCTCACCACGAAGCAGTTACCGGACACCGGGTCCGAAGTTTACCGGGATCTCCACGACCCAGTAAGGTATAACCGGAATCTCTGGGGAACTACAAGTCCCAGGATCGTAACAGAGCCAGGAGACACATAGGCCCGCAGCTAAGGTGCGTGTACTCCAGGAAAAGGCCCTACCACATGGTCAGCCAGCGCAGGACAGAGACAAAGTTAGGCCTAGCTCCAGGCAGGTCAGAAGCTTACTACGCAGAAGCAAGAAACAGGAGGCCCAAAACCCGCTCATTGGGGAGGATCCTGACGTGCACCCTTCACCCTACAGTGCTCCGGGATGTGCCTAAATTTCCATCAGTAAAAGGTACTGAAGTGACTATCGTGTCTGTCCCTGTTCTTGCTCTGACCCGGCTGGGTCTCGCCTGTCCTACATTCCCTGTCATACACTGCCCTGAGGCCTAGCTCCACCTGTGGGGAGCAATACCATCAAGCTGCCTTATCATCGGCCTCAGTGGACTACGCAGCGCTGGTGATCCTCACCAGAAGCCACAGGTGGCGTCACGAACTTTTATAAAATAAACAATTATTAACGCTTTTAAAGAGAGACCCCAGGGTACGGGCCCGGGAGCCAACCACCGCGACATCCCCAAGGCTAAAGGCCCGGGTAACCGAGTAATTCCTATTTCCCCTGGGCGAGTCAGTAATATACATGTAGACTATGGATGCAATCATCAGCTCAGAGTTATTTGGTCAACCTCGTAGTAAAAATGTGAATGGCATCACTTCCCCGTCTGATTCATGTCAGGGTCAGCATTTTTACAGGGCATCAATAAAGTACTCATAAACTTTTTTTTTTTGCATGACCCTTTGCTTCTTCTTATACTTCTGCTATAAAATTGGGAAGTTAGTGGCTATTTCCATTTTTTGGTTTACGAAACAGCCAGGAAACTGACCTCATAAAAAATGTGACTGCGCCATGCCCATCCTGGCTACAGTCATAATACTAAGAAGTTATTGCGATAAAGCTAAAACTTCTAACAACTGGAGGAATACGACTACTTAACTAAGATCTGGGGAGAAGATGTAAGACAGAAGTGGATATTTAAGAAACCTATAATACAAGTATATGAGTGTGATAATGGATTGGCGGAAACTCTCGTACTTCTGTCTTCTCATTTCAGTATTGAATATCAGAGGACTTGGTGAGTAAAATACAGCCGCATGATATTTCCACCACTTTTAAGACAGAAATAAATTTAACAAGCTTGAAACTTTTCCGTGCAAAATTGAATTGGGGACTAGTCTATGTCTTAAAGTCTTCTAGACATTTGTTAAAGGGGTATATTTAAGTTTAATAGGGGATAACTTTCCAATCGTTGGTTCTACCTGTGATCCCAAGATCCAAAGCAATGAAAAGCCCCGGCTGAATGAAGCAGAGGTTGGTCATGTGCACTGCCAAACCATTCATCCTTATGGGAGTGCCAAAGACTAGCTGATCGATGCGGTCGGCAATCTCCCTTTAAGACTGAGTGTAGCAGCAATGTGCATGATTGACCACTGCCCTACTCAGCCAGGGCTCATCATAACCCTGGTTCTCAAAATTGCTGGGGGCCTCGGCAGTCGAAGAGTTACCCCTTATCCTTTGTGAGTGTATAACAGTGAAATTATCATGTAGTGAAGAATGCAATTTAGCTTTTTAGGTTGAAAAAATTCACCAAAAGTGTTGATGCCTATGGCTCACTGTTAGTGTTTCTTCCTCTCATACCGCAGAGTCTAAGTTTGAGTGCACTGCCAAACTACTCATCCTTATGGGAATACCAAAGACTAGCTGAGCGATGCGCTTGGCAATCTTCCTTTAAGACTGAGTGGAGCGACAGTGCGCATGATCGACCACTGCTCTACTCAGCCAGGACTCTTCATCACCCCGGTTTTCAGAATTGCTGGGGGCCACGGCAGTCGGAAAGTTACCCCTTATCTATCAGTGAAATGAACTTGCAGTGAAGAATGCTATTTAGCTTTGTAGGTTGAGAAAATTCCCCAAAAGTGTTGATGCCTGTGGCTCACTGTTAGTGTTTCTTCCTCTCATACCGCAGTGTCTGAGTTTTAGTTCCAGTTTGCAAAGTCTGGAAACTATTATTGTTTTCTTTTTATCGAATACATTTTTGGACTAAAATGGACATACTAAAAGGCAGGGTAATGGATGTGGTAGCAGTTCTTTCTCTACTACTCATTTAAATTGCCAAATCGTAAAATGAGACAAACTTTTTGGAAAATTTCTGGTACAAATTTTTGGATGCAAAATCAAACAGTCTAAAAATATACCAAAAATGATCAACAGTGTGAGCCACTTTGGTGAATTTTAAAACTGGAGAGATGAGCAAATGAATTCAATGTGAATAAAATTTGTCTTGAATTTTTAGGAATTTGCTGAACTCTGTGAATTCAAACAAAATTTGCAAAAATTACCTAAAATGGCCAACAACATTTTTGTATAGCAAAAGATTGCATCAGCCAGAAAATTATCATATGACTCCAAACGAGGCCAGGCAGGCTTTTCCATAGTGTGTTGCAGCTGTCACAGTCAATCAAGAGGGGCAATCACAGCCAGTATAAAAGCATATGCATGGAATGCAATCTAGATAGTGTGAGGACATCACAACTTAGCTATTGAGACAATGAAAGAAAGTTAATAAGGAGAGCCTTTATAAAAGCAGATGCAAGGAATACAGCAGCCATTTTGTGGTGAATATGGATAGTGAGAGGATGCCACTGCTCATAGGTTAGTTTAGAGATACGAAGAAGAGGCCATATAACACTAAAGAAACAGTACAGATAGTGTGTGACAGGACAGCAGTGTGTGAGTAAAAGAGTAAAATGCTTAACTAATGGAAAGAGAGATAAAGGAGACCTCAAAGTGTCATACTCGTCATATCAAGGCAATTTGGAGGCCTTGGAGAACTTTTCATTTGCAGGTAATCCATTTGCTGACAATCAATTACTGGCAAAATTTGAATTCGGCTTTCTAATAGTAAAGCAGCACTTCCACCTGAGTGAAAATTCTTTCATATGTAAAATGTGGCGCCCCGCTGCGCAGAGGTGCCACAGAACCCAGAAGGGTACATGGATGGACTTCTCCACAAGAGGCCCTCACACATTCACACACCTCCACCCTACCACCTCAGACCAGCAGAGGGAGCCCGTTAGGGACATATATAGGGAGGGTGGAGCTAGGCAGCTCAGTTAGTTGAAGTTCAGTGTTCAGAGACAGAGAGGAACACAGCTCAGAGATGAGCAGAAAGCGTGCTGACGCTCAGAGAGCAGAGTAGAGGCAGCGAGCTGGCTGCTGTGCTTAGGTGAGCCAAGGCCTACAGCGCGTGTGAAGGTCTAGTGAGGGCCCTGAGTGGGCCGAAGGCAGAGAGGAGAAGGAAGAAGTAGTGAGGGGGCAGAGGAGCATACCAGGCTCACCCCGAGTTATATACCAGACACCGGGTCCGCGCCTACAGGGACCCTTTATACCCAGTAGGAACCACCGGAACCCCTGGAGGACTACATGTCCCAGGTTCACCAAACGCTGACTACAGTACCAGGGCTAGGAGTCACGGAGGTCCCAGCGTCCAGGGAGAGTGATCTCCAAAGAGAAGGCCCTACCACCAGGTCAGCAGGTGCTAAGAGAGACAGTAACCAAGCTAGGCCTAGCTCCAGGCAGGTCAGAAGCTTAGAGAACAAAGCAACGGATCAGGAGGCCCTATACCCGCTCACTGGGGAGAGAGTCCAAAAGTGCGCCCTTCGCCTGGAGTACCCTGGACCGTGCCTGCAGCATCACCAGTAAAGGTACTGAAGCTTACCCCCATGTGAGTGTCCGTCTTTCCTCCAGGACCGTCCTGCCGTCTCTCCCCTGCACCACCATCCATTACCCCCCACGCTGCCCTGGAGCTAGCTCTACCTGTGGAGAGCCACACCATCCCTGTTGCCGTAACACCAGCTCCAGAGGACTGCTCCGCAACGATGGCACCCCTTGGCCGCATTCCAAAGGTGGCATCACGAACTGTCCAAATCCCCCATATCTATCCCCTTTTACTGACCGCCCTGGGTCACGGACCGGGCCAGCCACCGTGATAACCCCCATACCGGCAACCAGAGGCCCGGCTGCCGAGTACCCCGCGGCCCAGGGGGCGCGTCAATAACAGCACACCATGTGGACAGGAGGGGTATTACAACTGAAAATAACACAAAACATTATAATTGAATAAGAGTCATCATGATGTTCCAAATTCAAATTACAAGACATTAGTTCATCTCAACTTTATCGTCTAAATTTGCGCTGTCTAAAAATGACACAATTTTAGTAAATCTCCCACAGAATTTTAATACATGTTCCCAAAGTTTAGTGAATTGTATTAGTGATCCAAAAGGTCTTATGTGTTTTTTTGAGATTAAGGAGAATGGAATATAGAGGGGAGAATAGGAAAAGGAAGGAAAGAGAGATGTTCTCGAAATTTCTTGAACGCTTGATGCTCAAATCTTGAAAACTGTGAAGAATTAATACACAAGTAAATCCGGAATACTTCTTTATTTAACCCTTTATGTTTTTCTAGGAGCAGATGTCAGACCTTTGGTGATTTTTACATCTAACTGGAGTGAAATATTATACGAGGATCCAGTGATCTTATTATGTGATGTGGGGTCTGGTGTCCTGGAGAAACAGAGGTATTCCTGGTATAAAGATGGGTCACTATTAACAGATGAAGTTCAGCAGAGCTTGAAGATTCACTCTGTTCATCGAGAGGATTTAAGCGATTACCAGTGTAGGACCAGCAGTGGTGTCCTCAGTCCTCGTGTCACATTGAACGCAAGTGCAAGTAAGCAGCCATCTCATCCGAGCAAACTACTAACGTCATATCCAGAGAAAATTCATTATTGTGTACTCACCGTTATTATTGCAGGTTTTCTCATCCTGCAGAGACCCCCAGTTATCTATGCAGGAGACCCCCTGACTCTGAGATGTCACAGTTCAATTGGATTTGAAGGAATAAACACAACATTTTACAAGGAAGATAAAGAAATAAAGTTCTCGGTCAATGATTCGGAGTTACATATAGTTACAGCAGTTGAGGGTTCATCCGGGAAATACAAGTGTACTAAACTGGTTGGAAAAAATAATCAATATCACATCTACAATGCAGAAACATACATCTCAGTATTGGGTAAGTCTATAATGAAAAAAAACATGGCTACTAGAGCTCCCTCTAGTGGTCGCCTCAGACAGGTAAAATCACCCAGATTCACTCATTTTGGAAGCAGGTAGAATACAATTGGTAATTAGATTTTTTTTCATAATAAATAAGAGCAATTAAGCATGGTTATATATTGTATAATTGATTATTTTTGTAGACCCTGTGTAATATTTGATAGAACATGAGGGATCCTGCAACCACTCCTGGTAATATCAGCTACTCACTGAGTCAGAAACTTACTGAATACTAATAGAGAGTATAGTAAGCATGCTCTATGACATGTCCAAAGGGGCATTTCCATTGTTTCCATTGTTTCGAGTGTATAACAGCACACCATGTGGCCAGGAGTGGTATTATAATTGAAAATATTATGACATTACTAATACTTGAAGAGTCATCATTCATGATGCTCTAAGATTTTAGGATCACAAAATGTTGCAATCTATTTCAGGACGTTCTTCTTCAGGGAATGGATTCGATCACATTATCATTGCCGGAGCTACAATTGGGACTCTAGTAGCCATTTTCATCCTCTTTCTTATTTTTTTCTGGAAGTGTAGAAATAAAAAAACTGCACTATCTTCATGTCAAGAACAGCAAGTAACCAGCGCACCAATAGCAGGTAACTAATTTTTAGAAAAGAGAGTGCTTATGTCATGGTAATATTGGTGGGTTCGGAGGATTATTTTTGGGTGGCCAATATGGTTGAAGCATCATAGTAGGGTAAGTAAGAGAGGCGAAGAATCATCGAATACAGAAGTTATTGTAGAACTAAAGTCATTGGCCAATGGGGAGGTCACCAATTATGTCTATTAAAATTGGGGAAGTGTGATTATTGTAGGCTACGGCTGTCCTCTTCGCAGAACCAAATTGTTCACTTCCTGCAGAAAAGACTGAAGGACCAATGGGGGTACTGAGCAGTTATCGTGTACCCTCACTAGCATGCTAATCCTTTCTTTATCAAGGAGGACATTTGGAGAGGGATGCATACGGAGAGCTTAGAAAAAACATGCAGGTGGTAACCATGGTGAGACGGGATTTTTTTTGGATAGTACAAAAGTTTTACAGTGGATTTACATTTTTCAGTTGGCTTTGACACCTAAACAATGTCAACATATTGTTTTTTGATTTTGTAGCTGCTCCTGATGAGGATATCTGCTATATCTTTCTCAATATGGACCACTTGCAGACAGGTTGGTGTTGTACCCTCTATTTCAAAACCGCTGTCCAAGGTTGCCATATATTCCACAGGAGATAGTCAAGGTGGAACTAGGACAATAGTCTACCAGTCCGACTGTATGAACTGGTGATAGAGATGAGCGAGCGTGCTTGCCACTGCTCTATACTCCATCGAGTATCTAGGTGCTTGGTCATGTTCAGTACTCGATCTAGTATTGCAGGTGCTTGAGCGGCATGCTTGAATCCCCGCCCCGCATGTTTGGCGCCTGTTAGACAGCCAATGAACATGAAGGAATTGCCCGCCATGCAGAGTGATGCCGTAGTCATGTTGGCTACTGGCATTACTGTGATTAGCTGACCTCATCACGTCATGGGGTGTAATATAAAACCCGGTGACGCGATGGTCGGCACAGTGTGTTCAGGAAGCAGTTCAGTGAGAGTTGGTAAAGGAGGGAGAGTGTAGTTAAGAGCAGGTGCAGTATATAGTCAGGGTTTAATAATATTGCTATTGCAGTACTTGCATACTTCTGCAGCATTAAAACAACGGTCCTTTTCAGGGCAAAATATTTTACTTTCTGAAGTAAAACTGCTGTTACCTGCATTCAGTGGAGGGAAAGTTTAGGATTATTGCAGTACTAGTATACCACCACTGCTGCTACACCTTTAAAACAACAGTCCTTTTCAGGGCTAAATATTTTTTTCCCTATTAATACTGTAAACTTTGCATGCATATATACCTAATTTAAAAAATGCAAGGGATTTAAAATATTAAGGGATGGGAAAGTAGACGTGCTGCTGATGGTCCATGCAGAGGCCGAGGCGTGGGCCAGGTGAAACTGTGCCTGCAGCGAGAACACAATAAACACGCTTATCCATGAGACCTAGCTTCCTGTCCCACTTTGCAGGGTGGCATGAGACACCACTCTTACATCCCGAACAGTGCGAACAGGTGGTCGGTTGGATGGCAGATAATGCTTCCACTATGTTTCCCAGCACCACCCTGTCTTCCACACGGTCCAGTCTCACTAGCCAAGAGTTTGGACCACATAATCCTAACCTTGATCCTCCTTCCTTCCACCATGGCGAGTCCCAGGAGACAAGTGATCCCACACTTAGACATTCTGAGGAGCTCTTTACATTTCTATTTATTGATTCTAGCCTCTCACCCTGCACATTTCAAGAGGGACTTGAGGAGCTTGTGTGTAGTGATGCCCAAATATTTGAGCAGCCACGGTCAATAGAAGATGACTGTGTGAAATGTCAATTGGTGTTTCAAGAGGTGGATGATGATGACACACATTTGCCAATAAGTGATGTTGTTAAGTCAACAAGTCAGGAGGATCAGAGTGTGGAAGTGAAAGACGAGGTGGTGGATGATGAAGTGTAGTACAGAGGGGGGAGAACGCAGCACCGCAACAAGCAGGAAGATGCAGTGGGGTGGCCAGAGGGAGAAGGCGGGCAACTGTTCCCTAGAGCACCAACATGCAGCAAGTTCCCAGGCCAGGGGTTAGGTTTTCCCCAGTCTGGAGCTTTTTTAAAGAAAGTGCAGACGATAAACTAATGGTCATTTGTGCCATACCAAGATTAGCAGGGGCCTGACCCCTACCATCTTGACCACCATCAGCATGCTCAGGCACATGTCATCAAAGCACCCGACTAGTTGGGTTGAACGCCTGGGTCCACAATCAGTGTCTGCGGGTGACACCACTGCCACTTCCCCTATGCTATGTGTTTGTCAATCCCCTGTCCATGATGCAGGCACAGATGCCCCCTGCCCTGCACCTGTCGTTGCACATTCGTAAGCACCATCAGCAACAACGTCCAATTTCTTGTCCTAGTGCAGCTTTCAGTTTCCCTACCCCAGGACTTGGAACGCAAGTGTAAATACCCAGCCACCCACAGGCCCAAACACTAAACAGCCACAATTCCAGACTGCTTGCCCAGGAAATGTTGCCATTTAGGCTTGTGGACACTGAGTTTTTCTGCAACCTCATGAGGGTGGCCATTCCTCGATTCTCAGTCCCCAGCTGCCACTATTTTTCCCAGTGTGCCGTCCCCACCTTACACCAGCACGTGTCCCATAACATCACCCGTGCCCTGACGAAAGTCCACATAACCACCGACGAGTGGACAAGTGCTTGTGGCCAGGGATGCTACATTTCCCTGACTGGGTGTATCTAGTTGAGGCCGGACAGTTTCATTAGACCCTCCTAGCGCCCAGGCCCTAATGTGCGGAGTTGTCTGACAAGGATGGAAAAGTTTTGGAAGATGCTGAAGGAGTACCTTGTGGACCGTACCAGCATCCTCTATGATTCCTCTGTGCCTTATAACTATTGGGTATCCAAGCTGGACACGTCGTATGAATCGCATAAACTGTCTCTCTATGCCTATGAGGTGCTGGCCTGCCCTCCCGCTAGCATTTTGGCAGAACAGGTTTTTAGTGCCACCGGGGGTATTATAACTAATATGCGCATCCACCTGTCAACTGAAAATGCTGACAGGCTGACTCTTATCAAAATGAATAAGGCCAGAATTGGCCCAGAATTCTCAACACCACCGGATGACATCAGTAGAACATAAAGCTAATTCAAATGTACCTTTTTTTTCTGGTGTATTCCTATGCACACCTTCCCACCTTAAAAAGAGTTGCAGTTACTGGGAAAGTCCACATAACCACCAACACGTGGATAAGTGCTTGTGGCCAAGGACGCTACATTTCCCTGACTGGGTGTATCTAGTTGAGGCTGGACCGGGTCCGACCCGGTGGCGGCACACATGCTACCAATGCCGAGGATTGCGGGTCCTTGTTCCACAATGGTTTCCTCCATCTCCTACACCAATTCCTGCACCCCCTCCTCATCCTCCATCTCCAAATTGTCATCCATATCAGTCGCAAGCTGGAAGCACTGCAGCACTGCCTCGGTGAAAGCTCTGCGGAAACTAATTTATTTAGGTGACAAACGGCACACCGCCGCAGAGTTGTTGAAAGGTTTAACAGACCAGACAGATCTGTGGCTCTTGCCGCTGAATGTACAACCAGGCATGGTCGTGTGTGATAATCGCCATAACCTGGTGGTGGCTCTGAAGCTTAGCAAGCTCGCACATGTACCATGCCTGGCCCACATGCTCAACTTAGTGGTTCAGCGGTTTCTGAAAACCTTGTCTGAGCTACTTGTGAAGGTATGCCACTTGTGCGCCCATTTCCGCAAGTCAGCCACAGCTCCTGCTGGTCTGGCAGTGCTGCAACAATGCTTGCAAGTGCTAGCTCACCAACTGGTATGCGACGTAACCACACACTGGAACTCCACATGACATATGTTGGCAAGGCTTTGTGAACTGCAGAAGCAGTAGTTGAATACTAGCTACAACATGCCGGTATTCCGATCAGCTTCCGCACGCAACAACCGATGAGTGGGCATGGATGTTTGACATCTGTGCAGTACTCCTAAACTTTGAGGTATCAACCAAGATTGTGAGCGGTGATGACGTCATAATCGGCATAACCATCCTGCCTCTGTGTCTACTCAAAAGCTTGCTGCTTACAATTAAAGAGGAGGCTCGATCTTCTGGCGTGAGCATGGTTAGTGGTCCCACTGGTCCACGAACCGAGGAGTGCCTGGAGGGGCTTGACTAGGGGCCTCGCCAGATCCGACCCTGGCTCATACAGCAGCTTAGTCGACTCCGTGAACTAAGGAGTGATGAGGGAGGTGGCCCAGGTGCAACTCCAGGGCAGACCCCGGACACACAGCTGTTGATCCACACTGGGGTATGCAGGAACGGGCAGGTACTGGCGGGCACAGCTGGTATACAGGCAGGCAGGTACTGGCGCGCACGGATGGTATACAGGAAGGCAGGTAGACAGGCTGGATAGGGACCAGTAAAGACTGGGATACAGGAGCAGAGCCGCAAGTGCGGATGGGAAACGGAGCAGAGCAGAGCCGCAGGTGTGGACTGGAAGCGGAGCAGAGCAGAGCTGCAGGTGCGGACGGGAAGCGGAGCAGAGCTGCATGTGCGAATGGGAATGCTGCAGAAGCGGCCAGGCGGGAATGCCGCAGGAGCGGACAGGCGGGAATACCGCAGGAGCGGCCAGGTGGAAATGCCGCAGGAGTGGCCAGGCGGGAATACCGCAGGAGCGGCCAGGCGGGAATACCGCAGGAGCGGCCAGGCGGGAATGCCACAGGAGCAGCCAGGCGAGAATTCCGCAGGAGCGGCCAGGTGGTACAGGGCTCTATTCACATGGAACAGACAGGGAAACAGGACCAGCAGAGTCAGATACACACAAGGTACTTGCTATGAAGTAGCGAGTGGACACAGAACTCACAAACAAAAGTACAGCGACAACGAGTTGGAGTTAGGTACTGGTACAGACATTGCAGTCAAAGGGAAGGATTGGACGTAGAGACAAACAGGTAACGGGCTAGGACACAGTTCAGACAGGAACTGACACAGGAATGAGATACAGGTACAAGCCTGGGTACTCAGCCCCCAGGATGGCGGAAATAGACTAGAAGTCACAGGTACAGGTAATGGGCCTGGGTACTCAGCCCCCAGGGTGGTGGAACAAGATAGATACAGGAACACAGGTACAGGCTGGGTACTCAACCCCCAGGGTGGCAGAAACAGGCAAGATACAGGACAGGACAGGACCTGGGAACTCACAGTTGCACAGAACACACTGAAAGATAGTGATGCTCAGGCCCCTCCCAATGGGTGGAGGTGGTTTAAGTATCCAGTGCCTCTCAGCAATAGGCTGGGGATATATTAGGACTGCGTGCACTGCTCCTTTAAGACCCAGGAAATTCCAGCGCCACCGCCCTAAGTCAGCAGACAAGAGACATGCACGTTGCAAGTAGAGGAGCATAGTGCGCAGCCTGGACTGGCACGTAAGTTGGCGATCTTGCATGGTGGGAGATGGTAAGCCATGTCAGCACGCCGCCAGGGATGTTACACATTGATTTTGGACTCGGTGGAGATGGAGGAGGAAAGTACACAGGATGATACTACCCAGCCCAGCCTCATCTCATCTTCGCAGCACAAAATAGCTGATAATGAGGAGGAGGGGGCTGAGGAGGAGGAGGAACAGGAGATGGTTGCCTGCGCTACAGAGGGTACTACCCACACCAGCTTCATCTCGTCTGTTCAGCATGGAAGGGCTGAAGAGGAGGAGGAGAAGGAGGAGGAGAAGGAGGAGGAGAGCCGTTGTCCTCCAGGTGTGGACAGGGAAGTCTTGCCTGTTGGCAACATTTTACGTTCCACTGCCTTTCCTGTCACCCTCGCATCATACTCATTTTGGCCAACACTGATTATTGGTCATTCACCCTTCTCGACCCACACTACAAGGAGAACTTTCCATCCCTCCTTCCTGTGGCAGAGAGGGCTAGTAAAATGGTGCAATACCAAGGTACTAGTCGAACAATTAGTAAAAAAAAATCCCATCTGACAATGCTGGCAGCAGAGGTCATAGATCTTTGGGCAACCAAGGAGGAGAGACAAGGGTGACATGTAAGGTGCCCAGGACTGTAGCTGTGAGTGAGCTGCTGCTCCATAAAGCCCTGGCACATTACAAATAAATTGTGTCCCAGTCCATATGTGTTGTGCTGTGAAGTTTGGTTTGCACTGTCCTGTAGGCCAGAGGCTTCCGCTGCATCCACGTCCTCTGTCACAGGATCAGCACACACGTCAGGGGACACCTGATTCATTTTTAAGAAGTTCAACTTTACTGGATACTTCAAGTACATTAGTCTTTAAGACGCATTATCAGGCACAGCACCCTCCGGTTCTTGTTTCATTAACACAATACATTTTAAGCATTTGCTTAAGTTCAGTTTGGATTGTCCCCACTTTAACAGCTCCTGTGAGCCCTAGGGATTCCCCATCCAGCACTACAGTATTCCCGAGATCCGCTACGTTTCCCTTACATGGTTCCCTGTCCAGCTTCCTCTGTATGGAAGGGATTAAGCAACACTCCTCAGTGCCAAGTTCAGTCCGTAGGCCCCGGACGTTGAAGCAAGGTCCGCAGGAAATTTGGTACGATCTCATACTGCTAGAACGATATGTACTTCACATGACTCCAGCCCATTGCACCTTGAACTTGATCTTGACATGAACCTCACACTTACTGTAACTAACTATAGCAGGAAGTAGTTCCCCTTTTGACTTGACCTACACCCTCCCACCCTGGGCTGGTCCCAAACATTTAACTATATTATACACTATTCCTATCACTTATATACTAATAAGGCCCACCACTACCTGCCTTACTCTATCACTGCTCTGGGTACTAAACCCTAACATACATCTTATCCTAATCTATATACTATGCTTTCCCTAACTCTCAGCTGAGTGTGTAAGCAGGTTACTTGGATGCAGCAGCGCAGAGAATGAGGAGACAGTGGTACTTAGCCCACACTATTTATTTAACAAACACAAAAATCCCCACCCCACCCCCTGTACCGTACGTCTGCTCTGGAAGTAATGGCCCACAAGAACGGTCCTCTGCTACAGTCGGATCATCTCCAGACCTTGGTTTGGATCAGGTCAGATTTCTACTCGTGCAGCGTATGAATCTGCTACTGGCGAGGGGTATGAATCTGCTACTGGCGAGGGGTATGAATCTGCTACTGGCGAGGGGTATGAATCTGCTACTGGCGAGGGGTATGAATCTGCTACTAGTGCAGGGTATGAATCTGCTACTGGCGAGGGGTATGAATCTGCTACTGGTGAGGGGTATGAATCTGCTACTGGTGAGGGGTATGAATCTGCTACTGGTGAGGGGTATGAATCTGCTACTAGTGCAGGGTATGAATCTGCTACTGGCGAGGGGTATGAATCTGCTACTGGCGGGGGGTATGAATCTGCTACTGGTGAGGGGTATGAATCTGCTACTGGCGAGGGGTATGAATCTGCTACTGGCGAGGGGTATGAATCTGCTACTGGCGAGGGGTATGAATCTGCTACTAGTGCAGGGTATGAATCTGCTACTGGCGAGGGGTATGAATCTGCTACTGGCGCGGGGTATGAATCTGCTACTGGTGAGGGGTATGAATCTGCTACTGGTGAGGGGTATGAATCTGCTACTGGTGCGGGGTGCGAATCTTCTACTGGTGAGGGGTATGAATCTACTACTGGTGAGGGGTATGAATCTGCTACTGGCGAGGGGTATGAAACTGCTACTGATGCAGGGTATGAATCTGCTACTGGCGAGGGGTATGAATCTGCTACTTGTGCGAGGTATGAATCTGCTACTGGTGCGGTGTATGAATCTGCTACTAGTGCAGGGTATGAATCTGTGACTGGCGAGGGGAATGAATCTGCTACTGGCGAGGGATATGAATCTGCTACTGGTGCGGGGTATGAATCTGCTACTGGCGAGGGGTATGAATCTGCTACTGGCGAGGGGTATAAATCTGCTCCTGGTGCAGGGTATGAATCTGCTACTGGCGAGGGGTATGAATCTGCTACTGGAGAGGGGTATGAATCTGCTACTGGTGCGGGGTATGAATCTGCTAATAGTGCAGGGTATGAATCTGCTACTGGCGAGGGGTATGAATCTGCTACTAGTGCAGGGTATGAATCTGCTACTGGCAAGGGGTATGAATCTGCTACTAGTGCAGGGTATGAATCTGCTACTGGTGCGGGGTATGAATCTGCTTCTAGTGCAGGGTATGAATCTGCTACTGGCGAGGGGTATGAATCTGCTACTAGTGCAGGGTATGAATCTGCTACTGGCGAGGGGTATGAATCTGCTAATGGCGAGGGGTATGAATCTGCTGCTGGTGCAGGGCATGAATCTACTACTGGTGAGGGGTATGAATCTGCTACTAATGCAGGGTATGAATCTGCTACTGGCGAGGGGTATGAATCTGCTACTGGTGCGGGGTATGAATCTGCTACTAGTGCGGGGTATGAATCTGCTACTAGTGCAGGGTATGAATCTGCTACTAGTGCAGGGTATGAATCTGCGACTGGTGAGAGGAATGAATCTGCTACTGGTGCGGGGTATGAATCTGCTACTGGCGAGGGGTATGAATCTGATACTGGTGCAGGGTATGAATCTGCTACTGGCGAGGGGTATGAATCTGCTACTAGTGCAGGTTATGAATCTGCTACTGGCGAGGGGTATGAATCTGCTACTGGCGAGGGGTATGAATCTGCTCCTGGTGCACGGTATGAATCTGCTACTGGCGAGGGGTATGAATCTGCTACTAGTGCAGGGTATGAATCTGCTACTGGCAAGGGGTATGAATCTGCTACTAGTGCATGGTATGAATCTGCTACTGGAGAGGGGTATGAATCTGCTACTGGTGAGGGGTATGAATCTGCTCCTGGTGCAGGGTATGAATCTGCTACTGGCGAGGGGTATGAATCTGCTACTGGAGAGGGGTATAAATCTGCTACTGGTGAGGGGTATGAATCTGCTACTAGTGCAGGGTATGAATCTGCTATTGGCGAGGGATATGAATCTGCTACTGTTGCGGGGTATGAATGTGCTAATAGTGCAGGGTATGAATCTGCTACTGGCGAGGGGTATGAATCTGCTACTGGCAAGGGGTATGAATCTGCTACTGGCAAGGGGTATGAATCTGCTACTGGCGAGGGGTATGAATCTGCTACTGGCAAGGGGTATGAATCTGCTACTGGCAAGGGGTATGAATCTGCTACTGGCGAGGGGTATGAATCTGCTACTGGCGAGGGGTATGAATCTGCTACTGGTGCAGGGCATGAATCTACTACTGGTGAGGGGTATGAATATGCTACTTGTGCGAGGTATGAATCTGCTACTGGTGAGGGGTATGAATCTGCTACTGGCGAGGGGTATGAATCTGCTACTGGTGCAGGGCATGAATCTACTACTGGTGAGGGGTATGAATCTGCTACTGGTGCAGGGCATGAATCTACTACTGGTGAGGGGTATGAATCTGCTACTAGTGCAGGGTATGAATCTGCTACTGGCGAGGGGTATGAATCTGCTACTAGTGCGGGGTATGAATCTGCTACTGGTGCGGGGTATGAATCTGCTACTAGTGCAGGGTATGAATCTGCTACTAGTGCAGGGTATGAATCTGCTACTGGTGCGGGGTATGAATCTGCTACTAGTGCAGGGTATGAATCTGCGACTGGTGAGAGGAATATGAATCTGCTACTGGCGAGGGGTATGAATCTGCTACTGGCGAGGGGTATGAATCTGATACTGGTGAGGGTGTATGAATCTGCTACTGGTGCAGGGTGTGAATCTGCTACTGGCGAGGGGTATGAATCTGCTACTGGCGAGGGGTATGAATCTGCTACTGGCGAGGGGTATGAATCGGCTACTGGTGAGGGGTATGAATCTGCTACTGGCACGGGGTATGAATCTGCTACTGGCGCGGGGTGTGAATCTGCTACTGGTGAGGGATATGAATCTGCTACTGGTGAGGGGTATGAATCTGCTACTGGCGCGGGGTATGAATCTGCTACTGGTGAGGGGTATGAATCTGCTACTGGCGCGGGGTATGAATCTGCTACTGGTGAGGGGTATGAATCTGCTACTGGCGCGGGGTATGAATCTGCTACTGGTGAGGGGTATGAATCTGCTACTGGCGCGGGGTATGAATCTGCTACTGGTGAGGGGTATGAATCTGCTACTGGCGCGGGGTATGAATCTGCTACTGGTGAGGGGTATCAATCTGCTACTAGTGCAGGGTATGAATCTGCTACTGGTGAGGGGTATGAATCTGCTACTGGTGAGGGGTATGAATCTGCTACTGGCGCGGGGTATGAATCTGCTACTGGTGAGGGGTATGAATCTGCTACTGGTGAGGGGTATGAATCTGCTACTGGTGCGGGGTGCGAATCTTCTACTGGTGAGGGGTATGAATCTACTACTGGTGAGGGGTATCAATCTGCTACTGGCGAGGGGTATGAAACTGCTACTGATGCAGGGTATGAATCTGCTACTGGCGAGGGGTATGAATCTGCTACTTGTGCGAGGTATGAATCTGCTACTGGTGCGGTGTATGAATCTGCTACTAGTGCAGGGTATGAATCTGTGACTGGCGAGGGGAATGAATCTGCTACTGGCGAGGGATATGAATCTGCTACTGGTGCGGGGTATGAATCTGCTACTGGCGAGGGGTATGAATCTGCTACTGGCGAGGGGTATAAATCTGCTCCTGGTGCAGGGTATGAATCTGCTACTGGCGAGGGGTATGAATCTGCTACTGGAGAGGGCTATGAATCTGCTACTGGTGCGGGGTATGAATCTGCTAATAGTGCAGGGTATGAATCTGCTACTGGCGAGGGGTATGAATCTGCTACTAGTGCAGGGTATGAATCTGCTACTGGCAAGGGGTATGAATCTGCTACTAGTGCAGGGTATGAATCTGCTACTGGTGCGGGGTATGAATCTGCTTCTAGTGCAGGGTATGAATCTGCTACTGGCGAGGGGTATGAATCTGCTACTAGTGCAGGGTATGAATCTGCTACTGGCAAGGGGTATGAATCTGCTACTGGCGAGGGGTATGAATCTGCTGCTGGTGCAGGGCATGAATCTACTACTGGTGAGGGGTATGAATCTGCTACTAATGCAGGGTATGAATCTGCTAATGGCGAGGGGTATGAATCTGCTACTGGTGCGGGGTATGAATCTGCTACTAGTGCGGGGTATGAATCTGCTACTAGTGCAGGGTATGAATCTGCTACTAGTGCAGGGTATGAATCTGCGACTGGTGAGAGGAATGAATCTGCTACTGGTGCGGGGTATGAATCTGCTACTGGCGAGGGGTATGAATCTGATACTGGTGCAGGGTATGAATCTGCTACTGGCGAGGGGTATGAATCTGCTACTAGTGCAGGTTATGAATCTGCTACTGGCGAGGGGTATGAATCTGCTACTGGCGAGGGGTATGAATCTGCTCCTGGTGCACGGTATGAATCTGCTACTGGCGAGGGGTATGAATCTGCTACTAGTGCAGGGTATGAATCTGCTACTGGCAAGGGGTATGAATCTGCTACTAGTGCAGGGTATGAATCTGCTACTGGAGGGGGGTATGAATCTGCTACTGGTGAGGGGTATGAATCTGCTCCTGGTGCAGGGTATGAATCTGCTACTGGCGAGGGGTATGAATCTGCTACTGGAGAGGGGTATAAATCTGCTACTGGTGAGGGGTATGAATCTGCTACTAGTGCAGGGTATGAATCTGCTATTGGCGAGGGGTATGAATCTGCTACTGTTGCGGGGTATGAATGTGCTAATAGTGCAGGGTATGAATCTGCTACTGGCGAGGGGTATGAATCTGCTACTGGCAAGGGGTATGAATCTGCTACTGGCAAGGGGTATGAATCTGCTACTGGCGAGGGGTATGAATCTGCTACTGGCGAGGGGTATGAATCTGCTACTGGTGCAGGGCATGAATCTACTACTGGTGAGGGGTATGAATATGCTACTTGTGCGAGGTATGAATCTGCTACTGGTGAGGGGTATGAATCTGCTACTGGCAAGGGGTATGAATCTGCTACTGGCAAGGGGTATGAATCTGCTACTGGCGAGGGGTATGAATCTGCTACTGGCGAGGGGTATGAATCTGCTACTGGTGCAGGGCATGAATCTACTACTGGTGAGGGGTATGAATCTGCTACTGGTGCAGGGCATGAATCTACTACTGGTGAGGGGTATGAATCTGCTACTAGTGCAGGGTATGAATCTGCTACTGGCGAGGGGTATGAATCTGCTACTAGTGCGGGGTATGAATCTGCTACTGGTGCGGGGTATGAATCTGCTACTAGTGCAGGGTATGAATCTGCTACTAGTGCAGGGTATGAATCTGCTACTGGTGCGGGGTATGAATCTGCTACTAGTGCAGGGTATGAATCTGCGACTGGTGAGAGGAATATGAATCTGCTACTGGCGAGGGGTATGAATCTGCTACTGGCGAGGGGTATGAATCTGATACTGGTGAGGGTGTATGAATCTGCTACTGGTGCAGGGTGTGAATCTGCTACTGGCGAGGGGTATGAATCTGCTACTGGCGAGGGGTATGAATCGGCTACTGGTGAGGGGTATGAATCTGCTACTGGCGCGGGGTATGAATCTGCTACTGGTGAGGGGTATGAATCTGCTACTAGTGCAGGGTATGAATCTGCTACTGGTGAGGGGTATGAATCTGCTACTGGTGAGGGGTATGAATCTGCTACTGGCGCGGGGTATGAATCTGCTACTGGTGAGGGGTATGAATCTGCTACTGGTGAGGGGTATGAATCTGCTACTGGCGCGGGGTATGAATCTGCTACTGGTGAGGGGTATGAATCTGCTACTAGTGCAGGGTATGAATCTGCTACTGGTGAGGGGTATGAATCTGCTACTGGTGAGGGGTATGAATCTGCTACTGGTGAGGGGTATGAATCTGCTACTGGTGAGGGGTATGAATCTGCTACTGGCGCGGGGTATGAATCTGCTACTGGTGAGGGGTATGAATCTGCTACTGGTGAGGGGTATGAATCTGCTACTGGTGCGGGGTGCGAATCTTCTACTGGTGAGGGGTATGAATCTACTACTGGTGAGGGGTATGAATCTGCTACTGGCGAGGGGTATGAAACTGCTACTGATGAGGGGTATGAATCTGCGACTGGTGAGAGGAATATGAATCTGCTACTGGCGAGGGGTATGAATCTGCTACTGGTGCGGGGTATGAATCTGATACTGGTGAGGGTGTATGAATCTGCTACTAGTGCAGGGTATGAATCTGCTACTGGCGCGGGGTATGAATCTGCTACTGGTGAGGGGTATGAATCTGCTACTGGTGAGGGGTATGAATCTGCTACTGGTGCGGGGTATGAATCTGATACTGGTGAGGGTGTATGAATCTGCTACTAGTGCAGGGTATGAATCTGCTACTGGCGCGGGGTATGAATCTGCTACTGGCGCGGGGTATGAATCTGCTACTGGTGAGGGGTATGAATCTGCTACTAGTGCAGGGTATGAATCTGCTACTGGCGCGGGGTATGAATCTGCTACTGGTGAGGGGTATGAATCTGCTACTGGTGCGGGGTGCGAATGTTCTACTGGTGCTGCTTATGGTCACGGATCTTCCTATCAGCTCAGGCCTTCTCTGGCATCTGATCACTTCCGGGCTCTTCTGTGGTGATGGTGGCTGTAGGTCCACCTAGCAGCCAAATGACTTTTCCTGGTTAAGGTTCTGGCGCCAACTGCCTCTTCTCAGCCCAGTCAGGCATTTTATAATTAGTCACTGCGACACAGGTGTCGTCTGACCCAGTGTCGTCTTTAAACTCTTCCTCTTGGAAAATAGGATCTCCCTATTCAGTTCCTACTACTCTAATTCTTCCTTTATTTTCACTTTCGTCTTTGACCAGCAGATGGCGGTGTTTCCTTGCAGTTACTCAGCTAGGCATCAACTATACTCATCTCTCCACAAGTGTACCAGAGTTACCTTGCAGTACCCGAAGAGCAGCATCAGCACTATAACACTATACTTTAGCTACATTCAGGGTCGGACTGGGGCACCGGGACACTGGAGAATTTTCCAGTGGGCCCGGGTCCTCAGCGTGCCCCCGAGCAGGATGCACGGGGGCCCCTGGTTAACATGGCCGCCAGTGCTCCGCACTTCAAGGGCCCGGAGGGTCAGGTGGGGCCTTGCAGGGCAGCTGATGAGGGCAATCTGGCCTACTTCTCGGACCCCCAGGCTCCAGGGGGGCCCATGGCCAGATTGCCCTCTTCCTGTGCGGCGGACAGGGTCGATCCCTCCAGCTCCGCTGCCGACAGGAGGAAAATGGCAGCGGAGCTGTAGTGATCTGTCCTGTGCTTCCTGCCCGGCGCTTCCTCCCTCACACAGGCCCGCGCTGCTTGATGACGTCATCATGCAGCGCGGGCCTGTGTCAGGGAGAAAGACGCCGGGCAGGAAGCACAGGGACGGTGCTGCGGGGGAGCGCGTTGAGAGGTAAGTTTTTTTTTTGAGGGAGAGCAATGATGATTGAGGAGGTGGAGGGAGATATGACATGGTGGGGGATGATATGGCATGGTAATAGGGAAGGTGGGGGGTGATATGACATGGTGGGGGAAGATATGGCATGGCAATGGGGGAGGTGGGGGGAGATATAGCATGGCAATGGGGGAAGTGGGGGGAGATATGACATGGTGGGGGATATATGGCATGGCAATGGGGAGGTGGGGGGAGATATGCATGGCATGGTGATGGAGGAGGTGGGGGGAGATATGGCATGGCAATGGTGGAGGTGGGGGGAGATATGGCATGGCATGGTGATGGAGGAGGTGGGGGGAGATATGGCATGGCAATGGTGGAGGTGGGGGGAGATATGGCATGGCTATGGGGGGAGATATGACATGGCAATGGGGGAGGTGGGGGGAGATATAGCATGGCAATGGGGGAAGTGGGGGGTGATATGACATGGTGGGGGATATATAGCATGGCAATGGGGGAGGTGGAGGGAGATATGACATGGTGGGGGATATATGGCATGGCAATGGGGAGGTGGGGGGAGATATGCATGGCATGGTGATGGAGGAGGTGGGGGGAGATATGGCATGGTGATGGAGGAGGTGGGGGGAGATATGGCATGGCAATGGTGGAGGTGGGGGGAGATATGGCATGGCTATGGAGGAGGTGGGGGGAGATATGACATGGCAATGGGGGAAGATATGGCATGGCAATGGGGGAGGTGGGGGGAGATATGACATGGCAATGGGGGAATATATGGCATGGCAATGGGGGAGGTGGGGGGAGATATGACATGGGGGATATATGGCATGACAATGGGGGAAGATATGGCATGGCAATGGGGGATGTGGGGGGAGATATGACATGGTGGGGGATATATGGCATGACAATGGGGGAGGTGGGGGGAGATATGCATGGCATGGTGATGGAGGAGGTAGGGGAGATATGACATGGCATTAGTGATAGAGGAGGTGGGGGAGATATGGCAATGATGATGGAGCAGGTGGAGGGAGATATGTCACACCCTTACAGACACACACCAGGTCCAACAGAGGCATGTGAACACTATCAAAGGTCAGGGACAGTTTTCTCAGACCCTCCCAGGGCCCAGGCCCTAATGTGCAGGGTTGTCTGACAAGGAGGGAAAAGTTTGGGAAGATGCTGAGGGAGTACCTCGCCGACCGTACCAACGTCCTCCGTGATTCCTCTGTGCCTTATAATTATTGGGTATCCTAGCTGTATACGTGGAATGCACTGGCTCTCTATGCCTTGGAGGTCCTGGCCTGCCCTGCCGCCAGCGTTTTATCAGAGCGGGTTTTTAGTGCCGCTGGTGGAATTATAACTGATAAGCGCATCCTGAAAATCAACATCAACTGGAAATGCTGACAGGCTGACTCTTATAAAAATGAATAAGGCCAGAATTGGCCCAGAATTCTCAACGCCACTGGATGACAGCAGCAGAACATAAAGCCAATTCAAATGTTCCTTTTATTTTTTGGTGTATTACTATGCACACCTCCTTCACACACAAAAAAGAGTATACGGTTCATGGTTTCTTCTTTTTTTTGCCTTCCTCCTCCTCCACCATATCAACAGGATCATCATGAGGCCCTCCCTCACAAGTTTTAGAGAGTCATCAGGTGGCCCTCGCTCATCATTTTTAGAGGGTCATCAGGTGGCCTTCGCTCATAATGTTTAGAAGGTCATCAGGGAGCCTTCACTCATAATTTATTCCCATGCACCCCTTCTCACCTAAAAAAGAGTACAGGGTTCATGGTTTCTTTTTTTTCTTGTCCTCCTCCTCCTCCTTCACCATATCAACAGGGTCATCATATAATGTATAATTTGGTTTGTGGGAAGCTGGGTATTATACTGTACTGTGTGCTCAGTGACATATTGTCAGATTTCATTTTCTGTATATGCAACTGGTATCTGTAGACTTATTTTTGTGCTGCCATGTAGTTTGAAGCATTTTCTCCAATCTCTTATCACACTGTGATATATTTATCTTTTGTCCTCAGCCTAATTCTTTCCACCTGTTGTTTACATTCCTTTTTTAGATTCTGTTATTATAACCAATTTATATTGGTTATAATTAATTTCAATTGAGTATACTGTTGTTATGTAGTCTTCTGTAGGTATTTATTGTATTTATGACTATATGATAGTTCAAAAAATATTTTTTTCTATTACATTCATTCTCTTCAATTATTCCTTATATACTAGTCATTATACAGGAAAGAATGTTTCCTAACATTTTTTCCCGTAAATCAATTTTATCTTTGGTTTTATATGTTTTATTGTCAGTTCGTAAAATTTCAGTAATACTCATTGTTCCCAGCAGCGACCTGGGAGTCAGAGATGCATCCAGGCATCTTCCCTGTGCTGTTCCCATTCCATTTAAGCACTATTTCCATTCACTTCAATGATTTTTCTGCCCCCCCCCCCTTCCTCCTGTTGGGGCCTTCTGGAAAAATGCTCGAGTTTCCCATTGACTTCCATTATTCTCGTTACTCGAACCTGTCCATGAGTCCGACCTGTTCAATTTGAGTACCGAACACTCGAGCATTTTAGTTTTAGTGCTTGATCTTCAGTACTGTGTGACAACAGAAGGAAAAGGGTGGCTGGTGTTGATGCTGAAGTTCATAGAAGACATTTGAGAGCTCATAGTTTAGAATCTCTTAGTTATTCTTTTTTTTTGTGACCCCAAGAACCTCTCAGGAACGTTGAGCAAAAAGATTTGAAGGACTCTGGCCCAGTACCCATGTTAGTAGTTTGTGGCTATCAGAACAGTGTCCTACAACCTCTTCCTTCCTGTGGGCATCACCGACTCTTTTTCTGTTTAGTAGACTTGGAATGACAACATTATACCACCACAATGAAAGCAGTTTATCTGTTTTCTAATACGATTCCTGCATATGTCGGCCTCCACATGCTTCGCTATCGCTGCTCTTGACTAGGGACTGTAGGGCCGTCAAGTCAGGTTGGAAATTCTCTTTAAGTCTCCGTTTTGTCCTTTATAGTTATTAATTTTCTATGTTCTTTACTTTTTTCTAGCCTCATCCACATCGGCCATCGAAATAGTGAGTATAATCTACATGCATACAATATGGAACATTTTAGGTTTGGGAACATTGCAGTAGAGTTATCAAAAGTGTATAACTGGTGGAAGAACATAGTTTTAACCTTGATAGTTTCACATTAGACCTAAAGAAGTTGAGCCTTTTCCATGACTATGATCCCTCCCCATGAATGTAAAAAGAGGGAATCCCACTTGGGACCCCTCTATTAGCCAAAATGGAATGCCACTAGAAAAATCATATCCTTCACTGGGAGCACAGAGGACTACTGTTTTTTGTTGGCCCTTGTGTATAAGGATTACAATGGACCTCTTCCCTGCCCTACTGTTGGCCTGTAAAGTATGTTTTACCCAGATTGCCTTTGGCTTTCACGCCCAATAGGCTTTTGCATCTGCCCATCTTTCTCTGTCTGGTATGTTTACCCAGAGTGGCTTTGATCCCTCAGGCCCAGTAGGCCCATGTATCTGCCCACGTTTCTCTCTCTGTTATGTTTACCCACACTGCCTTCGGCCCCTTTGTCCCATTGGGCTGTTGTATCTGTCCATGCTTCTCTGTCTGAAGGATTTGGCACATTTCAATAGGTGCAACACAACCTTTGAAGGAGAAGTGTGTAGGAAGCTTTGGTGGCCTGTTCACCACTGCTGAGCCTTGTAGGATACTGTCTCAATAATCATGAGCTCCCCTGAAAAACCATCAACCTATTTCTGTGGTGTATGTTATCTATATTATCTTCAACTGTACAAAAATATAATTGTAAAGAAACATTATCCAAAAATACTAATTATTTTCTTACTTTTTTCCTTGCAGGTTGATGCGACTGCCACTTACGCCGTTGTGAAGCATAGACCCCACTGAACGTGACATACCAATCACATTGTGCTTTATCTTGTCATAAACACTCTATCTGGATTACAAATAATAAAACATTTTCAACTTTCGATCTGGTATACTATAAATGCAGGGGAGTAACAATTGTGGTAGCAAAGGGTGCGACTGCATCCAGGTCCATGCTGGAGGGGGGCTGCCGACGCCAGCGCCTACTTCAGCTGGATGTGCGTCTGAGGATGGGGGACATATATACTAGGATCGGCCCAGGATGGAGGACATATGTGAGAATGGATACAGGATGGGGAACACATATACCAGGATGCTTCCAGGTAGGAAGTCATATATAACAGGATGGGGGAAATATATGTACCAGCAAGAGGGACATACATACATACATACCTACCAGGAAAGGGATATGTATACAGGATGGGGGATATTTATACCACGATGGGGATATACACAGCAGGATGGGGGACATATATACCAGGATGGGGGACATATATACCAGGAAGGAAGACATATATATCAGGAAGGAGGACATACAGTATATACCAGGAAGGGAATATGTATACAGGAATGGGAATATTTATACCAGGATGGGGGACATATATACCATAATGGCGCCCAGGATGAGGGACACATATACCAAGAAGGTGGACATATATACCAGGAAGGGGCCCAGGATGGGGGGGGGCATGTATACCAGGATGAAGGACATATATACCAAGATGGGGCTTAGGATGGGGGACACACAAACCAAGAAGGGAGACATATTTACCTGGAAGAGATCCAGGATGGGGAACATTCATACCTGGAAGGGGCCCAGGATGGGGAACATATGTACCTGGAAGGGGTCCAGGATAGACTGACATATACTCTTGGAAGGGCCCCAGGATGGAGGACAATACTACATAATGAAGGGGAGGAACACATATGTCTTTAGAGGATTTGGAACACTAAAAGGGCCCATACATCTGACCAACATGTGGGGGGGGCCCAGATCTAAATTTTGCATCGAGGCCCATCAGACTCTTGTTATACCACTGTTATAAATGTATATGTATCAAATTCCTCCTGAAATTGGAGCAAATATGATTAATGTCTTCAGATCTGCCAAATCTCAAAGGGTCGTTTACTTATGTAGCTATAAATTTTGCTATTATGTAAAAACCCTAAATGTATGTACGTATCGCCTATATTCATCAAGGGTATGAAAAAACGAGCACTCCCTTAAACATTGGAGATCGTTGTAAATCGCAAGCTATTAGCTATGTATTTTATATTCTTAGTGGCTGTGAACTGAATGTTTTAAGTTAGCATTACCGCTGTCATAACAATAAGAAAGAGATTTTATCTTTCTATTTTGTTCAAAAAAATGTTTTTGCTGGTGTTTAGGGTAGAACTTGAACCACTTTGGGTCTCATAAGCTTCGGTGATCTCCACTCTCTCCGACATTGGTAATTGATGCAACATAATGCTTGAAAAAGAAATGATCTACACCTTTGAGCAATATAAATGAATAAAAACAAAAAACACCAAAAGAAAAATAAATAACTCAGTCCTGGTAGTTTTTAAATTCTTTTTTTTTTTTGCATTATTTTTATTTTTTTTTTTTTTTCAGAAAAATCAAGTGAAAAATGTAGTATTCTAATTCTGTTTGAAATATTCAAAATTCTTAAAAAAAATTAATTATAAGCCTACGTTAAGACAATGAAGGTCACATTAGGGCCACAGAACAATAGGTAAGATCACATTTAGACCATGTGGGCATGAAGATCAACATATAGGCAAAAGTAGACTCAAAGGGGAGAACCTTTAGGCCGTAGCAAAGATGTGGATGGAGGGTGAGGGAATACAGTAAAGGTGTGAAGAATGACATGTAGGGCATAAATAAGGCATATAAACATACTGGATCTATTGGCCTAGTACATTCATGAATGGCTACATATACACATACTGGCCAAGGGGAGACCTCCTGGACTCCAGTAAGAGTTGACAAATTTCCCTTGCTCATGCTGCAGCCTAAGAAACTCCAGAATGCTTGGAAGAGGACGATATGCCCCCAAAATACCATGGCAATGAGAAAACACCTTTGGTGAAGCTCCGACGTAAAATCCCCTCCTGGAAGGGCATCCTGAAAAGTTAGAAAGTATGCATAAAGGCCCCAGTGAAGGGATGAAGGAAGGATGAAGGAAATGTAAGGACCACCATCAAAGCATGAAGAAGTACATCTCTATTTTGAAGGTTTAAAGGCTACACAGGGGCCACAATAAGGGCAACACTTTGGCAATTTAGTACACAGGGGGACAAATTCTAGTCACAATAAAACCATTGAGGGCCACATTTGTAGTAAACAGACGGAGTGCACCCATGGCCAAGTCATTATTCATTTGTTCCTCTCATATTCTCCTGTCTTTTCAGTGAAGGGAATTGGAAGTTCTGAAAGCAAAATAGAAAAATTAGAAATGAGGAACAAAACCACTGCTTTTACCCCCAGATACACATCCTTTTTTTCTTAGAATGTTCCCCCAAAAAATTAAGCTCATCACTAGATGTCCCATCACCTTGATCAACAGTGATCATCTGGAAACTGTTGGGAAGCATGTGTTCAATTCCCCCGCAGTCAGGGTTGGACTGGCCCACCAGAGAATCCTCCGGTGGGCCCTGGCTTCTCCTTCAGGAGAGTTCATAGTGCAAACCTTGCAGCTGCTATGAGGCTCTTGAGTGGGGGAGAAAGGTGGCCCCTCAGAATCATATCCTCTGGTGGGCCCTATGTTCTTCAGTATGACACTGCCTGCAGTTTCCCCACAGGAGAAACGAAGCATTATACATATAACATTGAAAACAATGGTTTGTCAGTGTAATGCATGATAGTTTTAAGTCCTCCAAAGAGTGATAGAGAGACACTCTTTGTAGCTCCTCTCTTGTCCAGTCAACCCTAAAAGAAGAACTCCGGTTAACACTCTGCATTGTCTAGTGGGGTATCTAAACCGGAACTGTTCTTAATTATTAATTTGGACTAATGTACCTTCATAAAAGAAACAAGGAGCCATTTTAATGTTAAAGCAATAAGTACTGACCTCTCAATATTTTCCATATTTTCCATGAGAAGAACCTTATCTTCAACCTTTTCCACGAACACTGGAGATCAATAATAGGATAAAATGTTACTATGAATAAACCCTTTCTACCCAAAGATACCCATAGGCACAAAAAGAAGAAAAAACATGATCAAATGTCCCCAATATTAGTCAAAATACAACACTTTTTTATTGAGAAACCAGAAGTGGGGTAAGGGGGTATATACACACATGTGAGGAATCAGGAACCCACATACCAATAAACATCATTAGCATATAAATATATGTCAAACAACCCGATAGTAAATTTACATGAGTTAAAGGGGTTGTCCAGTCAATACTGATAAGTTTGCAGTCACACTGTTTGACTGCAGACTTATGAATCCCCCCAGTGCATGCACTGTACGCTGCGGGGATTCGCCAGTTTCAGACCCAGGACCGGAGGATATGTATGAATTTTACATACCCCCGGCCAGTGGTGGGCATGGCCTTTCTCTCCATACACTGGTATAGAGACGAGGCTGCGCCCCGTCTAGTGATGCGGAGGCCAATGGGCGTGTTCGAATAGAGGGCGAGTCCACACTCAATACAAGTGTATGGGGAGAGAGGATGCGCCCACTGGCCTGGAGTATGTATAACTCATACATACCCTTCGGTTCCGGGTCTGAAACCGGCAAATCCCTGCAGCGCAGTGTGTGCGCTGGGAGGATTCATATTACACACACCAGGGCTCCCCCTGACAAAGGCTGTGACAAAACGCGCGTTGGAGTGGACGCATGTGTTAGCCCTGGTGTGTATAATTAGTACAAGTCCCAGGTAATTTTTACTCTATACAATACTTGATACACTTACAAATGCAGTCACACTGCTAACCCTGGGCACTGATATACATCTCCCTTACATACAGATTTGGGTTATGCAATTGTGCATTAACTCATGTAAATTTACTATTGGGTTCTTTGACATATATTTATATACCATTGATGCTTTTTGGTATGTGCGTCCCTGTTTCCTCACATGTGTGTTTATACCCCTTTCCCCCACTTTTGGTTTCTCAGTACATTTTTTTTAGTATTTTCACTATTATTGGGGACATCTGATTGTGTTTTTTCTTCTTTTTGTGCTTATCTCAATTTACTATTTGTCCTGACATGTTTAAAGGGTCCAATTACATCATTCACATGTTATACATATTATTCTACAATATGTTATATACTATATTTTACACATGCTACATTTTTCTATGAGTAATTTTTGCCAAAGATTCCCATACCCAACCCACCTGCAAACTATAAAATGGTGGCAAGGCTACATCAGAAGATGCACTTTATTACTCAGGAGGAGTAAATTCCCATGAATTGAGGAAAATCAAGCGTGAAGCTGCCAAGATGCCATTTGCCACCAGTTTTGCCATATTTCAGAGCTGCAACATTACTGGAGTATCAAAAAGCACAAGGTGTGCGATACTCAGGGACATGGCCAAGGTAAGGAAGGCTGAAAAACCACCACCTTTGTGTAACGGGTCCGGGAGGCGGAACCTCTGAGCTACTATACAAGGGGGCGGCCCTTGTAAGGGAGCGGGTGGCAGTCTCTGGATGAACGGACAGGGAGATACGGCAAGTGATCAGGGCAGTCTCTGGGTAAGGGGTAGGTACGACCTGTGATGGCAGAGCCTCCGGGTAGGCAAGCAGGCAGATGGTAGATGGGTGCTCCCAGGTGAGCAAGCGAGAGTCTCTGGAATAGCAGGTGGTCACGGCACGTGACGGCGGAGCCTCAGGACTGGCAGGCAGGCAGGTAACGGAGATGCGCTCCCAGGTGAGCGGGCAAGAGTCTCTGAGATAGCTGGTGGTCACAGCACGTGACAACGGAGCCTCCGGGCTGGCAAGCAGGCAGGTAACGGAGAAGCGCTCCCAGGTGAGCGGGCAAGCTGGTCCATAGACAGACTGACCGGAGTAGTAAAGCAGACCGTCGGACCTCAGGCAAGCAGGCAGGTAGCTGATATGCGCTCCCAGGTGAGCGGGCAGGCTGGTCCTTAGACAGACTGACAGGAGAAGTAAGGCAGACCGTCGGACCTCAGACTGGCAGACAGGTAACAAGTATTCAGGCAGGAATCAGGCAGGTAACTGGCAGGAATCAGGCAGGTAACTGGCAGGTAACTGGCAGGTAACTGGCAACGGGACCTGAGGGCTGAAGCACAGGTGAGACACAGGTGCAAACAACATTGCTCGGGCACCTCCATTTTGGAGGAGGTGCCATATATATGATGAAGTCCTCCGGCCATTGGCCGGGGACCCTTTAGGGCGGCGCGCGCGGCCCCTTTAAGAGGAGGGGAGCGCGCGCGCGCGCGCCCTAAGCACAGGGGCCGGGAAGGAGCGCGCGCTGAGAGCAGAGCAGGAGGAGGACGCCGGGACGGAGCGCGCGCTGACAGCAGAGCGGGGGGAAGATGCCGGGCACGGAGCAGAGCGGTGAGGGGAGCAGCGTCCCTGCCTAGCAGAGGGCAGGGACGCCAGCGCTACAGTACCCCCCCCTTTAGGCCCCCCCTTTTTTAGGCCAGACAGAAATTTAGCTAGGATGAGAGGGGCATGGATGTTCTCCCGGGGCTCCCACGTTCTCTCCTCAGGACCAAACCCCCTCCAATCTACCAGAAAAAAGGTCTTTCCTCTTACCCTTTTGCTGGCAAGAATGTTCTCTACCTCAAACTTGTCCTCAGCAGAAACCAGAGCAGGAGGCGTACCTGTAGACTTAGAAAAAGAGTTAAGTACCACAGGTTTGAGGAGAGATACATGGAAGGAGTTAGGGATCCGTAAGTTGGCCGGGAGTTTCAATTTATAGGCTACCGGGTTGATCTGACCGATGACCACCAGTGGACCGATGAACCGAGACCCTAACTTATAGGAAGGGATCTTGAGTCGGACATATTTGGACGAGAGCCAGACTTTATCCCCAGGACGGAATTGAGGAGGGTCCATCGCTAAATGCTGCCAGGGGGCAGCAGGTACTGGCAGAGGAAGAAGGCGGCCGGCCGACAGGTGTCTCGGAACTTTGTTGCGGGCGCAGGTCACACAGGCAGAAACAAAGTCCATAACATCCTTGTGCAGGTTAGGCCACCAGTAGTGTCGGGTAATAAGCTGGAGGGTCTTTTTCCGACCGGCGTGGACAGCTAGTTTAGACGAATGACCCCAGTGTAGGATTCTCTCCCGATCAGGTACCGATACGAACGTCTTACCAGGAGGGAGACAATTTAGACTCACGGGAGCCACCTGCATTACTCTGGCGGGATCGATGGGGCAGTCACATGGTCTATGAGGTGGTGATGTCTCTGCCTCCTCCTTAACAAAGACATCAGCACTAGACCAATAAGGAATCGGAAGTCCAGGTAGATTAGCTGGGATAGGAGAGGGACGGACGGAATGGACGGGAACCAGGCAGGTTTTATGACAGGCCTGTCCCCAGTGAAGGACTTCTCCGGTTTGCCAGTCAAGCACGGGTGCATGTCTCTGGAGCCAAGGCAGACCTAGCAAGAGGGCGTGAGGGAGACCAGGCAGAACGTGAAAGGAGATACTCTCTGAATGCAGCATTCCCACCTGCAGAGTAATGGATTCGGTGATGAATTGGATGGGGCGAGGTAAGAGGCCCCCATCCACGGCAACAACAGACAAGGGTACAGCCAGAGGTTTGGTGGGGATGCGGAATTTCTCCACCAGGGACTGTGAAATAAGATTTCCGGCTGCTCCAGAGTCAAGTTGGGCTAGTTCGGAATAACGATTCTCCCCGCAGATGATTGAGACTGACAACAGCAGGGATGGAGAGGATTTATTTTTGTCTAGATCGACCCCTCTGAGTGAACCTAGATACAGGCGTTCTCCCGACCTCTCCGGGCAGGCACGGATCAGATGCTCCTTACTGCCACAGTAGAAGCAGCTCCCCTCGGCACGGCGGAAATCCTGACGGGATTTGACCATCTTGGTCTGGTCGACCTGCATAGGCTCAGGAGAGTGTACCTGTGGAGAAACGGAAGGAATGACGGGTTCCTGGAAAGTAGGAGCTAGACGTGGAATCCTTCTCTCACGGGTGACCTCTTTGGCACGCTCCTGGAACCGTAGGTCAATCCGGGTGGCAAGGGTTATTAGATCATCGAGAGTGGTAGGAATGTCCCGACCAGCAAGTTCATCTTTAATACGGCCGGACAGACCCTCCCAGAAGACGGATACCAGGGCTTCGTTATCCCAGGCCAGCTCCGAGGCAAGGGTACGGAACCGTATGGCATATTGGCCCACGGTGAGGCTTCCCTGACGGAGGCGAAGCAGTGAAGATGCGGATGAGGTCCTCCGTCCGGGTTCGTCGAAGGCTTTCCGGAAAGCCATGAGAAAGGCAGGCAAGTCGGACACCAGGGGATCTCCTCTCTCCCATAGAGGATTTAGCCAGGCCAGGGCCTCCCCGGTGAGATGGGACATGATAAAGGCAATTTTGGCTCGGTCGGAGTTAAACTGGTGGGATAATAGTTCAAAATGCAGGGTGCACTGATTTATGAAGCCCCGAGCCAGGACGGAGTCGCCTCCGAAGCGAGGAGGTGCAGAGAGCCGGGGTCTGGAAAAGGATACCATGGTACTGGCGGAGGTTGTTGGTGGATCAGACAGAGTGTTCAGGCGAGTATTAACATTCCGCAGGTGACCCAGGATGGTCTCCTGTTGGGACCTCTGACGGGACAGTTCAAGACAGAGGTCCGAGAGCGAGGGAGCTTGGGTGCCACCGGGTTCCATGGCCCGAGCAAACTGTAACGGGTCCGGGAGGCGGAACCTCTGAGCTACTATACAAGGGGGCGGCCCTTGTAAGGGAGCGGGTGGCAGTCTCTGGATGAACGGACAGGGAGATACGGCAAGTGATCAGGGCAGTCTCTGGGTAAGGGGTAGGTACGACCTGTGATGGCAGAGCCTCCGGGTAGGCAAGCAGGCAGATGGTAGATGGGTGCTCCCAGGTGAGCAAGCGAGAGTCTCTGGAATAGCAGGTGGTCACGGCACGTGACGGCGGAGCCTCAGGACTGGCAGGCAGGCAGGTAACGGAGATGCGCTCCCAGGTGAGCGGGCAAGAGTCTCTGAGATAGCTGGTGGTCACAGCACGTGACAACGGAGCCTCCGGGCTGGCAAGCAGGCAGGTAACGGAGAAGCGCTCCCAGGTGAGCGGGCAAGCTGGTCCATAGACAGACTGACCGGAGTAGTAAAGCAGACCATCGGACCTCAGGCAAGCAGGCAGGTAGCTGATATGCGCTCCCAGGTGAGCGGGCAGGCTGGTCCTTAGACAGACTGACAGGAGTAGTAAGGCAGACCGTCGGACCTCAGACTGGCAGACAGGTAACAAGTATTCAGGCAGGAATCAGGCAGGTAACTGGCAGGAATCAGGCAGGTAACTGGCAGGTAACTGGCAGGTAACTGGCAACGGGACCTGAGGGCTGAAGCACAGGTGAGACACAGGTGCAAACAACATTGCTCGGGCACCTCCATTTTGGAGGAGGTGCCATATATATGATGAAGTCCTCCGGCCATTGGCCGGGGACTCTTTAGGGCGGCGCGCACGGCCCCTTTAAGAGGAGGGGAGCGCGCGCGCGCGCGCCCTAAGCACAGGGGCCGGGAAGGAGCGCGCGCTGAGAGCAGAGCAGGAGGAGGACGCCGGGACGGAGCGCGCGCTGACAGCAGAGCGGGGGGAAGATGCCGGGCACGGAGCAGAGCGGTGAGGGGAGCAGCGTCCCTGCCTAGCAGAGGGCAGGGACGCCAGCGCTACACTTTGAACAAGAAACATAAGATAAAACGTCAAGAATGGGCCAAGAAATATCTTAAGACTGATTTTTCAAAGGTTTTATGGACTGATGAAATGAGAGTGACTCTTGATGGGCCAGATGGATGGGCCAGAGGCTGGATCACTAAAGGGCAGAGAGCTCCACTCCGACTCAGACGCCAGCAAGGTGGAGGTGGGGTACTGGTATGGGCTGGTATCATCCAAGATGAACTTGTGGGACCTTTTCGGGTTGAGGATTGAGTGAAGCTCAACTCTCAGACCTACTGCCAGTTTCTGGAAGACATCTTCTTCAAGCAGTGGTACAGGAAGAAGTCGGTATCGTTCAAGAAAAACATGTTTTTCATGCAGGACAATGCTCCATCACATGCATCCAACTACTCCACAGTGTGGCTGGCCAGTAAAGGTCTAAAAGAAGAATAAATAATGACATGGCCCCTTTGTTCACCTGATCTGAACCCCATAGAGAACCTGTGGTCCATCATAAAATGTGAGATCTACAGGGAGGGAAAACAGTACACCTCTCGGAACAGTGTCTGGGAGGCTGTGGTGGCTGCTGCACGCAATGTTGATCGAAAACAGATCAAGCAACTGACAGAATCTATGGATGGAGGCTGTTGAGTGTCATCATAAAGAAAGGTGGCTATATTGATCACTAATTTTTTGGGTTTTTATGTTTTTGCATGTCAGAAATGTTTATTTCTAAATTTTGTGCACTGATATTGGTTTACCTGGTGAAAATAAACAAGTGAGATGGGATTATATTTGGTTTTTATTAAGTTGCCTAATAATTCTGCACAGTAATAGTTACCTGCACACACAGATATCCTCCTGAGATAGCCAAATCTAAAAAAAACCCACTCCAGCTTCCAAAAATATTAAGCTTGGATATTTATGAGTCTTTTGGGTTGATTGAGAACATAGTTGTTGATCAATAATAAAAATAATCCTCTAAAATACAACTTGCCTAATAATTCTGCACACAGTGTACTGTAGTTCTGCAAACAGTTCCAGAAGCTTCTGTACAATTCACATACAGAATTTTAGACAGATCTGCATGGTGAGGGTTCAGACTCTCTGCTGTGAGGTTGTGTAGCCTCCCTGCTGCTAATTACACCTCTGGTAGACGATTCCTTGGATCTTCAGGGGTCCAAGGTGAACAGTTATTGGATCCGTGATCCCTTCTAGCGAGCAGGCAGCTTGAATCCTGTGGAAAACACCTACTTTCTCCTGTAGTAGTGTTCCTTACTCTATGTGCCGCTGAACCCCTAGGAAAAAGCACTTTTCTGCCAGTCATAAAGACTGAGCAGTCTTTCAGTTTAGCATGGACCCTGGAAGTCTCTGTGCTCGCGGGACTGAGACCCGGCCTTGTGCAGCTTGTCCTTGCAGAGGGAGCACGCTTCTCTCCCCTTCACCAGGACCCTCCATGATGCTACATCTTTCCTCCTCAAAACTACAACTAGAACTCAAGCATCCCCTCCTCTATCTGAGGGATCCTGCAAAACTTGCTGGTTTGGACAAAAGTGCACAATCCTTCAGTAAGGGATCAGGTAACAATATGTGTATGTAATGAAAACAGCAGAGAACTTATCCCTCACCATAGCTGGCAATACATATGAATTATATCACACATGCAGGCCTTTTGTGGCGCTATAGACACGGGCGCCACAACTACATGTGGTCACTACCGCACTGCTCCTCACTTCTTCCTCCTAATATACTCTTCTAATGGTTCATTGCTATCCAACAATACTTCTGGGCAGCAGTTATTGCCATAACACTGCCTTTACGTCAACATCAATCCCTTTATAGGTCCATGCTGATGCCAGATTTTTCTCCTTGCATGCCGGCAGGGTTTGATGGTGCTACATACAGTGGCCTGCTGGCTCCAAACAACATTGGAAACCTCCAAAACCTAGACACTTTTGAGTGGGGTTTACATAAACCATTCTCCTTTTTGAAACAGGATATTCCTACATTTTTGCCAGGATTGTTTGCAGCAAATTCAGGACCGTTGAATACATTGACAAAACAAGAGTAAAAAAAAGGCATAAGTAGCAAGGAGAGAGAACCCCATATAGTCAACAAGTAGGGATCCACCAATCAGGACAAGAACTAATATATAAGGAGACAAGAAACCCAAAGAGGAGAAAAGAGGGCTACCCCACCTTACAAATATAATAATAATAATCTTTTTATTTATATAGCGCCAACATATTCCACAGCGCTTTACAATTCAGACAATTTACAGACATCATCCCTGTCCCCATTGGGGCTCACAATCTACATTCCCTATCAGTATGTCTTTGGAGTGTGGGAGGAAACCGGAGAACCCGGCGCAAACACAGGTGTTGCAGATGTTGTCCTTGGTGGGATTTGAACCCAGGACCCCAGTGATGGAAGGCTGCAGTGCTAACCACTATGTGGTCTAGATGCGGATGGTCTCCTCTAAAAGGTGTTTTTTTATATGTTTTATTCGGTATGTCCTGGTGAAGCAATATTATTCACACCCCTAATAAAATATTCTTTTTCTACTTACCTCTGGTGATGTGTGGTTTTCTTTGGAGAAATTGAGGCTTTACTATCTTGTTCTGATACTTGTACACAACAATAGAGATGAAAACGAGAGACGCCACCACAAAGATAATAAGCAATGGTTTCACGTATGAGCCACATTTACCTATGAAATAAGTCAAGATTAAGAGAGCTGATTGGTCCTGTGTCATCTACTAGGTCCTTAGGCCATCAGTAGAAGACTTACTTGACATTTTTAAGGTCAGAGTATTACTTTTTGATACCAATGTTTGTCTAGAAGAGATGTCCTTCTCCACCCTACATTGGTATGATCCTTCATGGTGGGCTTGGGCAGACTTTATATGAAGCACTTTGCCTCCTTCCCTGAACTCGTATGTAGATGTGTCTTTTTTCAAGTGTTCTTCGTTGTGTATCCAAAAGAAGTGGGAACCATTGCCTTGAGCCAAAAAGCAAGTAAAGGTGAAACTGTCTTCAAATGCCAAGTCAAGGACTTTCCTGTTGGTGCTGAGGAAGGCGCCACCTATCGGTTCTGTAAGAGAAATGTTAGGAATCGCTTCAATTAGCTCTTTTGGGGTACAATAAAAAACATTTGAGTGATGTCTTTTTCATCTTGTTGGCTTTCATGACTCTTACCTATGACAGAGACCTTCAGCTCATTACTCTCAGTGGAGGAGAAGTGGTTGCTGACTTTGCATTGATACAATCCGGAGTTGTACTTCTGAAGAGATCCTATAAAGAGTACCCTCCCATCCTGTCGGACTTGATAAGACTCACTGCTCACATCTATCTGCTTCATATTGTGTAGCCAGGTAAATGAAAGAGAGCTTCCTTTAGACACAGAGCACGTGATTGTTACATTACTTCCAACCAACATCTTGGGGTCTTCTGGGTCAGCTCTGATTTTTGCACCTTCCACTTTTTCTGCAAAAAAAAAAAAAAATATATATATATATATATATCACCCATTCTGTCATACAGTATGTTGCAATCAACTCCAAAAAAGGTAAAGTATTCAATATATATTCTAAGAAATTATCACCCTCCCCATTCTACTCATAAACCTAAGATCAAACCTGTTACTAGCTGTAAGGCCACGGCCCACTATCAGTATTCGGTCAATATTTTTTCTCAGGAGTGGGAGCCAAAACGAGGTGAGGAACAATCAGAGAAAAAGTATAATAGAAACAAGTCACCAATTCTGCATTTATCACCCACTCCTGAGAAAAAATACTGACTGAATACTGATAGTGGGACCGTGGCCTTAGGCAATCATCTGCAGAAGGAACTTCCCCACACTGCTTTGTCTGCGATTGGAAATCAACAAAGTCCCACCCCTCAAATGTCTGTAAGCTAAAATTGTAAAAACGGAGGACAGGACTGGACATTGTCTTGACATCATGGGGCTAAGCAAATGCCAGAGGCACCCAGAATGATAGGATGAGAGTGCCGGGCACAAAATTGAAGACTAAATGCCAAAAGACTTGACCAGGTCACTGAGTCTGGTAAGCATCAGAGGCGCCCAGAATGCTGTACCAGGATGTCAAACGCATGATGTGAAGACCATCCGCTATGGAGGACAGGCTGGATTCCAGACTAGGGGCCCCGTCACACTTAGCGACGCTGCAACGATCCCGACAACGATACGACCTGTCAGGGATCGTTGCTGCGTCGCTATGTGGTCGCTGGTGAGCTGTCAAACAGGCAGGCTCACCAACGATCAGGGGAGCAGCGACATCGTGGAAAGAATCTTTCCACGATGTCCTGCTCCTGGTTACGAGCCTGCTGAAGCAGGAGCAGGCTGGTAACCATGGTAAACATTAGGTTACTAGGGGCACATGCGCACCTAGTAACCCGTTGTTTATCATGGTTACCACTCTGCTACGGTGAGCGGTTACCGCTCACTTTAGCAGGCTCGTAACCATGATAAACAACGGGTTACTAGGTGCGCGTGTGCCCCTAGTAACCCGATGTTTATCATGGTTACCAGCCTGATCGCTGCTCCCGCTGGTCACACACAGCGATGTGTGCTGACCAGCGGGAGGGCAACGACCAAAAAATAGTCCAGGACACTTTGCAGCGATCAGCGACCTCACAGCAGGGGCCTGATCGCTGCAAAGTGTCACACATAGCGATATCGCTGGTGAGGTCGCTGTTGCGTCACCAAAACCGTGACACAGCAGCGATCTCGCTATGTGAGACGGGGGCTTTAGTCTCAGAGCCTAGTAAGTGCCAAAGGTGTCCAGGATGTCAGGCCAATTGTAATGCAAATTGATTACCTTCAACCATAATGTAACTGGTTTTGCTGTATCTGATGATGCTTCTGCTGGAATCAGCCACTTCACACATATATTCTCCAGAATCGCTGTCCTCAGCGAAATAAGTTTTAGCATATCCTTTCCTTAAAACTTTGGCATTCTTGTACATGGTAATGGTCACATGTGAAATACTTCTTTTTGGATGAACTATATAGTCACATGTTATAGACATTGATTTCCCAAGCTGAACATTTGTAGGGTTTACCAACACAACAGGAGTGGAGAAAAGCTCTAAAATCAAGAATTGAACAATAAAAAGAAATAATTTGTACACATATATTAATATATATCGCATGAACACGCATATCTTTTTTTAGTTTTATAGTGAATGTCCCCCTACTAAACCTTGGGGGCTTCGTACTTCATACTTCTACCATACATACAGTGGGTAAAATAAATATTTGATCCTTCTGATTTTGCAAGTTTTCCCACCTACAAAGAATAGAGAGGTCTGTAATTGTTATCACAGGTACACTTCACCTGTGAGAGACTGAATCTAACAAAAACCAGGAAATCACATGGTATGATTTTTAGATAATTATTTTGCATTTTATTACATGAAATAAGTATTTGATACAATAGAAACACAGAACTTAATATTTGGTACAGAAACCTTTGTTGCAATTACAGAGGTCAGACGTTTCCTGTAGTTCTTGACCAGGTTTGCACACACTGCAGCAGGGATTTTGGCCCCCTCCTCCATACAGATCTTCTCCAAATCTTTCAGGTTTTGGGGCTGTCGCTGGGTAACATTGAGTTTCGGCTCCCTCCAAAGATTTTCTATTGGGTTCAGGTCTGGAGACTGGCTAGGCCACTCCAAAACCTTGAAATTCTTCTTAAGTAGCCACTTCTTAGTTGCCCTGGCTGTGTGTTTCGGGTCATTGTCATGCTGGAAGACCCAGTCACGACCCATCTTCAATGCTCCTCCAGAGGGAAGGAGGTTGTTGGCTAAAATCTCGTGATACATGACCCCATCCATCCTCCGTTCAACATGGTGCAGTCGTCCTGTCCCCTTTGCAGAAAAGCATTCCCAAATTATGATGTTTCCCCCACCATGCTTCACAATTGGGACGGTGTTCTTGGGGTTTGTGTTATTGATTGAGTGTGAGGACAGGTGTCTTTTATACAGGTAACAAGTTCAAACAGGTGCAATTAATACAGGTAATGAGTGCAGAGTAGGAGGGCTTCTTAACCTCTTTCTGACATACTACGTAATAATATGTCCCTGTGCCTTGGTACTTATGGACCAGGTATGTATTATTACGACATGGAGATCGCGCCCACGCATAGGCTGTGAAGGCGCGATCGCCGCCAGGTGTCAGCTGATTCTGACAGCTGACACCCAGCACTCAGTGCCAGGAGCGGTGTCCGCACCGCTCCCGGTACTTTAACCCCATAAATGCTGTAATCACAGCGATCGAAGCATTTAGTAAGCGAGCAAAGGGACAAAAGTCCCTCTGGTTCTTAGATCGGAGACCCTGCACTGTCAGCGCAGGGTCCTGATCGTTGCCATGGTGACCCAATGTCATCATGACGACATCTGGGTCAACAGGCCCCAGCAAATTACTTTGATCATGCGCAGTGCATGATCAAAGTAACTTGTGTCTGCAGCACTGACAGATCATAAGGTATAGCAGTGATCCTGCACTGCTATACATTATAACTACGATATAAAAAAATAATAATATATATATGCATACAGTTGAAACCAGAAGTTTACATACCTTAGATAAAAAGACACATATGCATGTTTTTCTCAATATTTGACATGAAATCAGAATAAACCTTTCCCGTTTTAGGTCAATTAGGATCACCATAATTTTTAATATTTGCCAAATTCCAGAATAATGAGAGAGAGAGAGAATGTTTTAAGACATTTTTATTACTTACTGCAAAGTCAAAAGTTTACATACACTAAAATTACTATGCCTTCAAACAATTCTGGACTGCCCATATCATGATGGCATGTTTTTGGCAACATCTGAGTTAATTAGAGACACACCAGTGGATGTATTTTAATGCATACCTGAAAAACACTGCTTCTTTGTGTAGCATCATGGGAAAGTTTAAAAAAATCAGCCAAGATATCAGGAAGAGAATTGTGGACTTGCACAAGTCTGGCTCATCCTTGGGTACAATTTCAAGATACCTGAAGGTGCCTTGTTCATCTGTACAAACAATTATACGCAAGTACAAAAAAGATGGGAATGTCCAGCCATCATACCGCTCAGGAAGGAGACTGGTTCTGTGTCCCAGAGATGAACGTGCTTTGGTCTGACATGTGCATATCAACTCAAGGACAAAAGCAAAAGATCTTGTGAAGATGATGGCGGAAGGTGGTAAGATTGTGCCAATATAAACAGTGAAACGAGTACTGTATCAATATGGACTGAAAGGTCACTCTGCCAGGAAGAAGCCATTACTCCAAAAGAAACATTAAAAAGCCAGATTAATGTTTGCAAATGCACATAGGAACAAAGACCTTAATTTTGGAGACATGTCCTGTGGTCTGATGAAACTAAAATTGAACTTTTTGGGTATAATGACCATCATTACGCTTGGAGGAAAAAGGGAGAAGCTTGGAAGCCTAAAAACACCATCCCAACTGTGAAACACGGAGGTGGAAGCATCATGTTGTGGGGTTGTTTTGCTGCAGGAGGGACTAGGGCACCTCACAAAATAGATGGCATCATGAAAAAAGAAGATTATGTGGCAATATTGAAGCAACATCTCAAGACATCTGCCAGGAAGTTAAAGCTTGGGCGGAAATGGGTCTTCCAAATGGACAGTGACCCGAAACATATTGCCAAAATGGTAACAAAGTGGCTTAAGGATAACAAAGTCAATGATTTGGAGTGGCCATCACAAAGCCCTGATCTCAATCCTATTGAAAATTTATGGACAAAGCTGAAAAGGCTGCGAGCAAGGCGACCTACAAACCTGGATCAGTTACACCAGTTTTGTCAGGAGGAATGGGCCCAAATTCCCACCAACTATTGTGAGAAGCTTGTGGAAGAATATCCCAAACCATTGACCCAAGTCATTCAGTTTAAGGGCAATGGTACCAAATACTAATGAAATGTATGGAAACTTTTAACTTTGCAGTAAGTAATAAAAATGTCTTAAAACATTCTCTCATTCTCATTATTCTGGCATTTGGCAAATATTAAAAATTATGGTAATCCTAACTGACCTAAAACGGGAAAGGTTTATTCCGACTTCATGTCAGATATTGAGAAAAATATGCAGATGGGTCTTTTTATATAGTGTATATAAACTTCTGGTTTCAACTGTATATATATATATTTTAATATATATATATATATATATATATATATATATATATATATATATATATATAGCACCCATAAATAAATATTATGAAAAAAAAACAAAAAATAAAAGTACACATATTTTTGTATTGCCACATTCGGAACGACCTGACCTATAAAACTGCCTCACTAGTTAACCTCTTTAGTGAGCACAGTAAAAGAATAAATGAAAAACGAAGCAAAAAATGGTGCTTTATCATCATACTGCCAAAAAAAGTGAAATAAAACGCGATAAAAAAATGAATGTAAATAAAAATGGCACCACTGAAAACGTCATCTTTTCTCTCAAAAAACAAGCTTCAATACAGCTCAGTCAGCCAAAAAATAAAAAAGTTATAGCTCTCAAAATAAAGTGATGCAAAAAAATTTTTTTTTCTATAAAATAGTTTTTATTGTGTGAAAGCACCAAAACATAAAAAAGATATAAATGTAGTACTGCTATAATCATACTGACCCGAAGAATAAAGCTGCCTTATCAATTTTACCATACGCGGAACGCCTTAAAAAAAAAAACCCAAAAAACAATTCCTGAATTGTTGTTTTTTGTTTATTCTGCCTCACAAATATCAGCATAGAAAGCGATCAGAAATTGTTACATACCAGTAAAAATGTCAACTTGTTCCACAAAAGCAAGCCATCACATGACTCTGTTGGCCGAAATATGGAAAAATTATAGCTCTTAAAATATGGCGATGCAAAAACTGGTCTTAGCAAAATAAAAGCATCTTTCAGTGTGTGACAGCTGGCAAACATAAAAACCTGATGTAAATCTGGTATCGCTGTAATCGCATCGGCCTGAAAAACAAAGTCGTCTAATCACTTATATCACACGAGGAACAAAAAATAAATAAAACCAATTTCTTCACCTGCTTCTGATTTGTTAATTCTGCCTCCCAAAGATCGCAGTAAGGCTCGGTTCACATTTATCCTGCGCTCTGCGCTGAGCGCTCACACCGAGGTTTCTGTGTAAATCTCTGAAATACGTGATTCAGACGGAACCCGCGGCAGAAGATTCCCCATAATGAGGCAGATGGCAGCATTGTGGATGCTGTCTGGCCTGTGATCCCACGGTGTCTGTCTTTTTATTAGGCATGCATAAAAGTGCTGTCGGCCACAGTTTTGTGACCCTATGAAAAAAAGGATACCGCTAAACAGAGGCCAGACGGAGTCCAGAGTAACTCTGCTGCCTCATTATAGTGAATCGATCCCTCGGGATTGGGTTAGGGTTGTGATAGGATTAGGGTTGTGTTAGGATTAGTATTAGGGTTAAGGTTGTATTAGGGTTAGGATTAGGGTTGTGTTAGGATTAGGGTTGTGATAGGGTTAGGGTTGTTTTAGGGTTAGGATTAGGGTTGTGTTAGGGTTAGGGTTGGGGTTAGGTTTGTGTTAGGGTTAGGGTTGTGTTGGGATTTTTTCAAAAGTAAAGGAAAATAAAAATGATGCCGATATGGCGACTAGTGTTGAGCTCAAATGCTCGCTACTTGAGTTTGCATCAGGTGCTCGGGTATGCGCCGAGTATCGCGGGTGCTCGAGTGACATGCTTGAGTCTCCGCCACATATGTTTCGCGACTGTTATACAGCCAAAAAAAACACGTGGGGATTGCCTGCCATACACGAGCAATCCCCGCATGTTTTCTTCTTTGGGTGTCTAATAACTGTGAAACATGCGGGGCAGGGATTCGAGGATGTCACTCGAGCACACATGATACTTGGTGCATACCTGAGTACCCGATACAAACTCAAGTAGCGAGCACTTGCACTCAAGACTAATGACAACTTATTCAATATGATGACCTAATATTATCAAATTCTGTGTCGTACCTCTGGGTTCAAAATGTTCACTATACCCCTTGATAAAATCCTTGAGGGGTGTAGTTTCCAAAATGGTGTCACTTATGGGGGGTTTCCACTGTTTAGGCACATCAGGGGCTCTCCAAACACGAAATGGCATCTGCTAATTATTCAAGCAAATTTTACATTCAAAAAGTCAAATGGCGCTCCTTCCCTTCCGAGCCCTGCCGTGTGGCCAAACAGTGGTTTTCTCTCACATATTGGGTATTGGCTTACTTAGGAGAAATTGCACAACAAACTGCATGGTGCAATTTCTCCTGTTACCCTTATAAAAATGCAAAATTGGGGGCTGAAAAACATTTTTGCGGGAAAAATGTGAAAATTTAATTTTTACGGCTCAGTGTTATAAACTTCTGTGAAGCACCTGGGGGTTCAAGGTCCTCACCACACATCTAGATAAGTTCCCTGAGGGGTCGTCTCCAAAATGATGTCACTTGTGGGGGGGTTTCCACTGTTTAGGCACATCCGGGGCTCCCCAAACGCAACATGGCGTCCGCTAATTATTCATGCAAATTTTACATTCAAAAAGTCAAATGGCGCTCCCTCCCTTCTGAGCCATGTTGTGCGCCCAAACAGTGGTGTTCCCCAACATATGGGGTATCTGTGTGCTCAGGAGAAATTGCACAACACCCTTGCGAAAATAAAAAAATTTGGGTCTAATGTAACATTTTTGTGAAAAAAGTTAAATGTTCATTGTTTTCTTCCACAATCCAAAAATTCCTGTGAAGAACCTGAAGGGTTATTAAATTTATTGAATGTGGTTTTGAGCACCTTGAGGGGTGTAATTTTTAGAATGGTGTCACTTTTGGGTATTTTCTGTCATATAGACCCCTCACAGTGACTTCAAATGTGATGTGGTCCCTAAAAAAAATTGTAACTTTTGCTGGAAAAATGAGAAATTGCTGGTCAATAGTGATGAGCGAATGTGCTCGGTTAAGGGGTTAACCGAGCATGCTCGGGTGCTTACCGAGTAGCTTCGGCGTGCTCATATATTATGCTCGAGTCTCTGTGTCTCAATGATTTACAGCTGTAAGACAGCTTCAGCAAGTGATGATTCTCTAACAAACAGGCAATCCCTGCATGTGTTCAGGCTGTCTTACAGCTGTAAATCATGCAGACACAGGGACTCCAACATAATATATTAGCACACTCGCTCATCACTACTGGTCAACTTTTAACCCTTATAACTTCCTAACAAAAAAAATGTTGGTTCCAAAATTGTCCTGATGTAAAGTAGACATGTGGGAAATGTTATTTATTAACTATATTGTGTTACATATCTCTCTAATTTAAGGGCATGAAAATTCAAAGTTTAAAAATGCTAATTTTTTTCGCCAAATTTCTGAATTTTTCACAAATAAACGCCAGTCATATCGAATAAATTTTACCACTATCATGAAGCACAATATGTCCCGAAAAAACATTCTCAGAATCAGTGAGATCCATTGAAGTGTTCCAGAGTTATTACATCATAAAATGAGTGACACTGATCAGAATTGTAAAAATTGGTCCGGTCATTAATGTGCAAACAACTTTCGGGAGTAAAGGGGTTAAAGAAAAACTACCAGGTCTGTGAGAGCCAGAATTCTTGCTGGTTGGTAGGTGATCAAATACTTATTTCATGCAATAAAATTTAATTATTTTTAAATTCTGTCTCTCACATGTGAAGTGTACGTACGATAAAAATTACAGCCCTCTCCATTCTTTGTAGGTGGGAAAACTTGCAAAATCGGCAGTGTACCTCTACATTTCTTACTTCTTTCACACTAGAGTTAAATGACATAGTTTTTACAGCCACCATACCTACTGAGTGTGGGGGCTGCTTTTTCAATTTGGGTGAACAATGTGATTTTTGTGCTCAAGATTTGGGGTTCACCCCAGGATCCAGGCCACCAACACCAATATTTGCCCCTGCATCTTGATATAAAATGGTGTTTACACTGAATGAGTTATAAAATGTAAAGAAAAACACAATCTTGCATGAATCCCACTAAACTAGCCGATCCCACTTTTTGTTACCTTGTACGTCAATGTCAAGTTTTTGGCTGACCTTCACGACATCATTACTTGTGCATCTAACACTGCACGTATAATTTCCAGAATCCCTCTTTATAGAAAATGCAATTTGATACGTAGAGAGTTCACCATAATCTTGTAATTTTTTTTCGTCCTTGTAAAATGCAAATTCCAGCTTTGTGCTACCACGGAGAGGATTCAAGGTTGGATTTAGAGCGACATTACAGGACAGAGTGATGGGATCTCCTTCTATTATTGAAGTTGTTTTTGCTTTTAGAACCAGATAGGTAAAGTATTCTAGGGGAAGAAAAAAAAGGTTGAAAAGAAATCTGATTAAATGCTGTCAAGTTAACTTTACGCCAAAATAGATTCAATCAGCTCCAATCGGGAGCTCTAACGTCTAGTTTTAGAAAAATAGAAACAAGCGACAAAGAAGCAGGGGACAAAGAATAAAGGAGAAACCAAAGAGAAGAAGATGGAAGATTCTAATCAATACCTATGTTAGATATCGTCTTTCCCATGTAAGCAAGGAATGATTACTGCCCCGGTTAGGGAAACACCAACAGTAGTCCAATTACTCTTGAAAATTCTAAAAAATGGTATTCTTGAAAGACACACGTATACCATTGTGAGACCTTTGCCTGATCCTGACTTTTCGTCTTCCTCTTTGGTACCATATATTACAATCTTCTATACCTCAACTACTGTTAATGGAGACTAAACTGAGCATGAACTTATAGGCTACAAAAATGGAAACGTCTTTAGTGTTGAGCAAGTATGTTCTATTAACCCTTGCGCCGAGTATGCTCGGGCCGAGCTCCGAGTATTTACAGCTGCTCGGTGATATGGTTGAATCGCTCCCGTGTGCATGATTTGCAACTGTTTGACAGCTTTATTACATGTGAGGAATGTCTATTTCTTACACATTCCTCACATGTAATAAAGCTGTCAAACAGTCGCAAATCATGCACACGGGAGCGATTCAACCATATCACCAAGCAGCTGTAAATACTCGGAGCTCGGCCCGATCATACTCGGACAGAACATACTCGCTCAACCCTAGTCTTGATCAAATAAAGTTGGCCAATTTTGCTGGGATTGGCTAAACATCTGATGTCTATCGAGGTCTTCCAACTCAATATTCCAGATGATGTTGGAGGAGATAAGGGTCATCCAGTTTGAATTCTAACACCCGATCCTTTTGATCGTGTTTCACCCAAGAGACACATATGATCTCAACAGAGAGAAGTGATCACTCAGTGGAGTAAGCGTTTATGTGTACAAGGAATTTGGGAGTGACACCTGGTTCTTGTAACGAAGTTTGGACACTTTTTGACTCAGTGAAGCCTAGAGCTAAATCAATATCATCAATTGTCATCATCCCATACAGGGCTTTCATCATGATTACTCCAAAGCATCCACCAACCAGCTCTCTGCAAGAGTGGACATCTCCAAACCTCTTCCCTGGTCTCCCGGATCTGTTTTGAACTTGCTACTGTAGGGTATTGTTATTTCGTGCCATTTAGATGCCATCATGATAATATCGACCATAGACTCTCCTTCACTACAAACAAAAATACAATTCGATGCCCTAAGTACCCTGACCAGCATGAAGAAGCTTCTGTGCTGTCTATCTGGCACCCAGCACCAAGCACAATGCCCTGGCAAATCACCAACATAAAGCAAGGAATCACTAATTAATTGTGAGAACTATTGATGTAAAAATACGAGATCTTACCAGAGATGGGGACGTATAGATATGCGGAGTAAGAGCCATAGGAGAAAGAAGACAGCCTGGTATTCTTAGTGCATTTATATTCCCCGGTCATATTATAGTACGCATTTCCTAGCGTCATAGCAGATTTACTTTCCAGAATTTTAAAGAGAGCGCCATTTTTATAAAACTTAGTGCGTTCTAAATCTAGACCTTTACGATGGTGACATGTGAGGGTCAGCTCGTCACCTTCTAATATGAATGGAGGAGCTTGCACAATGAGATTGCCTGAAAGACATAAAAACACAAAGTGTAGAGTTAGAAGATGTGCCTGCCTTTGAGCACCATTTCACTGATTGTTGTTGGACTACATAACGTTGCAATATCATACACAGCCTGTGGAGGAAAGTGGGGCTGCTTCTGGAAAATGGTCAAATTTCTGACTTCATACAACCTCATTAAGGTTTAGGAAGTAATGAGATTCTTCTTCACGTAAATGACTTACTATTAGAGACATCCAGCCTGAGGGGTTCACTCATATGAGTATTAGTGGATTGGCACTGGTAATACCCACTGTCACTGACAAGTGCATCCTGAATGGTAAAGCTCTGCTGAGTTATATTCATCTGGTTACCATCCTTGTACCAGAAATATGCTTGTTTGTCTTTGATTTTGGCATCCACATTACATGTCATGGTCATGGTTTCTGCCGTCAATATTTTACCAAAATTGGGTGTAAAAGACACCACTGCCATACCTAAAAAAAAAAGAAAATAAGATAATGAAAATCTTGAAAATGAGAAACTGTGACATGGGGTACAGAAACATCCGTCAACTCGCTGTACCAGGCATAGGAACCACTGCAGACAATTACAGGTTTCTGTCGTCCTGTGTTTTCTTTACAATGCAGTTATCACTTCCATGACCAATGGAGCAGTCTATGTTGGATTCAAGCTGGTGACAGCAAGTGAGCATGCCTTAGTTTGTTATTTTTAATGAATCCATGCCTAAGAACTTTTAAGAACAGCCATTTCTTTTAAACTAGCTGAGCTTGCCCCTAAGTAAACTCCTGATGAAGGTTGCGAAACACAGATTGAGGTGATTCTGGGATGATTTATTCTACCACTGGACTGGATCCACGCTGGTGACAGTAAGTGACGAATATCTGCCCAGAATCCTCCAACTGGGCAGATAAAGTTTTGTATTTATTTGATTCACTGAATTCTTGCAAAATCTTTCCATTTTTATAAAAGGCAAAGGCCAAACGTGTCGACTGTCTCATTGGACTAATGGTGGTGTGACAGGTTAAGGTCATGTCAGCTCCTTCCACCACTGGATCCAGTCTAGTGGCAGAATAAATCATCCCGGAAGCACCTCAATGTGTGCTTTGCAACCTTCATCAGGAGTTTACTTAGGGGCAAGCTCAGCTAGCTTAAAAGGAATGGCTGTTCTTAAAAAAAAACGCCTTTAGTTTGTTATTTTTAATGAATCCATGCCTAAGAAAAAATATTTTTAAGGATAAGGACAGCCATTTTTTTAATTAGCTCAGCTGGCCCTGAGACAACTCCTAATGAAGATTGCAAAACATGCATTGAAGTGCTTCTGGCATGATTTTTCCTACAACTGGATCTTGTTCATACCGGATACAGACTAGATTCACGGGAGTTACAACAAGTGAGAATGCCTATGTTTGTTATTCTTAATGAATCCATGTCTTGGAAAAATGTATTTTTTTTCTTTTTAAGGGATAGGGTATTCCATTTAAATTTGCTGAGCTGCCCATAAGATAACACAGACCTTGTTTGGTCCACACCAATATGAGGGGAAGTGACTCTAGTGAAATTATAAGTTGGGTTCACACTATTTCACCCCTTTCTTTGGCAGAAGCATCCATTGCTTATTCTTTTCTCATCATAAGGGAAAAGGGTGACATAAACTGGTGAGGGTAAGCTCAGAACAAGTCCAAATCACCTATACAAAAATGGAATTGGGCTTGCCTTAGCTCTCCAGGAATCCCATAACTTTAAGGTAGTGGCCATGATTGGTGAGAATATTGTCATATATCCGGATGGTACAGTACAACTGGTTTCCCGAGTTTGCCCCATACTACCAGTCTCCTTTTGTAACTTAACTCAAAGCTAAATAAAGGAATCTGACTTTTATAAGACAGTAAAAAACCCTTAACCAGTATGTTTCTCCTCCAGACACACAACCGCCTCACCTTGTACATTAATAGATAATGTCTCACTCCTTTTCTTCACAGTATTGGAGGACGATTTTGCCTCACATGCATAACTCCCAGAATCCTCCAACTGGGCAGATGAAAGTTTGTATTTATTTGAGTCACTGAATTCTTGCAGAATCTTTCCATCTTTATAAAAGGAAAAGGCCAAACGTGTCGATTGTCTCAGTGGACTAATGGTGGTGTGACAGGTTAAGGTCATGTCAGCTCCTTCCACCACTGGATGTAAATTTAGTCCTATTTCCGGAGAACTAAAAAGTTCTTAAACGAAATAAAACAAAGTATAAAATGATTGCATTGTAAGAAATTCCACAATAAAACTTATACAGTATGTCACTATATCTGCTGTGGTAACTAAATTATGAAGCCTACTTAGTACTCCTAATGCTCATGGCTGAAATCTCATGTGAAGTCAAAATGAAATAAGGAAGCATGAAACATAAATCAGTACAACTTATAGTATTTGATAAAACTAATAGCTTGAAAAACAGAACACAAAATAAAGTCATAATGGAGCAAAACCCCTGGGGCTTAGCCTGTAAGGTGCTTCCTTTGTTTTTTTTCCCACTATCTCTGAAACCACAAACAGTTGACTTCTCTAATTTCAAACCCATCCAATGGTGAACTGCAGAGCAATGGGGCCTATGTAGTTGTAAAGGGGAAGACCGGGGTGTAAGTACTTTCAGAACAAGGGATCCGGAACTGCCGGGGCCGTGCCTCTTGTTGCAGGGGGAAGACAGACTGCGAGACAGGAGTCAGGTGACCGGGAAGGGGGTGTGTGTCCAGAGAGAGAGCTGAGGAGTCAGGTGACCGAGGAGCTGAGCTCGTGTCTAGGAAGAGGGTGGAAAAGGAGTTTTTGCGCAGGAAAAATGTCAGTGGACAGTGGGAGTCAAGCCCGACTAGAGGGAGAAGAGACGCAGGATCCCTGGAGCCGAGTAAGAGAGGTGCACTGTTATGGACTAGGGGCTCAGCGGGTCAAACCGGAGACCGCTCGCTGCCGCCAGAAGACGGAGCATTGTTTAGGCATGGAAGCCGGAAGAAAGCAACACTGGCATCAGCCGGCAACTGCCTTGTGAGGAGCAAGAGTCAGCTAAGTGTAAAAACTGCCGATTACAACCGTGTCGACTCTGCTACATCTAGACCAACTGTGGATTGTCAGTTATAGCATATTACCTGCTACTTCCCTTGTTGTCCCCATATATTTCCCCTGTTACTCCCTGCATGGAGATTGACCCTGTTACAGTAAATCCCCCTTGTTTATTAACCCTGTACTTGCTGCTCTGTGTTTCTGTGTCACTGCATCTAAAGTACCTGTGTTACATTTGGCGTAGTCGGCAGGATGCAGTCTTTAGACACAGACACTGCAGATCAGTCCATCCTGGGAGCCCCTAGATCTAGCTTGCCTCGGGGGGCCATGCTCAGCAATCTCCCAAAGTTCACCGGGGACAATATGATGCTGTGGGACTGGGTTGAGAGAGTTAGGAGTATGTTACGTATGCATCCAATGACCCCAGCTATGCAAGCCGAAATAGCCTTACTGGCCGTGGACGGCGAGGCCCAGCACTCCATGATCTACTGCCCTCCTCATGACCGGGATACTGTAGAAAAAGTGGTGCGGATATTGGAGGAGATGCATGGGGATCCCACCAATGTAGGAGAGCTGAGGATACGACTGTTTCACCAAGTGCAGCAGGAGGGGGAGACTGTGACGCAATATGTTAATGCCTATATCACTAGAAAAGACGCTTGGGGAATTTGGGAATGGGCCCCCCTGACGTGATCTTAAGGGACCAATTTGTGGCAGGCCTTAGGGATGTGCAGCTGAAGCAGGCCTTGCGGGAGCGCCTGCGCCCTAACCCATGTATGACTTTTCTAGAAGTGGGGGCGGAGGCACGTGTGAGAGAGCAGGAAATGGGGGTGATGGCCCTGGCAGGGATGGTCCGGAGTAACGAGGTACCCACCCCGCCTGCAGCTGAACTGGAATGGGCTCGAGAGATGCGAAAGGAGATACAGGAGATGCGGAGTGAATGGTCCAAGCTCAAGAAGGCCCCTGCACCGACACCAGAGATACCCAGATCGATTGCCCCAGTTAGGGAAAGAATTGAATTCAGGCCCCACCCTGCAGGAGAGTTCCGTAGAGAAGTGAGGCAGCCCTACACAGACAGAGACACGACCTGCTGGAAGTGTGGAGGCGCAGGACATTACGCCAGGGGCTGTGCTAGCCGAGGGCGGCCCCTGTCGCGGCAGCCGTTAAACTAACGGGCTCCGTGTTTTGGGGGACACAGCCCGGAGCCAAAAGAATGGGAAAGAAAAAGAGGAAGTCCCAAGGACCTAGTTTCCACCAGCCCGACTGTCTGGGTCGAAATGAGTGGTCAGGCTGTTCACTGCCTGATTGACACGGGATCCCAGGTGACTACGATGACAGAAGCCTACTTTCAACAGCAATTTCCAGAGATAGCACGGCCTGAATGGGGACCAGTAATTAGACTCATGGCAGCTAATCAATTACCCATCCCGGCTGCAGGGGTGGTGTGGATGAAGATCCGAGTGTGTGGAAAAGATGTGGGAAAAAAAGGGGTCGTCTTGGTCGCAGGGGGAACCGGAAGTGGACCCCCGGTGACCCTCGGAATGAATGTGCTGAAAGAGATCGGGCAAATTATGATTAGTGAGCCGAAGGAGATTCCTCTAGACCGGTGGGACCCACGAACCTCCCAAAGGAGGGTTTTTCAACAATTAATCCGAGCCGCCCAGGCTCAGGAGATGTCAAGTGAAGGGAAGGTCCTGGGGAAAGTAATAGTACCAGCAACTATAGCGCTCACCTTACCGCCAGGACAAACTGTACTCACATTACCCGCACGGGCCTGCACACCTCTTGAGGGGGTCGAAGTACAGATAGAACCATCATCGATGGACAAAGTACCCCCCGGACTCCTGGTGGCTCGGACATTGGCCACCGTCCAGGGTGGCAATGTTATAGTGCGGTGCGTTAATCTGGGCGAAGGTGATCTCACACTCCCTCTGAGGGCGGAAATAACCCAGATTCTGGGAATGCCAGAGAAGTTGGTGCAACCTGATGCTTTACAGCTGTCCGCTGTACGAGGAGACCCATGGAGTCTGGCGGTCACCGTGTCGCCTGAATCCCACTGTGCTGGTGCGAAGGGTGGACGAAGAATCCTAGAACGAATGCGGGCTGAATTGACGGGACTTTCACCTCGACAGGTGCAGCAGGTTGAGGAGGTACTAGAGCGGTACCAGGAAGTCTTTGCTTGCCATGAGGATGATTTTGGTTGCACCGAAGCCATTACCAACGAGATTCCCATGGGGAGCGCTGCCCCAGTGCGGGAGAGATACCGGCAGATACCTCCCCAGATGTATAAAGAGGTTAAGGAGATGCTAGCCCATATGTTACAAAATGGTGTGATACGGGAGAGTCAGAGTCCGTGGGCAGCCCCGATTGTCCTGGTCCGGAAGCAAGATGGGACCCTGTGGTTCTGTGTGGACTATAGACGACTGAATGCCTGTACAGTACGAGACTCTTACCCACTACCCCGAATTGAAGAGTCTTTGTCGGCCTTAGGGAAGGCAAGATACTTCTCCTTGGATATGGTCAGCGGGTACTGCCAGGTGCCCGTGGCCGAACATGACTGTGCGAAGACGGCATTCATATTACCCATGGGACTGTTCGAGTTCAATCGGATGCCCTTCGGCCTGACTAACGCCCCCCGGGACGTTCCAGCATCTGATGGAGAGGTGCCTGGGCGATTTGAACTTCGATGCGACACTGATTTATCTTGACGACATAATTGTATATGCCACGACCTTCGAGGAGCACCTCCAGCGACTGGAGCAAGTACTGAGCCGCCTACAGAGTCATGGTCTAAAGGTGTGATTGCGTACGCCAGTCGCTCCCTTCACGACTTCGAGAGGAACCCAGATAATTATAGCTCTTTCAAATTAGAGTTGCTGGCTCTGGTTTGGGCAATGACTGTGAAGTTTGCAGAGTATTTGTCCGGGTCCGAAGTACTGGTGAGAACAGATAACAACCCGTTGTCTCACCTGGAGAATGCGAAGTTGGGGGCCCTGGAGCAGCGATAGGTGGCCCGCATGGCCAGGTACCGGTATAAAATCGCCTACCAGTCTAAGGCAGAGAATATTTACGCCGACGCCCTCTCCAGAATGACATATGAACGGCCTGATCATGGCCGCGATGAAGATTTGGAGGCAGATGAGATCCCTAGCTTCCGAAGTTTCGTGGGACCGCTGGTCGCGGCGCAGGGATAGATCGGAGAGATGTCGGAAGAACAAGTGCTAGGGCGGCCAAGAGATGACTGGGTCCGACTTCAACAGACTGACAGAGAAGTTGCTCAATTACGTCAATGGGTGGCTTTGAGGCAGGTCCCCAGTCAAGAGGAGAGGAGTACCCTGTCCCCGGGAGCGCTGAAAATGCTGGGACAATGGGAGAGACTGTGTTTGCGAGACGGGCTGCTGTACCGATGGGTACAGCTACTGCGAGAGTTCGGGACCACCTGGCAAGTGGTGATCCCAGAGAAGTTGGTCGGAGTAGTGGCTAAGGAGGCTCATGAACGAGGGGCTCACTTCGGACCAGAGAAGACATTTCAGTGGTTGCAGAGGCTGGTGTATCACCCCCGACTGCGAGCAACAATAGAAGACACTTGTCGAAGATGCCAGAGCTGTGAGCTGGTTAAGCCCCCGGAGCAGCGGGTCCCCATACAAACCATTGTGACTTCTGTCCCCTTGGAGGTGCTGATGATCGACTATTTGACTGTTGGACTGGCGAATCTCGGGTATGAACATTGCCTGGTAATGACAGACCACTTCACAAAGTTTGCTGTGGTGACCCTGACCAGAGATCAGACCGCCGAATCAGCTGCGCAGGCCATCTGCCGAGACAACATTCGTGTGTACGGATGCCCAAAGAGGATCCATTCCGATCAAGGCGCCTTCTTCCAGGGCCGGGTGATGGAAGAGCTGCACCGGTTGTACAGGATTGAGAAGTCACGGACTACTCCTTATCACCCTCAAGGAAATGGGGCCTGTGAACGCTTTAATCAGACACTGATCCAAATGCTCCGCACGTTGGAGGAAGATCGGAAGGTGTGATGGACTGATTTTGTAGCCGAGCTGGTGTGGGTCTACAACAACCGAGTGAATAGTACGACGGGGTTCACTCCTTGAACCTTACTGTTCGGGCGAAAGGGGCGAGAGATTACCGAGTTAGAGCTGGACCCCGAGGAGGACTACCCACGGACAGGGATGTCTTCCTGGGTCCGAGAACACCAGCATCGACTGCAGACCCTCTGATGGTTGATACAACAAAAGTGTCGGGAGCTCAAACATCATGAGACATTGCCTCTTCGAGGGACAGCTCTGTTCGCCAGGGAAGCGGGTGTTGGTTCGAGACAGGTGGCCCCGGGGCAAATTGAGTAGGCGGTGGGAACGGACCCCGCACCGAGTGAAGCGCAGGTTTGGTGCTGAAGGACCTGTGTATGAAGTTCAACCCGAGGGGGCTGAAGGAGCCCCTACCAGAGTGGTTCATCGTTGTATGCTGCGGCCCTGTCTGTCTAAAGATGACGAGGATGAAGAAGAATCACCTGCTTCTAGAGAGGGTCCTGTCACAGTTGCCCCATGCCATGATGTGGATGAAGAAGAATTGTTGATTCTACCTCGGAGCCCCAGCACTCGATTATCTGCAGTCCCTAGTGCAAGCGGCGAAGGAACACCATTGGTTGAAGCCACCGGGCAGGCGGAGATTGGGAATCCAAGTGACCCTGCACCCCCCATCGGTCAAACTGAGTTACGTCGGTCAGAACGGACAACAGCAGGAGTGCCTCCTCACCGTTACGAACAAGATCAATTTATATGGCAATGTATCATCCAGGAAGTCCAAGAATGTGAACGTTTGGTAAAGGAACTCTCGCCCGTGGAATGGCGAGTTAAAGGAGAGCGGGAGTGTAAGGGGGAAGACCGGGGTATAAGTACTTTCAGAACAAGGGATCCGGAACTGCCGGGGCCGTGCCTCTTGTTGCAGGGGGAAAACAGACTGGGAGACAGGAGTCAGGTGACCGGGAAGCTGGGGGTGTGTCCAGAGAGAGAGCTGAGGAGTCAGGTGACCGGGGAGCTGAGCTCATGTCTAGGAAGAGGGTGGAAAAGGAGTTTTTGCTCAGGAAAAGCGGCAGTCGACAGTGGGAGTCAAGCCCAACTAGAGGGAGAAGAGATGCAGGATCCCTGGAGCCAAGCAAGTGAGGTGCACTGTTATGGGCTAGGGGCTCAGCGGGTCAAACCGGAGACCGCCCGCTGCCGCCAGAAGATGGAGCATTGTTTAGGCGTGGAAGCTGGAAGAAGGCAACACCGGCATCAGCCGGCAACGGCCTTGTGAGGAGCAAGAGTCAGTTAAGTGTAAAACTGCCGATTACAACCGTGTCGACTTTGCTACAACTAGCCCAACTGTGGATTGGCAGTTATAGCATATTACCTGCTACTTCCCTTGTTGTCCCCATATATTTCCCCTGTTACTCCCTGCATGGAGATTGACCCTGTTACAGTAAATCCCCCTTGTTTATTAACCCTGTACAGGCTGCTCTGTGTTTCTGTGTCACTGCATCTAAAGTACCTGTGTTACATTGTGGTAAAGATGTTGGATGTGGACTGGTAATGGTGTTGGACGTGGACAGTGTCAAGCCACCTTCCTTCCTAAGAAATAATTTTAAGAAATCAGGACTAGTAGAAAGCACCACTCACCCTTATATAGGGTCATTGGCTTGGAAACCCAAATGGAGGAGTTGGATGACTTTTGCGAAAGGGGGAAATATTGGTGTTCATCATGCTTAGAAGGTTTTCATGATCAGGATAATGATGGCTTATCCTTAGACTTTGATGATCTTAGGATAGGTCATCAATATCAGATCATTGACCCACTGAAGTGAATGGGAACCTGCTCTGGTCCTTAATAAGCAGTCGGCATACACATAGGTGGTATGAAGAGACTACTGCTAGCGGCATGGGCTCTAGACTCGGACGCTCATCAATCTGATATCTTAACGACAGACCATCAATATTCTATACCTGGAAAATCGCCTTGAATAAAATAAAAAAATTGATAGGACTACTCTACGATATACAATGAAAACAATGAACCCTTAATATCTAAATATCCCAGATTTACCTGTTACTGAAATATACTCCTCGGCATCATAGATTTTAGATATAGACCCCGTGTTTATAAATCTTGTACACTTATATTTTCCTGTAGCGTTTTTGGAAACAGTTCCAAGTATTAAGTCAGACTGAGAACCCAAAAACTGTATCATATTGTCATCCTTGTAAAATGTGGTATTAACAGCCGTGCCGCTGCGCCACATGTTACATTTCAGTGTCACGCTGTCCCCTTCGTGGATGGAAAAAGGTACTTGTAGGATAAGCCATACTGGAATAAAGAGGAAAAACTGTAAAGACAAACTTTATATATTACTAAAACCACTTAATATTTGATCACTGATATTATCTGTTTCCAGATTGGAAGCACAAAAATAAATTATTTTAACATAATAGAAAAATTAATGGTCAATGCCAGTAAGCTGCTCCTAAAGCCTGGAGATTACTGTTGTGTATTATTACAGGCTTGACCCCTCTAGACAGAAGCATAATGCTATTACATAGCAGTGGAGCAGCCTACCGTATATAGTTCACTTAAGGAAACTCGTTGATATATAAGATGGTTTCTAACTTAGAAAAGTTACAGAAGAGAAACAAAATGGTTAAGCGGTCAATACAGGTGGAAAAAAAATAAGAATAAGGTTGGGCGTACATTTTAGATTGCTGTTGCCTGAATGCTCATTAGGACAACAGCTGTTTCCCCTGATGCTTTGTTCCACATGCATGCTCGGATTGGCTGTGACTTCAGTAGAGAGGGGGGAGTGAGCCGCTGCCAGAAAACTCTGTAGGACTTTGATTTCCCTTGAAAATAAACAATCTGGCATGTTGAAATGCTAAAAGCCCTGTCTTTTTCCATCTAACATCTTCTAGTTTTTATAAGTCAGAATGTATTCAACTGGTTCCATTGAAATCGTTGAGTGTGGCCATCTTTAAAGGCAATTTTTAGTCTTAAAAGTCATATGAAAAATTTGTGCAAGAATTTGTACAAATTCTGGCTGGAGGAAAATTAATCCTCAACTCCACTGATCTTTATTCAACCATACTAACTTACAGTGGCATGTAAAAGTTTTGGGCACCCCTGGTCAAAATTACTGTTATTGTGAACAGTTAATTAAGTTGAAGATGAAATGATCTCTAAAAGACCTAACGTTAAAGATGACACATTTCCTTTAGGCAAGAATTGTTTTTTTAAAATAATAATAATAAAAAATAAATAAATATACATATATAGTCATCTTTTACATATTAAAAATTACAAAAAGGATAATGGGCTGATGCAAAAGTTTGAGCACCCTGCATGGTTAAACCCCTTTATGACCTATGACATATAGGTACGTCATAGGTTGCCTCCCCCTTTTTGGTGCTGGCTCTAGCACTGAGCCCACACCTTTTTAGGCACATGACAGCTGATTCATGTGCCCCTAACATGCTAAATGTCGCTGTTAATCTCTGACAGCAGCATTTAAAATAATCGCGCCAGAAGCGCGTCACAAACCCTGCCCATCGGGGCCCTTGTCATATGATCACGGGCCACAGATGGGTTCGCATGACAACCCGGGGTCTGCAGGAGACCTCTGTTGTTGTCATTGCCGAACTGCTATGAGCGCCGCCCCATGGTCAGCGCTCATAGCAGATGAGTATTTCTGTTACACTTACCAGCGCTGAAGCCTTGCAAGTGATCGGATGATCGCAGCTTCTAGTCTCCCATGGAGACTACTGAAGCCAGTGAAATTTTTTTATTTTAAATATTAAAAAAATAAAAAATATATAAAGGTTCAAATCACCCCCCTTTTCGCCCAATTCAAAATAAAACAATTCAAAAAACAAACAAAAATACACATATTTGGTATCGCTGCGTTCAGAATTGCCCCATCTTTCAATATATAAAAATAATTAATCCGATCAGTAAACGGCGTAACGAGAAGAAAAACTCCAGAATTAAATTTTTTGGATCGCTGCAACATTGATCAAAACATCGTATCAACCCCAAAATGGTATCAATAGAAATGACAGCTCAGCACGCAAAAAATAAGCTCTCACCCGACCCCAGATCCTGAAATATGGAGACGCTACGGGTCTTGGAATATGGCGCCTTTTTTTTTTTAAACTTTTTTTTTTTTTTCACCATTTAAATAAAAAAGAACCTATACATGTTTGGTATCTACGAACTCATAATGACCTGCAGAATAATAATGGCTGGTCAGTTTTAGCATTAAGTGAACATGGTAAAAAAAAAAAAAAAATTGTGGAATTGCACTTGTTTTGCAATTGCACCGCACTTGGAATTTTTTCCCGTTTTCTAGTACACAATATTGTAAAATCAATGGTGTCGTTGTTCAAAAGTACAACTTGTCCTGCAAAAAATAAAGCCCTCACATGGCCATATTGATGGAAAAATAAAATAGTTATGGCTCTGGGAAAAAGAGGAGCAAAAAAAGAAAAATTCTACCATGTCTGTGAGATTCCTGGGTCGGCTTGCATGCTCTGCTATTTTGAGGTCTAGCCACAGATTTTCAATGATGTTCAGATCAGGGGACTGTGAGGGCTATTGTAAAACCTTCAGCTTGCACCTTTTGAAGTCGTCTATTGTGGATTTTGACGTGTGTTGAGGATCATTATCCATTTGTAGAAGCCATCCTCTTTACAACGTCAGCTTCTTTACAGATATTATTATGTTTTCATCAAGAATTTGTTGAAATTTAATTGAATCCATTCTTCCCTCTAACCGTGAAATGTTCCCCTTGCCATTGGCTGAAACACAACCTCAAAGCATAATTGATCCACCCCAATGCTTAATGGTTGGCGAGATGTTCTTTTCATGACATTCTGTGCTCTTTTCTCTTTGCACATACACACGTGGTCAAAATTGTTGGTACCCCTCGTTTAATGAAAGAAAAACCCACAATGGTCACAGAAATAACTTGAATCTGACAAAAGTAATAATAAATAAAAAATCTATGAAAATGAACAACTGAAAGTCAGTCATTGCTTTTCAACCCTGCTTCCACAGAATGTTTTTCAAAAAATTTAACTTCTTTTATAGGCCTGGACAGAAATGATGGTTCTTCTTAACTTAATATTTCGTTGAACAACCTTTTGAGGCAATCACTGCAATCAAACGATTCCTGTAACTGTCAATGAGACTTCTGCACCTCTCGACAGGTGTTTTGGCCCACTCCTCATGAGCTAACTGCTCCAGTTGTCTCGTGTTTCAGCATGTTTCAGCTCTTTCCAAAGATGCTCAATAGGATTTAGGTCAGGGCTCATAGAAGCCACTTCAGAATAGTCCAATGTTTTCCTCTTAGCCATTCTTGGGTGTTTTTAGCTGTGTGTTTTGGGTCATTATCCTGTTGCAAGACCCATGACCTGCGACTAAGACCAAGCTTTCTAACACTGGGCAGCACATTTCACTCTAGAGTCTCTTGATAGTCTTGAGATTTCATTGTACCCTGCACAGTTTCAAGACACCCTTTGCCAGATGCAGCAAAGCAGCCCAAGAACATGACAGAGCCTCCTCCATGTTTCACAGTAGGGACAGTGTTCTTTTCTTGATATTCTTCATTTTTCCATCTGTGAACATACAGCTGATGTGCCTTGCCGAAAACTTCCATTTTTGTCTCATCTGTCCATTGGACATTCTCCCAGAAGCTTTGTGGCTTGTCAACATGTAGTTTGGCAAATTCCAGTCTGGCTTTTTTATGATTTTTTTTAAAAAATGGTGTTCTCTTTGGTCGTCTCCCGTGAAGTCCACTTTGGATCAAACAACGACGGATGGTGCCATCTGACACTGATGTTCCTTGAGCTTGAAGTTCACCTTTAATCTCTTTAGAAGTTATCCTGGGCTCTTTTGTTACCATTCGTATTATCCGTCTCTTTGATTTGCCATCAATTTTCCTCATGCGGCCACATCCAGGGAGGTTGGCTACAGTCCCATGGATCTTAAATTTCTGAATAATATGTGCAACTATAGTCACAGGAACATCAAGCTGCTTGGAGATGGTCTTATTACCTTTACCTTTAACATGCTTGTCTATAATTTTCTTTCTAATCTCCTGAGACAACTCTTTCCTTTGCTTCCTCTGGTCCATATTGAGTGTGGTACACACCATGTCACCAAACAGCACAGTGAGTATCTGTAGCCCTATATACAAACCCACTAACTGATTACAAGACTGTAAACCCCTGTGATGCTAATTAGTGAATACAACTTGATTTAACATGTCCCTTTTGTCACATTATTTTCAGGGGTACCATAATTTCTGTCCAGGCCTATTTCATGAGTTTAATTTTTTAAAAACATTCTGTGGAAGCAGGGTTGAAAAGCAATGACTGACTTTCATTTGTTCATTTTCATAGATTTTTAATTTATTATTACTTTTGTCAGATTCAAGTTATTTCTGTGACCATTGTGGGTTTTATCTTTCATTAAACGAGGGGTACCAACAATTTTGACCACGTGTGTACCTTTGATCATTGTGGCCCAAGAGTTCTATTTTAACCTCATCGGTCTACAGGACTTGTTTGCAAAATGCATCAGGCTTATTTAGATGTTCCTTTGCATACTTATGACACTGAATTTTATGGTGAGGATGCAGGAGAGGTTTTCTTCTGATGATTCTTCCATGGGGGCCATATTTGTGTAGGTGTCTCTGAACAGTAGAACAATGTACCACAACTCTAGAGTCTGCTGAATCTTTCTGATGGTCTTTTGCAGTCAAGCGGTGGTTCTTATTTGCCTCCATAGCAATCCTACGAGCAGCTCTCACTGAAATTTTGCTTGTTCTTCAAGTCCTTATTTTGACCTCCACTGTTCCTGTTAACTGCCATTTCTTAGTTACATTTCGAACTGAGGAAAGATCAACTTGAAAACGCTTTGCTATCTTCTTATAGCCTTCTCCTGCTTTGTGGGTCTCTACCATTTTCATTTTCAGAGTGCTAGGCAGCTGCTTAGAAGAACCCATGGCTGCAGTGTTTTGGCACGAGGTTAGAGGAGGCTGGCTTTTTATAAAGCTGTAAAATTTGCATCACCTGGCCTTTCCTAATGGTGATAGTGAACAAGCCATAACCCTAACAGGCTATCTAAGGTCTGAAACCTTGGTCAAAGTTATCTGAGCACACAAATCTCCAAGGGTGTCCAAACTTTTCCATCGACCCATTGTCCTTTTTGCAATTTTTAAAATGTAAAATATGACATTATATATATATGTTTTGCCTAAAATACAATGGAAATGTGTCACGTTTAACTTTAGGCCTTTTAGAGATCATTTCATCTTCAACTTGCTTAACTGTTCACAATAACAGTAATTTTGACCAAGGGTGCCCAAACTTTTACATGCCACTGTATATTTTTTTGCCCTATCAGCAGTAGCTAAACTTCAAAGATTTTGGAGTTGAACTGCTAATCTTACCAAAGAAAACATCCAGATGAATAGGGTTGCTCGTCTCACCAGATTCGCCCTGGCACTGGTAATGTCCAATATCTGTGTCGCTAGTACTTAACATTTTTAGCGTCCTTTCAGTCCAGCGTAGCTTGACTTTGTCTTTATACCAAGAAAACTTTGTGCTCGTCTGGTCATTGCATGTCAAGGTGATTTGATCAAATCTAAAGACTTTGTTCCAGTTTGGGTTAGCGGACAGCACAGGCTTAATGGACTCTATCGTAAAAACACAATATCATTTATATTTGTTTATTAAAATAATCATATTCATATAAAGCAATCCTATATTTTATTTGATAAGATGGTTTGGTCCATTGTTGCATAACCACAACTATTAGTCACATGTGACAATGCATCAGTGGACCTTCTCCAATATATTGAGGATGAGAACATTGACTTGGACCTTGTTATTGATTCCCCTCCTTTCCCGACCTATATCCCATATCTTGTGTTTGGACATCAGACGTCTACATTGACCCTTTGCTTTGTACAGTATATGATCCATCCGTTGTTTATCTACTGAGCTAGAAAAACTATCCAGGGAACTATAATCTGAGGACGCCACTTTGCAAGGTGATTAATTGTGAAGAATGGATCAACCCTTCACCATATAATCAAGGGTCTATCCAAGTTAAATCCCAATCCAAAACTAGTAGACCCAACCCTGAACAGTTTTTCACAAATTGAATATTAATACACCCGTCACCTTGATTTGAATCCAACGTTGATGTTCATATCCTTTCATTGTATGACAAAAAAGTGTCCTTCAAAACTTCTACTTTCAATATACTGCAGAAAGACTTCAGGAAACTGTATCAGCGACTGTCACCAGAAACACGTCATTTTTATCATGAAAGCCTTGATTTACTTCTCTGTACCATATTCATGTAAATAAAGAAATTATCAAGTGCCTGTGAGCTGGATTGCCTTCGATTCTACTGGCTGCAGGAACGCTAAGGGTGCTTTCACATTTCATTCCGGCACCCGTTCGGTGGCCCCTGGGTGCTTACGTCCAAACCCCCCCAAAACAGGATTTGGTGTGTGTCGCAGGGCTATAATGGTGCCGGCAGAGCGAATGTGCACTTTACCGTGCATCAGTTTCAGGGGTACATGCCTGCTGGAGCCTTATGCTTAGACACAGTCTACAACGTGAGTTCCTCAACTCTAACCACGGTAATGGTAAATGTCTTGCTGTAGGTAAATTTGTGCTGCCTGCTTGGTTCATTCTCTAGTTGTGGTAGGAATCAGAGTATTACAAGAATGAAGTGAGTAACAACTCCAATCTTGCTCTTGTCTAATGCAAAGAGCTATGTAGAGTTACTTACCTTGTATAAGGACCAACAGTTCTTTACTCGTCTTCCTCACACTGTTCATTATTGTTCTTACTTCACATGTATAATCCCCAGAATCATCCAGTTGAACAAACTGAACTGTGTATTTATTGGAGGACCCAAATTCTCGGACATGCCAACCATTTCTGTAAAAAGCAAATTCTAATTCTGTGTCTACTTTAAAAGGATTAAGAGTTGTCATGCAAGTCAGGGTCATGTCCATCCCCACCAATATTGGATATTGACTTATTTTTACTTCTGGAGGCGAAAACAACTCTGGAAGAGATTGGGAAAGGCAAAATAAATTAGTAACACTATACACAGTAAGCTAAAAACAACACACTGAGGGCTGAATCATAATGGTATGGTCCATGGTATTCATTGCGTTGCCATGACCTTATTTTTAGTCGGTGTGCTATCTTGGTAGTGTAAATTTCTCCTAAAAGGAGAAGAAACACCAAGTTCCACAATAGACCACAGGGCTGGAGATAAACACCAAAATTCTGGGACCAACTGAGTGTCTCACCCCAAATCAGAATCATGGGAAACAAAATCATTTAAGTCTTCTCTGGTCTGTACCACCAAGCATTACAGTGGACCACAGGGATAGCTAGAGGCTCAAAAGTTCTGGAACAGTTCAAGTGTCTCAATTCAAATCAGAAAATTGAAATGAGGTGCTATAGATTTTCTTTTGTCTGTGTCACCAAGCATCATAATCGACCACTAGTCTGCCTAGAGGCACCAAAGTTTGGACACCAGCTACATTACCCCAAATCAGAAACATGGTAAACATGGTGGCATAGGACTTCACTGGTGTGTGCCACCAAACATCACAATGACCCACTGGACTGACTAGACACCCAGAAGTCCTACGGCCAGCTAAGTGCTGCCACGTATTCAGAGTCATGGGGAATGAAATGCCGTAGGTCTTCTCTGGTCTGTGCCACTAAGAATAACAATGAACCACTGGACTGACTAGACACACACATGTCCTAGGGCCAGCTAAGTGCCTCCACACAATTCAGAGTCATGGAAAACGAGGTGCTATAGGTCTTCTCTGGTCTGTGCCACTAAGAATCACAATGAACATTATATACAAAGGTGAAAAAGACATTACCTGTGATTTCAATCTGCTCTTCAGCTGCAGACTCCTTTATTTCATTCTTGAAGATGGCTTTTTTCGAACACTTATATCTTCCAGTCACAGTTCTGTCCACTTTCCCAATAAATAAATGTGTCTCATAGCTCATAGGTTTCACTAATTCATAGTTTCTGAAAAACGAGACTTGAGCATTGGTTGTATTCACATCAAGCCGACTGTCACACTTCAGGGTTAGGATGTCACCTTCGAAGACGTAGCGAGAGACCCTCAGTATGGTAAGATCTGGTGGAAGGATGCATGAAATGTAGACCGATGTTACACTATGACCAAAATATTGTTATCTTTTTCTCTCCACCTTCAAACACGACTGATATAATGGTGAGCAGATATTATACATGTCATTGTCTCACCTGTTATTACATGTGGTCGAACAGGTTCACTTTTCAAACTGGTGCGGGTCTGGCACTGGTAGACTGCCCGATCGTACAACTGAATGGAGGAGACAGTGAAGTTCTGTCGATTTACATTCATTTCAATGTCATTCCGGTACCAAGTGTACGTCTCATTGTCCTTCACATTGTACGGGTGGAGGCAAGATATGGTCAAAGTTTCATTATAGAACATCATTCTCCAGTCAGGTGTAAAGGACACCACCGGCCTGTCCACATCTAAGATAGGGCAGAAGACACCAATATTAGGATGAGGCTCACATGCTCTACCTATCTATGCATAGAGCTTGCATGTTCTACCTATCTATGCATTGTATTTACCAGCTTACCTGGGTTTTCCATGTCTTCAGCTAAAAAAAATAACAAAACGGGTAGAAAAATGTTAATTCAATATATGAGAAATCTGATTACTAAAATATTTCTACAAAAATGTGTCATAAATAATAAATACTAAGGATAGAGGTGTCACTACAAGACTCCCCTCTTTTCTTTTTTACTTTTAATTCTTCAACCCCTCTCTTCCATGTTCTGTCTATGCCCATTTAATAGTAAATTAACCTCTCCATCGTTTTTCCCAATTGTCAAGAACCAATAATACCTTTTTTGACTTGACAAAATACAATAGTACTCACCGAAAATGGGTAGAAAAGTTGCTGCGTGAAAAGAAAAAGACAAGACTTCAATGAATCAATCATGTTATGCTTTATTATATTATTATATATTATTGTTTTTTATATCATATATTATATGATATATTTATTATGTTTTTATACTGTATGTAATGTAATGTTATATTGTCATATATTATAGGATGCTTATCATAATGTTTTATTATATTGTTCTACACCACGTGCAGAATTATTAGGCAAATTAGTATTTTAATCACATGATACTTTTTATACATGTCGTCCTACTCCAAGCGGCATAGGCTTGAGAGCCAACTACCAATTAAGTAAATCTGGTGATGTGCATCTCGGTAATGAGGAGGGGTGTTGACTAATGACATCAACACCCTATATAAGGTGTGCTTAATTATTAGGCAACTTCCTTTCCTTTGGCAAAATGGGTCAGAAGAGAGATTTGACGGCTCTGAAAAGTCCAAAATTGTGAGATGTCTTGCAGAGGGATGCAGCAGTCTTGAAATTTCCAAACTTTTGAAGCGTGATCACCGAACAATCAAGCGTTTCATGGCAAATAGCCAACAGGGTCGCAAGAAGCGTGTTGGCCAAAAAAGGCGCAAAATAACTGCCCATGAATTGAGGAAAATCAAGCGTGAAGCTGCCAAGATGCCATTCGCCACCAGTTTTGCCATATTTCAGAGCTGCAATGTTACAGGAGTATCAAAAAGCACAAGGTGTGTGATACTTAGGGACATGGCCAAAGTAAGGAAGGCTGAAAAACAACCACCTATGAACAAGAAACATAAGATAAAACGTCAAGAATGGGCCAAGAAATATCTTAAGACTGATTTTTCAAAGGTTTTATGGACTGATGAAATGAGGGTGACTCTTGATGGTCCAGATGGATGGGCCAGAGGCTGGATCAGTAAAGGGCAGAGAGCTCCACTCCGACTCAGACGCCAGCAAAGTGGAGGTGGGGTACTGGTATGGGGTGGTATCATCAAAGATGAACTTGTGGGACCTTTTCGGGTTGAGGATTGAGTGAAGCTCAACTCCCAAACCTACTGCCAGTTTCTGGAAGACAACTTCTTCAAGCAGTGGTACAGGAAGAAGTCGGTATCGTTCAAGAAAAACACGATTTTCATACAGGACAATGCTCCATCACATGCATCCAACTACTCCACAGCGTGGCTGGCCAGTAAAGGTCTAAAAGAAGAAAAAATAATGACATGGCCCCCTTGTTCACCTGATCTGAACCCCATAGAGAACTTGTGGTCCATGATAAAATGTGAGATCTACAGGGAGGGAAAACAGTACACCTCTCGGAACAGTGTCTGGGAGGCTGTGGTGGCTGCTGCACGCAATGTTGACCGAAAACAGATCAAGCAACTGACAGAATCTATGGATGGAAGGCTGCTGAGTGTCATCATAAAGAAAGGTGGCTATATTCATCACTAATTTTTTTGTTTTTTGTTTTTGCATGTCAGAAATGTTTATTTCTAAATTTTGTGCACTGATATTGGTTTACCTGGTGAAAATAAACAAGTGAGATGGGATTATATTTGGTTTTTATTAAGTTGCCTAATAATTCTGCACAGTAATAGTTACCTGCACAAACAGATATCCTCCCAAGATAGCAAATCTAAAAAACCCCACTCCAACTTCCAAAAATACTAAGCTTGGATATTTATGAGTCTTTTCGGTTGATTGAGAACATAGTTGTTGATCAATAATAAAAATAATCCTCTAAAATACAACTTGCCTAATAATTCTGCACACAGTGTATATTATGCCTTATTATATATTTTATATTTATGTAGTCAAAACCACAGAAAGATCTTAGTTTTTCTACATGGTCACTATTCGGAGAGATTAAACTTCATAGACCATTTCCAGTTGAAAAATCACATTTTTATCTTTTGATTTCACATTTTCTGGCCCTTGAAAGCAACTCTGGACACTGGAGATTGACCTCATGGCAACAAAACCTTCAGGACAAGAGCTGCCTTCTACTAAGAGGTCTCAGGTGGCTTCTACTTCGTTTGGTAGATTTTTCAACTCTTCTGAGAGTCTGGAAGGTCTCCACTTTTTCCATGAGACCCCTGGACTTTATGAGCCTGATAGTGAACGAGGCAACAACTGTTCATTTGAGTGCCTAGCTCCCATATGGAAGCCAGAAGGATAGATATAGCTTTGCCAATGTTGACACCACGTGACTAGTAGCCATTGGCATTTGTGAAGACGTTCTACTTGAGTGAAGCATTGCACAAATATTTGTGGTCTTCAATTCGGCAGGAGGTCTTCTGCTGGCAAATGTGTTTTCTACTTTTCTTTTAAAGGTTCCTGTGATATTGTACTAGCTTATCATAACTTAGTCCCTATGGTTTCATGTAATCATCAAATAGGCTTGCGAATAAGAGATTCAAGAAGGAGTGGACATCCCACCAATAATCATAGAGTGGAGATCTTCAAAAATGCCACCCAAGATGGAAACCCAGGTTAGATTTTTGGCCAATTCCTTGGATTCTGTGGAGATTTTAGAGATTTTGACAATATCTTCTGTGCACAAGATGAAACATCCTGCCTAGATAAGAGATTCATCTTCCAAATCTGGGGGCCCACAATCCCCTAACCCTGTGGAAAATATAGATATTCAACACGGTAGGGAACAGTAAAGTGTCAGTTAGGGATTCAGGTTTCATGGCTGATTTGCACTTATTTTAGGGGATTTGGGTCGAAACAAAGAACTGTCCTTCCGACACTTGTCGTAGTGGTAAATTATTTGCATCCTGTTCTGGACAATGGGTCAAAAAATTATATTTAAATGTTTTTATATATCCTTTTTAACTCTGATGTAAAATGATATGATGAGTAACTAATTATCACTGCACTATTATTGTGTAATGTGGCATTTTTTTACAGCTGTAAATAATATAATAAAATATACAAAACTAAGTACACTAAAAACTACAAAGTGGAATAATCACAATATACAATGCATGTAATATAGAATATATATCTTCTGTGTCTCAGAAAGTTCAAAAAAGTTTTTACTCCACAGACTAGATCTGTAATACTATTACATCTATCAGACACAATGACTCCATGCATGACCATCATAGTATAAGGATAATAGTATATTAGCGCTATAAAACAGTATAACACAACAATAAGTCTATAATAAAGTAGATACATTCATACTCACAGGCTAGCAGACACAGGACTAGAGCTGACATGGTGCCTGGGCTTATCTGTGGCTGAATGGATGTTGTTTTTCTGCTGTAGGAAAAGCATATGAAAAAAATGAAATGTTGGTTTCCTGAAAAGTGGAGGGACGGCTCCTGGATTTCTGGACACAAAGCTGCTTCAGCATCTTGTTACTGACCACTCACATGATTCCTCAGAAAGTTCTAAGTCATTGTATTAGTATTGGAGGCTGAATTTTCAGAATATGGCTTAGCTAGTGGTGTGTACAGTGCTCAGAAGAATATACCCAAACTAGTCTCTGGGGCAAGCCAACAATCCTCGGCTGTACAAATAGAAGCCACTCTTTGGTGACCGGTTATTTAGAAGAACCACCCCTGCCTTTGTCTTGTCCACACTGTCTGCTTCCCTAGGGGACTATGTGTCCAGGTCACATTTCAAGCTAACAGGTCAACCTGATCACCGCCATCATTGATGGCAAGGTGATAACTACAGCCTCCCTTGAATTTAGATTTTGGGCTCTCATCCACACTGGTTCCTGACAAGTCTCTTCAGTCATCACTCATTAGGTTCCACATGGAAGGCCACCATTAAAGGTCCAACGCTCTAGGCCAAGAACATTACTTATCACTAGCTCAATTTCGACATTGTGACTCACTCACCAGGTCCCACTTTTTGGTCAACACCTGATCCCACAAATGACATACTCTGACTTGCTCCTCACATGTCACTAGTCACCACTTCCCACCATCCATGAATCCAGAACCTTTTATTTAAATTATGTCTGTCCTCCAGAGGGAGAAATTGCCACACCCTATGGTCGTGGCCACGTTCCCAAGTCTAGCGTCTCCAAAGTGGTGCAATTTATGGGATCTCCCTAGCATCCTCCTTTGGCCCCTGGCTCTTCCTGGGATTAATTAGCACCCTTTCTGGTATCATCTCCCTAAAATCCCCTCATTCATTCATCCAGTCACAGCACTATTATTGCAGAGGGCACCGTGGCCCCTCTTCCTGCGGTTCTTGCAAAACAAAAACATTTATACACAGTACAACATAGCATGCAGTCCTTAAAGGCAAACAGTAGTCCTTAAAGGAACATGCAATAAAGAGAAGACCAAGCAGGAGATGAGGTTCCACCTTTCACCCTTTACACAGTACTCAGCTGTATACTTTCTGGCAGACAGTGATATATACATTATGTAGTCTAATTTTCACCTTGCACAAAAAAACAATTCTAGGAGATAGTTTGTATGGAGTATGAAAACTGCAAACTGACAAAACTTTGTCCTGATCAATGATTTCCTGTTTCCTGTTTGTCCGCTCGGGGAACACTCTGAATTCTCTTGCACAATTATTTCTTAGTATAAATATTGTCTGTGGAGTAAAATGATGATGAAGGGTTTATACGCAAGTGGGTGACACATATTATATACTATCAGTGTTGTCATCACCAGGGGACGGGACTGACAACCTATCATACAGCCTTATTGTCAGCAGTAAAAGATGATGAGCTGGTGCTGTGGTAGAAGGTGTGTGGTCTCATGTCTGATCACAATAACATTATATCAATGATGTCATCACCAGAGGACGGGGCTGACAACCTATCACATATGATATACAGGCTTGTTGTCAGCAGCAATAGATTTCATACATGTTTTTTAATTTTGCTTGGGGAACTGTGTAATTTTAATTAGAAATGTGCCCGGCATAAAGACCTGTGTCTTAGCCACCTAACAAGTGGAGGAAGGTAGCAACAACTATTAGGGTTCAGCTACCGAAAAGCATAACTGAGAGAATAGGAGTATGCAAATTGCCATACAAGAGCTATTACAGGGCAGTGGTGCCAAGAGATTTGAATATGTGCACTGTGCCTCTGACAGAGTTAAGGAGGTGCTGCTGAGGAGCTTGCCAGCAGCCTGTGACAAGTGCAAATAAAGTGTCACAATTATAAGTAAAAGGGAAGCTTATCCATTACTCTATGCCGACTGTCTACCTCTGTCCACGACTGTTTCCTCTTATGAGATTTTGTAAACATCAAGCACGTTAACCCATAAAAATCTATGTAACCTTTAAGTTCATTGCCTTCCTGTGAATAAAGCAGTTGTACTGTCACCTATTTGTATGCCCTTTGCCATTTCAGAGTCTAGAACCAGTCTCATCACTTTCGGAAAAAGGGTATGTCACCACGTAAAGTAAAACAACCATTCTACCACATGGCCAATGTATGGGATCAGTTGGAGGATTACATTTTTCTGTTTTTACATGTTTGTAACATATTATTAATTGTAAGGTTTGGAGAATTTGGGGCATAGCCATACAGCTATGTGAATGGCACTTTAAATGTTATTTTTATCCCATTGGAGGAGAAATATTAATCTCTCTACTCAGTCCCCCTCCCTTTCTGTTCGGTGATCTCTGTAATTTGCCTTAGTATTACAGTGGGCCCATACTGTGACCTCAGACAACAGTTCCTGGTATTTTACATCTTGTGATATTTTTGTTGCATTTATGTTACATTTGTAAATTCAGTGAAAACTCTGCCAAAGACTTCCTTTTTCTGTTTCTCTTGTAGGACTCATCCATCCTGTTAAGTGTATGAATTTCCTGTAATTACTCTAGGTCTTTATAAAATGCCCCCATATGACACAGTTACTGTTCCTGCTATTATGTTATATTGTAATGGAGAATTTTCATTAAGATACGGTCATGTGAAAAAGTAAATATTGCTATTCACATTTTTTTTTAGTGCTGTTTGGGAATTCTTCACTTATCAGGGTGACATAGTTGAAAAAAATCAGTAAAAGGTTATTCCCCTCTTCAAAAAAAGTAAGTTATTCCCTATCCATAGCCTGGATCTCTTGGGCTTTGGAGCCCTTTGAACAGGGCTCTCTAGTAGTGATGAGCGAATATGTTCGAATTCCGATCTCAAATGTTAAATTCGGCACGAATATGGGACATTTGGAATCGTGATTGGTAACGCGAGCATTTTTTCTTAAAATCGGCAAAAATCGGTAACATTCAATGAAAAAACGCGGGAAAATTATTGCAGTGCAACTACAGTGTTTTTACCAGTTTGGCTGGCATACTGCTTGTGTATAATGAGCGGGGGGATGTGTTTGATGAGGGGAGGGGCTGGTCGGAGAGCAGACACAAGCTGAGAGCAGCGCCATGCTTCTAATTTTTTTTCTGTAACTTTATGTGTGCAAATCATGGCTAGCCAATCAGAGCGCAGGAAGCATCCACACTGTCTAGACACAAGGGTTTCTGTCATTGGCTGCTAAAATCACATGTCCTCTCTATATAAAGAGCGACCATGTTCTCTGAGCACCATTTTATGCATGTCACTGGTCACAGACGCTGCTGCTGGATGCTGCTCCTGTGTACTGAGAGATTTTAGCTAGACAGATAGGCGGTTGCTTGGAAATCAAATAGTTTAGATAACCTGTGTGTCTGTGAAATCGACCTTGCAGCAGATTTTTTTTTTCTTGTGCTATTAGTGACTGAGGTTCAGAGTAAAACAGCTGGGCCCATGTCCTAGAACTGTGTTGTGCACTGCTTGTATTGTGCTCTATGCACGAATATCCCTTCAATCTATTTTTTCACTTGCTAATGTGATACAGCAACCAAGCCCTAGTAGCCCACCTTTTCACTTTGTGGGGTTGAAATTCAGCTGTATGCAGAACTCCTGAATGCAGAGTACAAAAATCTATTTTTTTCATTTGCTAATGTGATAGTGCAAGCTATAGTAGCCCACCTTGCCATTTTTTGGGGGTGAAATTCAGCTGCACACACAGTAAAAATATATATTTTATCTGTTGCTTGCCAGAGTCCAAAACATATTTTTTTCTGTCACAAATGTCATACAGTCTGCTATAAGCCACCTATTCCTTTTGTGACGTTGAACTTCACCTGTTTTCAGAGTAAAAAATATATTTTTTCTGTTGCTAGCCAGAGTACAAAAAATATTTTTTTCTGTGACAAACATGATAGCGTCTGCTATAAGCCACTTAGTCCTTTTGTGGTGGTGAAATTCAGCTGTATGCAGACCTTATACAGAGTAAAAAAATCGATTTTTTGCTGTGACAAATGTGATACAGCAAGCTAGATCTGAGTTTGAAATATCCTGGAGCATATGTTCTATGTTATACAGGCCTCATCCACACTAAAAGAATACTTTCTCCTGTTACTAACGTTATACAGCAGGGAACATTTCAGTTTGAAATAGTTTGGAGAATATCTCATATGTTATACAAGCCTCATCCACAGTAAAAAAAATACTTTCTTCTGTTCCTAACGTTAAACATCAGGGATCAGTTGACATCTCAGTTTGAAATAGTTTGGAGAATATCTCGTATATTACGCAGGCCTCATCCACACTAAAAAAATACTTTCTTCTGTTCCTAACATTATACAGCAGGGGACATCTCAGTTTGAAATAGTTTGGAGCATATCTGCTATGTTATACAGGCATCATCCACACTAAAGAAATACTTTCTTCTGTTACTAACGTCATACACTAGGGGACATCTCAGGGTGCCAAGAGAGGGTGGATCACTGCGATCAAGGGGGGTTGGTGATACCAGACAAACTGTTAGTGAAGGTGCAAGAGGAGAGGAACAAACGGAGGAGGAAGAGGTGATGGGCGAGCAACAGTCAGAAGATGAAGAGGATAATCGCCCCCTCTCTGTTCGTGTTTGGCGGGAGGTGACAGAGGAAACAAGCATCAGAATTACCCAGCCACCAACACAGCATGAGCTTGAACCTCATGGAAGAGCCCGACATATGAGTGCCTTCTTGCTGCACTATCTGCAACATGATCCCCGTATAGTTATGATTCGAAATAAGCATGACAACTGGGTTGCCGCTCTGTTAGATCCATGTTATAAGAGTAAATTTTGCCAGATTCTTCCCTTCCTGGAAAGAGACCCACGAATGCCGGAGTGTCAAAACACGCTTTTACACAACCTTAAGATAGGTCTTCCCCAGCAGTGAGGCACACAGTGTGCATCGCAGCTATACACTTCCTACCTCTGGCACGTCAATTCGTCAACGCCAAAATATTAGTAGCAGCAGTAGTGAAAGTGGCAGAATCAATTTCTGTGAGTCCTTTCACACATTTTTTAGAAAAGCTCATGCCCCAGCACAACAGAGTACAAGTCTGACACGTGGTGAACGACTGGAGAGGATGGTTCACTCCTGATTGAGTCTCCATCTGCTGGGTTGGCTGTAGGGGAAGAGGTGTAGTTCCTAATTCTACTATTTCTACTGTACTGAAATTGATGGTACTTCGCTGGTGTCTGCCACACATTTTTGTAAATGTGGAGAATCCTTATTGGGTCTCCATCTACTGGGTTTGCTGTAGTGGAAGAGGTGTCTGTCCCCATTATACTACTTCTACTCTGTTGAAATTAATACCACTTTGCTGGTGTTAGGCCCTAATTTTTTTAATCTGAACACTCCTGATTGGGTCTCCATCTGATCTGCTGGGTTGCATGTAGTGAAAGAGGTTTTGGTCTCCATTATAATAGTTATAATCTAGTGAAATTAATTTTTTGGTGCAGATATTGTTCTCTACACTAAATAAACAACAAATCAGCCGCCCCATCAAACACATCTGCTGCTTCTTCCTCCACCTCTGTTACCTTGCCAAGTAGTGTCTCCCAGGTCTCTGATCACAGAATCTACGGTTGTATACCCGCTCCAGTCAGGCTGAGTGAGAGCCCGTCAGCTGTAATGGAAGAGGACATACCTGCTGTGTTTGTTTCACCAAGAACACCACATGTTTCTCAATCCACCATAACAACTCCATCTGCACCTCACTCACGGTCCAGCAGTTTATCTATTTCACCTTACTCACCCTCTCTCAGCACTGCAGCCAGCCCTCGGTCCCACAGTTGTGGTGATATAAAAGACTATTTTCTCCTACACATGACAAAGCTAAGAGGTTGAAGTCCACCATCTCCAATTTGTTGGTCACGGAAATGGTGGTCTTAGGCCCCAATTTTTTTAAATATAAACAGTCCTGATTGGGTCTCCATCTGCTGGGTTGGCTGTAGTGGAAGAGTTGTCGGTCTCCATTATACTACTTCTACTCTAGTGAAATTGATGCCACTTTGGTGGTTTTAGGCCCTACTTTTTTTAAAATGTGAACTCTTCTGATTGAGTCTCCATCTGCTGGATTAGCTGTAGTAGAAGAGTTGTCATTACTAATTCTACTATTTCTACTGTACTGAAACTGATGTCACTTTGCTGGTTGCTGGTGTCTGCTACAAATTTTTGTAAATGTGGAGAATCCTGATTGGGTCTCCATCTACTGGGTTGGCAGTAGTGGAAGAGGTGTCATTCCTAATTCTACTATTTCTACTGTAGTGAAATTGATGCTACTTCACTGGTGTCTGCCGCTAATTTTTGGAAATGTGGAGAATCCTGATTTGGTCTCCATCTATTGGGTTGGCAGTAGAGGAAGAGGTGTCGTTCCTAATTCTACTATTTCTACTGTACTGAAATTGATGCCACTTCCTTGGTGTATGTCACTATTTTGTGTAAATGTGAACAATCCTGATTGGGTCTCCATCTACTGGGTTGCCTGTAGTGGAAGAGGTGTCGGTCCCCATTATACTACTTCTACTCTGGTGAAATTGATGACATTTTGGTGGTTTTAGGCCCTAATTTTTGGAAATGTGGAGAATCCTGATTGGGTTTCCATCTGCTGGGTTTGCTGTAGTGGAACAGGTGTCGTTCCTAATTCTACTATTTCTACTGTACTGAAATTGATGCCACTTTGCTGGTATCTGCCACTAATTTTTGTAAATGTGGAGAATCCTGGTTGGGTCTCCATCTGCTGGGTTGGATGTAGTGGAAGAGGTTTTGGTCTCCCTTAATCTACTTCTACTGTGGTGAAATTGATGCCACTTTGGTAGGGTTAGGCCCTATTTTATGGAAATGTGAACACTCCTGATTGGGTCTCCATCTGCTTGGTTGGCTGCAGTGGAAGAGGTGTCTGTCTCCATTATAATAGTTATACTCTATTGCAATTAGCAATCAAATTCTTTGTTGGAGATATTGTTGTCACAGGGGTACACATGGTATAATAGAAATTGGTTTTCTTTCTACCGTGGTATATAAAGCAGGCTATATTTCATCTTTTAATTCTTTGGTACAGATATTATTCTCCACACAGGGGTACACAGACATGACAGACCATGCTACCATGGGCCATTGCATGCGCAATCAACATGCGTTACTCTGTCAATCTCACTGCGATATAATGCTGACCTCAACAACCATCAGCCACCCCAACAACTACTTCTGCTGCTGCTTCTTCCTCCTCCTCTGTTACCTTGCCAAGTATTGTCACACAGGTTTCCCACCGCAGAACCTCCAGTTCTTTACTCGCTCCAGTCAGGCTGAGTGAGAACCCGTCAGCTGTAACGAAAGCAGACATGCCTGGTGTTTTTGACCGATCTCAGAGAACAAGCACACCAGAACCTTAACAAACCATTGAAATATCTCCACCTGCATCTCACTCACGGTCCAGCTGTTTGTCCGGTTCACCATACTCCGCTCTCTCAGCACTGCAGCCAGCCCTCAGTCCCATAGCTGTGGTCACGTGAAAGATTGTTTCCTCCTACACATGACAAAGCTAAGAGATTGCACTCCGCCATCTCCAATCTGTTGGCCACGGAAATGGTGGTGTCAGGCCCTAATTTTTTTAAATGTGAACATCTGCTGGGTTGGCTGTAGTGGAAGAGTTGTCGGTCCCCATTATTCTAGTTCTACTCTAGTGAAATTAATTCTTTGGTGCAGATATTGTTGTCACAGGGGTACACATGATATAATCAAAGTTGGTTTTCTTAGTACTGTGGTATATAAAGCAGGCTATATTTCTTCTTTTAATTCTGTGGTAAAAACATTATTCTCCAGAGAGGGTTACCCATTAGTGATGGGCGAGCACTAAAAGTGCTCAACTTAGTGGTTCAGCAGTTTCTCAAAACCTACCCAGATCTGCCAGAGCTGCTTGTGAAAGTATGCCACATGTGTGCCCATTTCAGAAAGTACAGCTTCCGCCACCCTGGCAGTGCTTCAGCAGCGTTTGCAGCTTCCAGCTCACCGACTGGTATGCGATGTGACCACACGTTTGAAATCAACGTTGCAGATTTTGGGAAGGATTTGTGAGCAGCAGAGAGCAGTTGTTGAGTACGAGCTTCAACAAGCCCGTTGGAATTCAGGTTAGCCTCTGCACATAACAGCTGATGAGTGGGCATGGATGTCTGACATCTGTGTTGTCCTCCAAAACTTTGAGGATGCCACCAAGATGGTGAGCAGCGATGACGCCATAATTAGCATCACCATCCCACTTCTCTCTCTACTGAAATGTTCGCTGCTCACAATTAAAGAGGAGGTATTGCAGGCGGAGCAACAGGGAAGTCTTGGCTGTCTTGGAAGTCTTGATACCCCTCTTTCAGTCTGTGGGAAAGCTGTATGAGTTTTGCTTAATGATGACCTTGAGTGGCCTAAACCGTGGCTTTGCTTATGCACGTTATTTCTGAAAGTGCATTACAGATCAGGCCATTGCCCAACTCTGTAGTCATGAAATTCAAGGCACAAAGAAAGATCTTTATGTGTCGAAGCAGCATCGAGAAGTGTGAGCTTATGTTGGACGGGATGTCATTGCTTATGGAACAAGCTGCATTACAGGACTTTCCTGGGAGAAATGACAGCCAGGGGAGTAGATACAGTTTCCCTCTATGCCAGTCCTTTCACCAAGCTAAATAATATGGCTGTTGTGAAATACAACTGTCAGCGAGAAGCAGTGTCAGACTGAAGAACACTGGGCCAACCAGAGGATTTGATTCTGAGGGCCCAACTTTCTCCCCCGCTCAAGAGCCCCATAGCAGCTGCAAGGTTTGTGTTATGAACTCTCCTGATAGAGAAGCCAGGGCCCACAGGAGGAGTCTCCACTTCTCTGGTGGGCCCGTCCAACCCTGCCGAGAAGCACCCCTGGCTAAGAAAAGCCTGTGTTAAGGTTGCTGGACAATATATGGCTTCTTTTTTACTGTGGATTGGCTCCAGCAATCTATAAGATTGCAATCTATAAGATCCCTTCACTGGCTCCCGATTGCCCAGTGTATCCAGTTCAAACTACTAACACTGACCTACAAAGCCATCCATATCCTTTCTCCTCAGTACATCTCTTAACTAATCTACCGCTATATTCCCTTACATAATCTCCGGTCTAACATGCTGGAGAAACTTGCACCTACTGCCACTCAGTGTCTTCAGCTTCTTTGTGAGAAAGTAACGTTTGGGCAGGCAGTCTACCAAATAAAATTCCAGAGAAGGAAATTGTGGATGGCTTCGCTTCTGGTATTGGGTGCTAATACCAAACAGTGGCGTGCCATTCACTGGATATTCCTAACTGGTTGGAGACAAGCTCATTCCCACAGAAAAGTACCAACAAGCTAAGGAGATGGTGGCCTCTATTATTATGAAGGAGTTTACTCGTAGTCTAGGGGACCAACCTCCACTGCTGTCTAACTTGCGAGGATAAAGCGGTTACATTGGTGAATCTGGTTTTTATACTAGAGATCCTGGTATTTTTATAGTTTTAAGTGAGCATACAGAGACTGTGGTTTGTGCAGCAGTGCATGCAGGCAAGGATAGTGGTGGAGAAATTGCTGTACCATCAGTTTGAGGATGCGAGCCATGCAAGAAACGTGTGTGAGGTTGCCCTGGCGTAGGGCCACCACCTGGTTTGCACCGTTATCGCACATGGCCTTCCCTTGCTCCAGGTTCAGTGGACACAGCCATTGCTCAGTAGCATTTAATAAGAAGCCGCACAGCCAGTGTAAAGTAAGTCTTATGAGCAACAGGCTCCAGTGACAAACAGTACAGTTTCCTTAACAGCACAGCAGTTCACAGTCTTCCCAGTAGTACAAGGCAGCACAGTTCTAATGCAAAGGCACATTAATGAACATAGCATTCTTTACAGCACAGTGAGATGGAGGAGGGGGGAGGGTTTGCTGAGGGAGATGATCCCTGTGACACCATTTCTTCCAGTCCTTATCTTTCTGCATGACAATACTCTGCACTGCTACTTCAGGAACTGTACCTGACCTGTGCTTAGCTTCATTCCTGACTTGAATCATTTTCACTTGCAGGGGCACTTCTGTCAGATGCAGAACACGCACACCACCTTTCTCTTTGGCTCCAGCCAGACAGTAAACAACTTCCCCACAATCCCCCTGGGGCTCTGCTAAAACACTCCCCTTCTCCTTTGACAGTGTTAACCCCTCTAGATGCTGGATGCTTCTGGAGCTCAACACTTCTTGTATCATGTGCTTGTGTTACTTCTAATACTTGCTGAATGCTTTTAAAGCATCAGCACTACTTCTGCATGTCACACTCTGCAACAGCACTACTTCTGCATGTCACACTCTTCCCTCCTTTTTTAATGTCGTCCTCGACATTCGTCTTAATTGGTCAATCTGACCAATTCTGAGACCGTGGTGAAAGTTGGATAGCTTTATATACAAATTGGCATTGAGAAATTGGTAGAACGTTCATAAACATTGATAACAACCTAATCTTATGACCTTTCTCTTGTAGGATGCCTGTAAGAAATAAACAATTAACACAATTAAAACAATCAGCATCCCTTCAGCTGGAAATTTTCATACGTTTTCAACCAGCTCTCTCTATCTATGCTTTAACAGTTCTTTGTTTCTACAAAATCTTTTAAGAAAAATCAAAGTATGAAAACAAGTCTTTCCAATATGCAACATCTTCCATACTGCCTCTCGGTGGTGAATACCACTCAAGTGGGATTACTTGGTCCGCAGGCAGAGATACTTGTTTCCAGTCGACAGTACTTGGCACCAAGTGTCTCATACGTCAGCATCACGGGCCTCCTCACTTCTAGAGTCAACATCCTTCTGGTGGGTTGTTCCTCAGATACCACGGGTTCTGTGGTCACAGGAGTTTTTTCTGCTGCACTCATTTCCCGTGCTTCCTCAGATGCTCTTGGAACTGCCTCTGTAAGTTCCTGTACTTCTCCTGAGTCACCTGTTTCCACACGGTCTGGTAATTCCGTTCCTCCTGAGTGTTGATCGGTCTCTTCAGGGGCCGGTGCTCAATTATCAGATCTGAATTGGAGTTCATCTGTACTCCTTGGTACGAACTCTGGAGCCTCAGGACTTAGTTCATTCTCCTGAGGATGGTACATCCCTCTCCTTGCATGTCCGAGAAATAAAACGGTGTGTTCTTCTCCATCAGAACTTTCAAGGTCACTATCCACCTCTGGACCTTCAGTCTGTGGTGGTCCCTTAGTCGATCTCGGACTACTTCTGGGAAGTCTTGTTGTGGTGGGAGATAATCACAGGGTAACAGTAAATTCCGATGGACTATTCTGGTTTTCTTGTCTCCCGTTTCCAATCGGATTTCATACACTGGGCTGTCATCAGCTTTCCTCCTTACGACCACATACACCTTGTCTTCCCAGTATGAACAAAGTTTTCCTAGACCGCCTTTCTCACGTACATTCTTGACTAGCACCCGGCTTCCTGGTGCCAATTCTGCTCCATAACATTTTCGATCATAGTACTCCTTACTCTTGCTCTGTCCTTGCGTAACCACTTTGGACGCTATGTTGTATGCCTCTGCCATCCGTTCCTTCCATTTCCGAACGTACTCCGGATACGTTCTGTAAGTCTCTGACACCGGAGTATCGAACATGATGTCGATTGGCAGTCTTGAAGATCATCCATACAATAGGAAAAAGGGTAAGTAACCCGTTGCATTGCTCTTTGTACAGTTATAGGCATGTACTACTTTTGACAGAGAACTCTTCCAGTCTTTCCTCTCATCAGCTGTTAAAGCGCGCAACATCAACAATAATGTCCGGTTAAAACATTCCACTTGTCGATTACCCTCTGGGTGATAGGGCGTAGTTTGGGATCTCTGAATTCTACAGTACTTTCCTAGCTTGAGAAAGAGCTGGTTCTCAAATTCTCTTCCTTGGTCATGGTGTAACCTCGTAGGGAACCCAAACCTCAAAGAAAAGTCATTGAAGATCTTCTCTGCCGCTGTTCGACCTGATTTATTGGTGGTGACATATGCTTGAGCAAATCGAGTGAAATGGTCCATCACCACCAAGATGTATTCGTAGCCACCCTTGCACATCTTGAGATCTATAAAGTCTATTGAGACCATCTCAAATGGATACGTAGTTTGGATGCTGCCCATAGGTGCCCGGGTTGATGTGTTGGGACGTTTATCTTTCAGACACCCACACTCCCTGGTCACGTACCTCTCAATATCTCTCTGTATGTATGGCCAGAAGTAACGTTCACGGATCAAGTTGGTTATCCTTTCCACTCCCAGGTGTCCCATGTTTTCATGGAGTTCTTTGAAGACCAACCTACGGAATACTCTGGGTAGTACCAACTGCCGGTTGTGTCCTCCTTTACGATACAAGATACCATCTTCACTGAGGTAGAGCTTCATCCATTCTATAATTAAAACAGATACTGCTGGTGACTCATTGTCTCTCTCTCGTTTACTTGGAAACCGATTTTGGTCCACATAAAGTAGTCTTCTACCAATTATCTGATCTCCCCATTGTACTCTTTGTATTTTCTCTTTTGGCAGTTGTTGAATAGACCGTTGGTGATCTTGTTCTCTCGCTTTTATGGTGGTTTCCACCGTCAACTTACACCACAATGCTGTGTCTTCATTCTGATAAGCTTGTACTGCTTGGGTAATGCTCTTAATTGCTTCCAGGCTGACTTCCTCTGAGCATTCTTGCATGAACTCCTCAGGCTCTAGTGGCAATCACGACAATCCGTCAGCATCCGCATTGCATTTTCCTGGCCTGTACTTGATGCTGAAATTAAAGTTGGCTAGTTCAGCGACCCATCTCTGACCCGTTGCATTCAGTTTGGCTTTAGTAAAGACATAGGTCAAAGGGTTGTTGTCAGTGTATACCTCAAACTCTTTGCTGTAGTAGAGATAATCTCTAAATCGTTCACAGATAGCCCATTTCAGTGCCAGGAACTCCAATTTTCCGGAATGTAGATGGCAATTCTTCTCGGCATCTGTCAATTTTCTAGAACTGTAACCGATGACTCTCTCAATTTTCCATCTTGATTCTGATAGAGGGCAGCTCCCAGTCCAACTTGAGAAGCATCACAATGAAAAACAAATGGTAAATTGAAATCAGGATATCCCAAGATGGGTGGTTTTACCAGGTAGTCTACTAGTTCTTCCAATACCTCCTGGTGGTCTCCTGTCCAGAAAATGGGCTGTTTGGACGAAACAGCGCTGTTTCTTTTAAGCCTGGTCCTACACGTTTTCTTCTTTTTCTCCGTGGGTGTTGTGGTCTCTGTCGTCACCCCCAAGAGGAGGTATAGTGGGGTGGCAATCCTGGAGAAGTTACGAACGTAAGTACGATAGTAGGAGAGGAATCCTAATATCTGCCTCAACTCCCCAACGGTAGAGAGCTGCTTGTCTTTTAAGGCCAGTACCGGAGCGATTTCTGCTGGGTCCATGGTATATCCTTCCACAGACACAATTTTCCCTAGAAATCGGACTTGCCTTTTGAACAGTTCACACTTCTTTGGGGTCAACTTAACTCTGTATTGTTGATACCGCTGTAATACGGGCCACATGTGTTCAACATGCTCCCGGAAGGTTTTGCTGTACACCACATTGTCATCTAAGTACAGCTGGCAGATATTGTCCCTGAATCCTTCTAAACATGTCTCTATGCTCCTCTGGAATTCTGCTGGAGCTGAACTGAGCCCAAACGGTATGTGGATCCACTCATATAATCCCCACGGTGTGATGAATGCTGTCAAGGGTCTACTGGACTCTTCAACAAACCCATGGTGGTATGCCTTACCCTGATCGAGGACAGAGAACCAGGTACTTCCTGATAGGCTATCCAGCATATCTTGGATCTTTGGTATTGGGTGCCTATCAGGTACTGACTTTCGGTTTAGTTCCCGGTAATCACAGCAGAGTCTCAACGTACTGTCTTCTTCCTAACACAAACAATAGGAGAGGAATAAGACGACTTTGACTTTTGGACCCAACCTCTGTTGATTAGGTCTTGTATACTCTTTCACTTCACGGTGTAATGGTTTCGTCACAGACATGTAACTTCTTGTTACTGGGTTCGTGTCTTTCAAATTGATTTCCAACTGCAATGATGAGATACAGCCCATATCAAAGTCATCTTTGGAGAATGCATGACACTCTTCTCTCAGCATCTGTTTTGCTACTGCTCGATCTTCAGCACACAAGTTTTCCAGGGGTACTGGGGGATCCCAGGACTCCAAGATGGGTCGTGCAATGTCTTTCCCTGGGCAACTTCTGTTCCTTGGTGGGGAGACTGAATTCATTATAGACCCCTGGGAGGGTCTCACACTAGCTGGATATACCATTTTAACGGTTTCAATGTGGCCTAACACAGTCTTTGGATCCAGTCTAATTTTGTGTTTCGTAGTATTCCTCACCGGTATTGTCACTCGAACAAACCCACCAGTAGGAATCGTAAGCACAGTCTCACCTTGAACTAGGCCTTCCGGAAGTTTTGAGGAGTCTTTTGGCACGAACAGTCTTTTCTGGACTTTTCTTCCTAGTTCTACATGGACTCCACACCTCACCCCACCATTTGGTTTGCAGTGATGATGGTTGGGTGCAAGCCTTCATTGACTTTTTTTAGGTCCATTGTATTCTGTGCTTTCTTTACTCTATGAATCACGTTTTCCACCACGGCGTTAGGTATGGCGGACGATCTGGTAATTGCATCCACCACCAACCCCCCTGTCTTGTGTTTCGTGATGACCTCACTGATTACATTATAACCCAGGATAGGATCCTCTGCCACGTTCTGATCCCTGGTCACGAGAAAAGGTACCAAAAGCTCAATGGTGTTGCTGTTCTTCATGGCCCTGAGTTGGAAAGTCACTTCCACCCAGCCTTTGAAAGGGATTTCGGTCTGGTTGACGGCTTTGCCGTGGAGTTCCACTGGTCCTAAGAGTTCTTTTATTGACCGAAGGCAGGTATGTGGCAGGTAGCGCCTTCTCCATTCTTAATTTAAAAGGCTCGCTTTGGCTCCTGTGTCCCACAGTGCTTTTACCAGGAGTCCATCTAGCTGGCACTGTATAAAGCACCTTTTACCGGTTAGGCTGATGAGGCTATCTTTACTGACCGAGGAATCCATGAGTACATCATTTGACCTCCGCACTGGGCATTAAATTACTGAAGCCCCTGTCTCCCTTGCAGCTGTTGTAGACGGAAACACACTTGGGGATAGTACTGACGCAGCCATTTTTAACTCATGCACCGTACTGGGGTTTGGTGAGATTTGGATTTGCTTCTGGGGCCTTCTCTGTGTCGTGGTTACCAGTCGACCTGCACTGGTAACCTCCTGTCTTTTAACCCAAATGACCGTGACCATTGGCATTCCTTGGCGTAATGTCCTTCCTCACCACATCTCAGACAGTGAACACACACCGTATTCTGATTTGATGAACGGCACGCTTCACAAGCTGGATATCTTCTGTTTTGGAACCCACTCCTGGGTCTAAGGGATACAAGTTCTGGCCTGGAACGAATCAACTTTTTCACCTCAATCAACTCGGCTCTCAGTTCTCCTATTACTTCCTCCCAGTCAGCGCTGGCGGTTCTCTCTTTTGTTGGTGATTTAAGGTTCCCTCTCGGAGGCGGCAGTGGAGGGTCTCCATGATGATCTTTGGGCTGGCCACTGGGGGTCTCCAACTTCAGGTAACTCAATTTGGTAATTTTAGGAGCAGAGCCTTTCTTTAACTTCTGTTCGCTCTCTGGCTCCAAACTGGCTGCCTCATTCATTTTTTCAATTAGGACTTTGTCCAGAATGCCAGGATCTTCTAGGTACTGTTTCAGCTGCAACTTGATATCTTTGCTGATTAACCCCATTCCCAATGATCTCAAGAACTTCTTCTGGACTAGTCCAGCATGAAACTTCTCTTCCGCTTCTACATCTCTGGATGCAAACAACAGTCTATCCTTCAGTTTAATTGCTCTGAAAAGAAACTTTGGGGTGATTCATTATTTTTCTGTGAGAGGTTAATGAGTCAGTGGAAGAATTCTGAAGTACTCTCTTATTTATAGTGCCCTTTTAAAATCATCTTCAACTGTTGCAAGGTGAGTTGACTTTTCATTTCTAGCATACTACGGAGGTTCAGTCCTGGGCTGATCACTTTCACCACTCCCTCAACAATCTCATCTGACTGGTAGCCTCTCAGTAAGCCTGCATGGATCTGGTGCAACAAGTTCATATAAGACAGTCTCTCTTTCTGTTCACACTCTCCAATCTGTCCCAGGATCTTGAATTCTTTCCTTCTAGTGATGTGTTGTGTTTGAGAGGACTGTCTCCCTGATTTATTTAACCCGAGCAGGTTAAAGGTCCTGTCTGTGTCTGTCACCCGTTAAGAGATATTGGTTGATTCCTGCAGGGCTGTTGTTAGGGCTCTGAATTGTTCTTTCAATTCCTGTAGTTCAGTTTGTGGACGGAGATTCCTGCTTTTGCTAATTGGTGCTGCCCCTCCATCCTCCAACTTCAACCTGGTTAGAAACTGTGTTAGTTCCTGGAGGAATATCCCCATGACATTTTCAGCTTCTTTCTCCCCTAGCTCATCCATTTTTGCATTAACAGTTGCCTGCGGTTGTGTCCTTTAGAAATCTGTTCTTCTGACATCTTTATATGTTCTCCTACTGTTCTCAATTCTTCACAGGTTAACTGAAGAAGCAGCTCACTAATTCTGTCCATTGTATTTCCACATCCATTGCTGCTAGTGAATCTTCTTTAGGGCTGGTCCCCTTTAACTGGTGTAGCAGAGTTGAGTTGAGGTGCTGTGCTGCTGTGCTTTTCTAGACACTTTTCCTCTTCTCCCTCTACACGCTAATTCCCGCTCAGGACTCCCCGGAAGGGCCACCAATGTTACACGGACGCCGCTAGGTTCAAACAGGGGTGAGACAGGTTACATGAATTCTTTGGAATCCTGGGGGAACTGTTACTCAGGGCGACCATAGACCATGTGCTGCAGCTTCTCTCAGATACACAGGGGTATTGACCCTCAGGCACAGACACATAGGTTGTTTCACTTGCTGACCAAACACACTTGACAAGAGTCCTCATAAATGGTAGAACAGTAGCATTTAATAAGAAGCTGCACAGCCAGTCCAAGTTAAGTCTTATGAGCAACAGGCTCCAGTGACAAAAAGTTTCCTTAGCAGCACAGCAGTTCACAGTCTTCCCAGTAGTACTGGACAGCACAGTTCTAATGCAAAGGCACATTAATGAACGCAGCATTCTTTACAGCACAGTGAGATGGAGGAGGGGGCAGGGTTTGCTGAGGGAGATAATCCCTGTGACACCATTTCTTCCAGTCCTTATCTTTCTGCTTGACAATACTCTGCACTGCTACTTCAGGAACTGTACCTGACCTGTGCTTAGCTTCATTTCTGACTTGAATCATTTTCACTTGCAGGGGCACTTCTGTCAGATGCAGGACACGCACACCACCTTTCTCTTCGGCTCCAGCCAGACAGTAAACAACTTCCCCACAATCCCCCTGGGGCTCTGCTAAAACACTCCACTTTTCCTGTGACTGTGTTAACCTCTCTAGTTGCTGGATACTTCTGGAGCACAACACTTCCTGTATCATGTGCTTGTGTTACTTCTAATAGTTGCTGAATGCTTTTAAAGCAACAGCACTACTTCTACATGTCACACTCTGCAACAGCACTGCTTCTGTATGTCACACACTCTTCAGCTGTATGACTGCGATCTCCAAGGCATATTAATTTTAACACTGCCTGATTGCGGTGATCCCTGGCTGCACAGTACAGATGTGGGAGGGATTCTCTCTGCACTGTTGGAATGAGTGTCTCATTAAGGCAGAGGTTGAGCCCGCAGGTGGAGGCCCTAAAGGAGGAGGAGGAGGCAGAAGCACTGGAGGAAGTGTTAGATACAGAGATTTGTCCCGCAAGCCTTGGGGATTCAAACACTTGCTGTCTAGTGACACCTTGGTGTCTAGAGGTTTACTTCTTCATCCCCTGGTCTGTAATAGTTTAGTTCTCCAACCTGTACTTTCTATTAGCTTTTTTCTCTATGTTCGGGTGTGTATTTGTTTAATTCTCCAACCTTAGCTGTTTAGTAGTTTAGTTCTCCAACCCCTGTTGTCTATTAGTTTGGTTCTCCATCTTCTGGTGTCTAGTGGTTTAGTTCTCCATCCTCTTGTGTGTAGTAGTTTAGTTCTCCAACCGTAGCTCTTTAGTAGTTTAGTTTTCCAACCCCTGTTGGATATTAGTTTAGTTCTCCATGTGCTGGTGTGTATTTGTTTTGTTCTACAACCCATCCATTGCCACCCCCAGGGGTTAACGTTTGTTGACGAGGGTTTGGATTCTGCTCGGACCGTACTTCGTCCGGGCCCGGATCAACTGAAATTAAAATTTGGGGAATCACTACACATGCTTTCCCCCTCCTGAATCTGTGAAGATTTGTATCACACCTCTGATGCCCCCGAATAGAATGTGTGAACAGCTCTGCAGACTCGCCCATCTGTGGTTCTCCACAGTCAGTTGGGCGGTTGGAGAGTTGTGATGTGGGGAAAAAACAAGGGTAATTGGGGTGTCATCTTTGAGGACTGTACTGTTTGTGATGTTAAGGTGGAGGAACAGGAGCAGAGGCCACTTGATGCAGCGCTTGTCATCTACTCAAGCACATGTTCTTTCTGGCCCTCATCTACAAAGCTTACCGCTGTCTCTGTATCACCGACTTGGCCCTATCTTGAATCTCTTCATACCTAACCGACCAGACATTCAGTCTCTCCCACTCACACACCACCTCCTCATCTCACCCCCTATGTGTCGGTGTGTCCCAAGATTAATATCTAGGACCCCTGCTCTTCTAAATTTATGCCTTCGGCCTGGGACAGCTCGTAGAGCCTCATGGCTTTCAGTATCACCTCTATGCTGATGACACACAGATCAATCTCTCTTGACCTGCTATCTCCTCCTTACTAACCAGAGTACCACAATGTGAGTCCGCTATTTCAACTTTCTTCTCTGCTAGATTTGTAAAACTTTACATGGATAAAACCAAATTCATCATCTTTCCACCATCTCATTCACCCCCCCAACTGACCTATCCATCAAAGTCATTGGCTGCCCACTCTGATCTGTCCTTTAAACATCAGATCCAAGCCCTTTCCACTTGCTGCCGACTCCAACTTCAAAGTATCAGTGCATGCCCTCATCCTCTCCCTTCTCGACTACTGCAAGCTCCTGCTCTGTGGCCTCCCTTCTACCACTCTTCTACCACTCTTGCACTCCTCCAATCTATCCTAAACTGTGCTGGCCGACAAATCCACCTGTCACTCCGCTATTCCCTGGCTTCTCCCCTCTCTCTGTCAGTCACTGCGCTGGCTCCGCGTAGCCCAGAGACTCCAGTTGAAAAGCCTAACTTTGGTATACCAAGCCATCGAAAACCTGTCTCCTCCATACATGTGTGACCTAGTCTCCCTGTACTTACTTGCATGTAACCTCCCATCCTTCCAAGATCTCCTTCTCTACTTCCCTCTTATCTCTTCTTGCCCCAATCGCATACAAGATTTGTCCCGTGCATCTCCCCTACTGTGTAACTCTGTACCCCAACACATCAGCCTCTCGTCTACTGTGGAAACCTTAAAAAGGAAGCTGAAGACCCACTTCTTCTGACAAGCGTACAATCTGCGGTAACCCTTGCTCTAGCATACCGCTGCACGTCCAGCTGTACCCTAACCTACTGTATCCTCACCCATCCCTTAGATTGTTTGTGCGCCCTCGCGGGCAGGGTCCTCTCTCCTCTTGTCCCAGTCGGTGACCCCTTTTCACATGTAAAGTGCCACGGAATAAATGTCGCTGTAATAATAATAATTATAGTACTTGTACTCTGAGTCAATTGATGGCACTTTCCTGGTGTCTGCCCCAAATTTGATGTGTTTTGGCAGCTTTTGGACCCATTGGAAGGTGTTGTGTATGTATTTGTTTTTGCCCCACCTTTGAATCTAATGGCGTTCGGTAATGTTCGGCGACTATTTGACAAATAAATCGGTGAATATTGCAAATTTGCCGATCATAATCCAAACCAAACATTGAACCATTTGCTCATCTCTACTCTCTAGTACTGTCCTGAATGAAGAAGAGGTGCACATGTTCAATCTCTGCTCCATCTGGTCCAGTCTATGGGACTGCTGGAAATAGCCGAGTGCTGCAATCAGCAGTACCATAGCCAATGAATGGAGCAGAAAGAAAACATACACCGTACATACACAAAGTCCCGATCTTAGGATCGCTGGAGGTCCCAGAGGTTGAACCCTTAGTAAGTTATCACCTATCCTATGTCTCACAAAAATGTACTGCTGCAGCTGAGGTGTAAATTTTGCAAGGCATATAATCGTGAATGTAATTATTAAATAGAGGCATAATGTATAATGCCCATTACTTGAAATCATCAGATATATTGAGATCCTATGTGTAAAAGTTGAAAACAAGTAGAAATGTGGCTGGTAATAGTTTCAAGAACTGACAATTTACTAGAGTTTCAAAATCTTTTCCATGTATAACAGAAATGATGAGGGAAGTCTGACGTTACAACAGACCTGAACGCCTCTCTGTTATTGCTTCATGTAGAGAAAGAGGATGTGAAAGAACAAAACAAGACTAATGATGAAAGATTAAAGGTCGACTCCCGGAAATGTCTTACAGAGTTGATAAGATGACATTGGTAAAAAATACATGGAAATATATATTGTGACGACAGGACACGGAATTCCAAGATGACTTCTGACGATAAAGGTTCTCTGTGGAGAACCACTCAAAGTTCTGGAGGACTCATTGTGGCCATTATCATAGATAGGCACTGTGCAGTCAGTATCTTCTTCTGAACTCTTTGTATTTAGCTCAACCTGATGGAAGAATTCCTTTAATGAGCCATACAAGAGAAATATATTGTGCCCAAGATGCAGCAGAATGTAGAGTTTATGAACAATGGAGACAATAAGGGAGTTACAGAATCACGTGAGAGCCTTATCTCAGAAGCTTCTATCTATTAGAGGACCAAACTTTTTATCAAAGGTTTCTACTAACTGAATCTCAGAATTTAGGTTAGTCGAAAGACAAGACAGAAGCACACTTTAAAAAGGGATTTTGTAAATATCGGCAAGCCTTTAAGTCCCTTATTAGACTAGTGTCAACCAACGATCTAATGTCAATGGCAGCCCTGGACAATTTATTGCTGAAGGAAATATCGATCCAACAGGTCCAATTTTGGACTGTCGATAGTATTGTTTTCCTAGACTTGTCTAAGGGTTGCTCTCCCATAGAGAACATGAGTGTTCAGCCAAGCAAGTGCTCTTGTGTATGGGAGAGACAGCTAAGATGTCTGCCTGCTGAACAGTCGGACAATCATCTAATGCATTTCCAAATCTTGTAGGGTGTACCTTTTTTTAAGAAAAACATGATAACTCCATGCAAATCTTGTCGTTGGTCAGTTTCAAGCTATTGACACCGGTGCTAACTCAAGTTATGGGCTATTGATATCTATAGATCAGCCTTTTTGAAATTAGGGTACCTATGCTCTACTCATCGATTGTTCAATTTCGGGTTAGACAAAAGACAAGGCAGAAACACATTGTCCATACTGGTCCAAAAACAACACAAATGGAAGTTAGGGAAATATGTGAAAGCATTCAGAGGTTTCTATCTCTTGTGTGGACATCTTTTTATGAAGGTTGTGACTCTCTAAATTTTGGTTCATGAATATTTTGAAAGACAAGCCAAAACACATTTGTCCAAACTTATAAAAGTAAGAAACACTTTTACAACACAAATAAGATTTACGCAAACATGTCCAAGTATTTATTCAGAGGTTATTCTTTCTTGTAGGGTCAACCTTTCCATTGAAGGTTGGGAGTGACTGAGTCTTAGGATTTGGCAAAATCACTCTTGTCCAGTCTTGTGAAAAAATATAATATTACAAATAAGAGTTCCGGAAACACTTCAGAGGTTAGTAGGACCATCTCTGCTTTATGGAGGGTTGGGACTGACTCAATTTTGGGATCTGGGTTTAAGGAAAGACAATATTGAATAACATTTATCCAGGCTTGTAAAAGAGTAAAAAAAATACCTCTACAACTCAACTAGTAGATATGGAAACAAGCAAGCTTTTACTCAGATGTTTCTATTTTTTTGCATGGACAATAAGGTTGGGACTGGCTCAATCTTAAGATTTAAGTTTCTCAAAACTTTCTGCGACATCACCAGAACCTGCTCCTGTGACTTCTGCTTCTGTCACCAGATGCCATACTATTCACTCTGCGGGTGGGTCTGGTGATAGAAGAGATGTCAGAATCAGGAGCTCTGGATGGTGGGCTCTATCCAGCCACTAAGGTTAGAGTGGCTGGGATCTGCAGTGCTGTCCAGTTTGGCAGTATGGGTGTGTGTGCTGCCAGCTGAAGTTATCAGCTCCGTGCGCCAGCCAACTGGAGAGCACCACACCCTACTAAAGCTTCCAGCTTACTGTTGATCAGGGTGCTGATTACCTTTTACCTTTGTCCATTCCTTTCGGACAGCAGGCGTTTTCCATTTGTTATCTAGCCTGTCCTATTACACTGTAGGTGCTACTATTTAAACCTCTCCCTGCTGATCTTCTATGCTAGTAATAGTCTTTGGTGGATTCACCTTGAAGTTCTAGCCCTACTTCTAAGTATCTAGGCCATTCAGATAAGTGTATTGCTTGGGTTTCTTTCTTATGCTGCACTCTTCCTCGGTTCTTTAGGAGGTGCGTGATACATTCGATATCCTTTCAGGGAGCCAGGTCCGAGTTGTCTTTTCTATTTCAACCTTCAGGGTTTATCCAGGTTGCGCTGAAGTCACTAGGGCCTTTGTTGTTGGATACTTTAGTCCATATATGTCAAACTCTGGCCCGCAGGGTGAGAATATTGGGCCTGGATGCCGGGCTGGTTTCCCGAGTATATTTTAGCCTATACTTTCACCTGGCATCGCACTTTTAACTATATCGGCGTCCTAGATGCTGATACAGTTGAAAGCAATGATGGAGGAGGGAGCGGCAGCTCACATCATTCCCCCTCTGCCTCTGATGTCTCAGCACAGCGGGCTCGATGATGTCATTACAACGCACCTGCTGTACCGAGATGTGCAGAAGATCTGAAGACACCATGTCCAGAGCAGAGGGGGAACGGGCAGAAGTAAGTATTATTTTTTTAATGTGGGGCCCATTATACTGTATGGAGGACTATGTGGGGCCCATTATACTGTATGAAGGACTATGTGGGGCCCATTATATTGTATGGAGAACTATATGGGGCCATTATACTGTATGGAGGACTATGTGGGGCCATTATACTGTATGGAGAACTATGTGGGGCCATTATACAGTATGGAGGACTATGTGGGGCCATTATACTGTATGGAGGACTATGTGGGGCCATTATTCTATATGGAGGACTTTGTGGTGCCCATTATACTGTATGGAGGACTATGTGGGGCCATTATACTTTATGAAGCACTGGATGGTCTATTATACTGTATGGAGCACTATGTGGGGCCATTATACTGTATGGAGCACTATGTGGGGCCCATTGCACTGTATGGAGCACTATGTGGGGCCATTATACTCTATGAAGAACTGGATGGGCTATTATACTGTATGGAAGACTACGTGGGACCCATTATAATGTGTGTAGCACTTTGTGAGGCCATTATACTGTATTGAGCATTATGTGAGGCCATTATTCTGTATGGAGCACTATGTGTGACCATTATACTGTATGAAGCACTCTGTGGGGCCATTATTCTATATGGAGGACTATGTAGGGCCATTATTCTACATGGAGTACTATGTGGGGCCATTATACTGTGTGAAGCACTATGTGGGGCTATTATATTGTATGGAGGACTATGTGGGGCCCATTATACTGTATGGAGGACTATGTGGGGCCCATTACACTGTATGGAGCACTATGTGGGGCCATTATACTGTATGGAGGACTATGTAGGGCCCATTATACAGTATGGAGGACTATGTGGGGCCCATTATACTGTATGGAGGACTATGTGGGGCCCATTATACAGTATGGAGGACTATGTGGGGCTATTATATTGTATGGTGAACTATGTGGGGCCATTATACTGTATGGAGGACTATGTGGGGTTATTATACTGTATGGAGCACAATGTGGGGCCATTATACTGTATGGAGGACTATGTGGGGCCATTATACTATATGGAGCACTATGTGGGGTCCATTATACTGTATATAGCACTATGTGGGGCCCATTATTCTGTATGGATGACTATGTGGGGCCATTATACTGTATGGAGGACTATGTGGGGCCATTATAATGTATGGAGGACTATGTGGAGCCCATTATTCTATATGGAGGGCTATGTGGGGCCATTTTACTGTATGGTTCCTGAGGGAGGTAATGGAGGGATCCTGCTTCCTGCGAGCCTGCTCGACCACCACCGCAAACCCCTGCTGCTGTGGCACCCCCTTCTCCCACCCAGGGTCCGCAGCATTCCACCACTTCCGCCAGCTTCCTGAGGGACCCGTTCTCCACTGCCCCCCCAGGTAAGATACCTATTTGGACTCTAAGATGGAACCCCATCTTATAATTTTTTTTCCCCCTGTTTTCCACCCCAAATTGGGGTGCGTCTTATGGTCCGTTGCGTCTTATAATCCGAAAAATATGGTAACTACCTGACAAAAGCAAAGATCAAATAAAGAGCAAAAGGTGACCAGCATGGACCAGCGCGATGAACTGCCCAACGCATGTCGCCACCTTTTGTGGATTCCTCAGGGGCCTACATTATACTGTATGGAGGACTATGTGGGGCCCATTACACTGTATGGAGGACTATGTGGGGCCCATTATACTGTATGGAAAACTATGTGGGGCCCATTATACTGTATGGAGCACTATGTGGGGCCCATTATACTGTATGGAGGACTATGTGGGGCCATTATACTGTATGGAGGACTATGTGGGGCCCATTATACTATATGGAGCACTATGTGTGGCCGATTATACTGTATGGAGCACTATGTGGGGTCCATTATACTGTATGGAGGACTATGTGGGGCCATTATACTGTATGGAGGACTATGTGGGGCCATTATTCTGTATGGAGGGCTATGTGGGGCCATTATTCTGTATGGAGGGCTATGTGGGGCCATTATACTGTATGGAGGACTATGTGGGGTCATTATACTGTATGGAGGACTATGTGGGGCCCATTATTCTGTATAGAGGACTATGTGGGACCATTATACTGTATGGAGGACTATGTGGGGCCCATTATACTGTATGGAGGACTATGTGGGGCCCATTATACTGTATGGAGGACTATGTGGGGCCATTTTACTGTATGGAGCACTATGTGTGGGCCCTTTATGCTGTATGGAGCACTATATGGGGCCATTATACTGTATGGAGGACTATGTGGGACCTTTATACCTTATGGAGCACTATATGGGGCCAGTATACTGTATGGAGGACTATGTGGGGCCCTTTATGCTTAATGGAGGACTATTTGGGGCCATTATACTGTATGGAAGGCAATGCAGGGCCCCATTATACTCTATGTGGGACTATATGGGGCCATTATACTGTGTGGAGGGCTGTGTGGGGATTACAGTTTGAGAATCATACTGTGATGGGGCACCATTCTTTGTTGGGGGGATTAAGGTGTGGGGGGGTACAGTAGGGGAATCATACCGTGCATGTGAAGGGTCACTGTGAGGGTATCATACTTTGTTTGGGGGAACTTTTGTTTGCATCATTCTTTATTATCTGTCTTATTCAAGGTTTTTTATCCTTTGTTATTACATATTTAAATTAGGTCATTGGGCCATATGCTTTTTACTGCTCTTAACTAACATATTATATTATTTCAATATTTTATTCTAAGATCTATTATTTAAAATGTACTTTGTTTGTAGGACAACTCCTTTAAGTTTGTTTCCATATGAATATATGATGATAAGGAAAAACTTCCTCAATTGTAGAGATGTTTTAATAACTATCATGGTTGGCCTGCGACTTTGTCCAAGCTTTTAATTTTGGTCCTCTGTGTATTTGAGTTTGACATCCCTGCTTTAGTCTGTTCAGGAACCGTGAGGGGTTTGTGCATTTTTTTCATAGTTAGATCCGTTAACCCCACATTTACTACCATGTGGCCATAACATTGTCACTAGCTGATCCAATTTTTGTGTGAGCTGAGACTTTTTTATGGACATTATGGACACCTTGGCTATGCAGCTACAGTCCCTATCTATGGAGGTAGCAGCTATCAAGCAATAACAGCAAATGACACTCTCCACCATTGCTGGAGGTTCAGCCCTTCCAATGTTTCTTCCTGAACCTAAGGTAAAATTGCCGCATTGCTTTGACGGGGACTGAAGTAAGTTTTCAATTTTTCTTTCATCATGTAGGCTGTATTTTTTGCCTCTGGCCTGTTTCCTCCGGGGAAGAAAGTCAACAAGTGGATATTGTTCTGTCGTTGCTCCATGGGGATCCTCAGGCCTGGGCATTTTCTTTGCCTGGGGATCCTCCAGTGTTTTCTTCTGTTGACTCTTTTTTTCTGCACTTGGACTCATTTATGGCAATGCCGATAGGGTCGCAGATGCTGCGTCCAAGATTCGCAGGTTGGTTCAGGGTAATCATAAAGTGGGAGATTTCTGCTCTCAATTTACACATTGGTCAATGGAGACATCCTGGAATGACTGGCTCTTTGCCAGGGATTTTCTAATCAGATTAGACACAGGATGGTTTACAGCCCTTCCCCAATGTCACTGGAGGAGGCAATGTTTGCTGTCCGTCTAGACAGATGTCTGAGGGATAAAGACACTTTAAGGCTATGTGCCCACGATGCAGAAATGCTCAGGATTTTTTCCTGAGCGTTTCTGCATCTCCCTGGCAGAAAAAAACACATGCGGATTGTACATGCGAATTGTACATGCAGATTGTACATGCGGATTGTACATGCATTTTCCTGCCAGGGACATGCGGATGTGAAGTGTTCTTCACTTGCATTTCCGCATGCGGGTTGACAAGCGCTTTCCAAGCGATTTTAGCATCACTTGGAAAGTGCTTGTCAACTTGGTCACACTATATAAATCCATGCAAACAGCATGGATTTATATACTGTGACCGTAAAAGAATGGTAAAAAATAAAAAAATAAATATATACTTACCCTCTGATGGCCCCCAGTGTCTTGCTTCCCTCCGTTCTCCCTTGCCGGCAGCGGTACACTGAAGGACCTGCCGAGGTCAGCGTCGCGTGACCTGTCACATGACTATGACGTTAGTGCAGGTCCTCCAGTCCATCGCGAACTGCCGGCATGCGAGGAGGAGCGCACCGCGGGCCGCCAGAAGGTAAGTATATATTTATTTTTTATTTTATTCTTTTTTTTACAGGTTCTATGGTACCCGGGTCCGGAGGAGAGTCTCCTGTCCTCCAGACCTGGGTACCATCCGCACATTGGAACGCATGGAATGCGCATCTACATATACAGTGATGCGTAATCCATGCGATCTAATGCAAGTCAATGGCAGCGAAAACGCAGCACTTCCGCAATATAATTGGTAGTGCTGCGTTTTTTTCCGCAATGATAATCCGCAGCAGAAATTTCCGCAGCATGTGCACAGCACATGCGGATTATCATTGGGGAACATGGCAGGCCTTCTACCAAGCGTTTTTTAAGCATTTCTGCAGCGTTCTTGCCGCTGCGGAAACGCTTAAAAAACGCACCGTGGGCACACAGCCTTAAGGCTGTGCCAATTACTACTTCTTCCTCTTTGGAAGATCCAGACGAACCTATGCAAATTGGTGCTTGCTGAGGTCCCAATGAGGGAACTGACCTGCTCATTTTTGTTTGTACTGTGGTCATTCTGGTCATGTTATGATTCAATGCTTCAAATATAAAAAAATCATTTCTTGAAAAAGAAAACAAATTTAAGGTGTAAAGATGCAGGTTCTAAGTGTCTGAAATGATCTCTCATGCATACAAACAGTTTTTTCCTACAAGTATGTGAAGACTGAAACTGGGTTTATTGTTACTTCCGCATTTGTAGATTCTGCTTCTGCCTTAAATCTCATTGACTGTGATTTCTCTATTAAATGTGGTTACATTATTTCTACACATTATTATCCCATTCAAGTTTCAGAAATTGGCAACTCTCCTCTCGCTCAAAGTCATGTTACATCTAAGGTCGAGAAAGTATGCATGAGAGTGAGCGTATTATACACAGAATTCATTTCATTAATGGTTTTCCTTGCTTACCTGCTAAACTAGTTTTAGGTATGCCCTAGTTTGTTAAACACAACCCTACCATTGATTGGGAGTCTTGTGAGATTAGGTCTTGGGGAAGTCCTTAGGTCTATCAAAGTCCTTAGCGTCCGTGAGATCTTATCTTCCAGGGTCCGTTCAAGATTTTGAGGATATGTTTTCTGAGACCAAGCATGAATTTCTTCCTCCATCGAGACTGTATGATTGCTCGATCAAATTCATACCTGGTGCCAAAATGCCAAAGTCTTGTCTGTTTACCCTCTCACTTCCCGAAAGAGATGCATGGAAAGAGTATATTTAAAAGAGTCAGGCCAAGGAGCATATACATCCATCCACCTCTCCAGTCACTGTGGGGTTTTTCTTTGTCAAGAAAAAAGATGGAGTTTTGCGTCCTTACCTGGATTTTAGGAAGATTATTAAGATCACGATCCGTAATCCTTATCCTTTGCCTTTTACACCTGACCTTTTTAGTCAACTAGAGGGAGCTAAATGGTTTTCTAAGCTTGATCTGAGGGTAGCATATAACCTCATATGCGTTTGGCATGGTGATAAATGGAAAACTGCCTTCAATACATCAGAGGGTCACTTTGAGAATTTGGTGATACCGTTCGGGTTGATGAATGCCCCGGCGGTTTTTCAGCACTTCATAAATGACAATTTTTGCCCTTTATAGGGTAGGTTTGTAGTTATATACGTGGATGACATATTGATTTACTCATATTTTCGTGAGCAGCATGAGGAGCATGTTTGACTAGTTCTTCAAATTCTTCATGACAATCATTTATTTGCCAAACTGGAGAAATGTCAATTTGAGGTGCAACAGATTCATTTTTTGGGTCATTTGATTTCGGCATCAGGATTTCAGATGGACTCCATTAAGGGGCAGGCTGTCCTAGGTTGCATGCAACCCACCAACCTTAAAGCGTTGCAGAGGTTTTTAGACTTTGCTAACTATTCCCGTAAGTTCATTAAGAATTTCTCAGTCATAGTTAAACCCCTTACTGATATGACCAAAAAGGGTACTGACTTCTCCTCCTGGTCTAATGAGGCTGTGAATGCTTTTGCTGCTCTGAAGACAGCCTTCTTGAAGGCCCCTGTTCTCAGTCAACCTGAGGTTGACTTGCCTTTTATAGTGGAGATAGACGCCTCTTCTGTTGGGATGGGTGCCATTCTGTTGCAAAAGAGAGATGGTTACCTTCATCCCTGTGCTTTTTTTTCTCTAAAATTTTCATAAACAGAGTCTAACTGATATTGGGGACCAAGAACTCTTGCAGTTAAGACAGCATTTGAGGAATGGAGTCAAGGGTTGGAGGAGGCTAGACATAAGGTAACGGTCTTTACTGATCAAAAAAGACTGCTGTATATTGACCCTGTGATGGTGTGCAAGAGGGCTTACCCCAAAGCAAGCTTTTTGAGCTGACCTTATTACGCACACATCTTCTCAACATAGTACATGATTCTGTGTTGGCCGGGCACCCGTGTTCTTCAACCATCTGGAGAGCTATAGCTAGGTCCTTTTGGTGGCAAAACACTCATAAAGATGTTGATGATTATGTCTGGAAGTGCAGAGTTTGTGCCAGAGCCAAAGCCTCTCGTCAAGCCCTGGTGGGTTTTCTCTTGCCTAACAAGATCCCATCTCAACCATAGACACACTTGTCCATGGACTCCGTTACTGATCTGCCTAGTTCGTGGGGTAATATGGTAGTGTGGGTGGTGGTGGACCGTTTCAGTAAAATGGTGCACTTGATCCACTGCAGAAATTGCATATGGCTAAAAGTCTGGCTGCATTGTTCATCTCGCACTTTGTTAAATTACATGGTGTTCCTAAGAAAATTCAGTTTTTGGACAGCTTCTGGCATGGTTTTTGCTCCAGAATAGATATTAAGCTTTTATTCTCCTCAGGTTACCACCCCGATACTAATGGTCAGACAGAGAGAATGCATGAAGATGATGAACAGTACTTAAGATGTTTTGTTTCATATAATCAGGAGGATTGGGTTGAATTTCTACCTCTTGCTGAGTTTGCTCTCAATAATCGCACCTCTACGGCTACTGGTACCTCGCCTTTTGTTTTGTTGTAGAGGTTTTCATCCTGTGTTTGGGAATTTTTCTGGGTTGCAGTCCTCTGTACCAAAGGAGAAATTTTCTTCAGGCTTGATTAAGGTACGGAAGGAGGTTGAAAAAGGTTTTCTAGTGACTTGTGACCGGTCGAGAGAACTAGTTACCATAGATGTAGGAGGGCTTCTAATTTCAGAGTAAGAAAAGTTGTGTGGTTATCCTCAAAAATGGACGTCTCAAAGTACCTTATAGAAGATTTTCTCCCAAGTTTGTTGGTTCATATAAGGTAATTAAAATCCTTAATGCTGTGACGTTCAAACTCCAGCTCCCGGTGGCATGAAAGATCAATAATTTCTTTCACTCCTCTCTACTTAAAAGGTTAAGTTAAAGGGTTAGTGCCCAGAGGACAACTCCTGGGTTAATGTGGAAGATCTGCATGTGAATCGTCTGATAAAAGAGTTCTGGCAGTGATATTGGAGAATGGGGATCTTGGCTGGTCCAGTGGCCCCTGGGGAGGAGTGGTACTGTCATGCCTTGGGATTCGATCCAATGGTTCTGCGCTCTTCTGTTGGCGTATCTGTCCGCTGAACCACAGCAGGTTCTGTCTCTGTCCGGGTGCTGATTACCTTTTGCCTTTGTCCATTCCTTTCGGGCAGCGGCTGTTTTTCATTTGTTTTCTAGCCTGTTCTATCACACTGCAGATGCTACTATTTAAACTTTCCCCCTGCTGGTCTTCTATGCTAGTGATCTAGGCCATTCAGATAAGTGTACTGCTTGAGTTTCTTTCTTATGCTGCACTCTCCCTTGGTTCCTTAGGAGGTACCCGATACACTCAACGATCTTTCAGGGAGCCTAGTCCGAGGTTAACTTCTCTAGTTTTACCTTCAAGGTTTATCCAGGTTGTGCTGGAGCCACTAGGACCTTTGTTACTGGATACTTTAGTCTGTAATGGAACCCGGTGGCGTTTGTGCAGTTTTTTCATAGTTAGATCTTTTAATCCCAAGTTTACTACCACGTGTGCATAACAGTATTCCTGTTTTGACCCTGGCTAATGTTTCTGACTGTTCTTGCGGATCTTGATTTTGTCCTTGATGTGACCTCTCAGCTCTGACCCTGTTTGACCACCTCTCTTGCCTCTGGATGGCAGCCCATCCATGGTAGCATTCCACTGGGTCCTATTATATAACTAGATCCCTGTACAGGAGTTAAAGGGTATTGGGATTTTTCTGGAACCTACCAGATGTAGTGGCTAGTACCAAGTTTGTCTGAGGCAGCCTTTTGAGCCAGTGGCCTCAGACAGACATTACAATTTCCTAATCTTTTACTAACAACATTTGGTTGGTTTACCTTAACGACAGTGGGCGTTGAACCTGGACATACATAAAGAAAGGGGATGTTGTGTCAGTGTTTAATTGTGGAATATATTCAAGAGTGAAGTAAACCTTTCTTAACCGTTCCTGAAAGTCAGAGATGTCACGCGAAAGATTAACGCGAGTCTTCTTGATCTTCTGCTGGATTCCTTTTGTTTTTACACAGTTAAGTGAGTTTAAATTTTTTAGCATTTACTTTTTTGTGTGTCATTTTGTTTCTCTGCGTTTAGTTGTTGTCTCCTCTGTGAAGTCTTTCATAAGCAATCCAAGGATTTGTAAGATTGGGCAATATATTCTGGAAGTAAATTGCCATTTGTTTTTTTCATTTCCCACAGCGCAGCTCGCTTAATGCAATTCTCTCCATTGAGTAATTATTTTGGAAGTACTAACATTAGAGGATTGTCTAGTTTAGAAAACTCATTTTGAAACATTGTCTTATGAAATCCTTACAGTTACTAGAGGAAAATCCCTCTTTCATAGCCCATATCTAACATATCCCAGAGTAAATCATCTCAATCTCAAGGAATAGGCTGGTCTGTATATTACACAAACATCACATCAATTCAAAGGTACTTTGTGTTGTGCTTGGTTTATCCTGGGGTGGGGCGGGCACTAGACTTGCCTGGTTTCACCTCAGATCACCGTTGCCCTTTGGTGGTCTCAGAGGGTCACTTTTAACAATAAGTGACTGTCCAAAGTGGACTACCCTTTTTACAATACATGTTTTAGAAGCGAACTGTGGAATATTGATGCAATTTATGGCTAATATGAAGCCTACCCATAGGTCCTATTGCCTTTTTTTTTACCCTAGATGTCACTTGTGATGGACCTGCAGAGACGCTTACTTTTGAGGAAGGGGAAGACGCCATACTACAAGTTAGTAGGAAATACACTCAGTTGTCTATTATCAATTGGAACTTTGAACAGCATATCATTGCGATCACAAGACCTGGACAACCATTAAAGCTGGAGAAGTATAGCTTCAAATATGCCGGAAGACTCTCCAGCTCCAGCGATGGCTCTTTAGTAATTTCAAGGTTGACCCCCACAGATGGACAGATCTACAGAGCTGAGCTGTTTGATGCGAACCGGAGTTATCTGTGTGTACAACTTTACGATGTCACAACTGATGGTAAGTTGTAAAGATTTGACAATGTCTAATTGTTATGGGACAAGACAACGTGTTTTCTGGAACATTTCCATAAGATGATGTGTATAATTTGTGAATGTTGCGTTGACTTGATCATGCATTAAATGGTCAATCATTGATGTCAATAGATATTCTGGATTATATTATGTGACCCAATTGACAACTATCAGACCTCAGGTAATTTTTTGGGATGGTCTTGACAGGGTCTTAAACTCATTGGACAACTTCGAAAAAATAAGGAAATATTGTATATGTTGATTCTTCTTATGAGTGATAAAAACTTTTTGATTTCAGATCGTCAACAATTCTAACCTTTGTTTCTTCCACTTGTAGCGCCTGGTGGAAATTCTCCGAGTGTTCGTAAGTAATTATTTATTTATATCACCAACAACTAGCAATGTGTAGAGATATAGTCATCATGTCAGTCCTTGTCCCCAGTAGGACTCAAAATCTAATTTTCCAAAAACAAGAACACATTTGCTCTCATTTAAATGGAAGCCAAATATTTTCTCAGTATGTTTTTGAAATGGTGGAAAAAAATGGAGAACCCAGAAAAATAAGAGAGAGATCATGGAGAGAATATGAAAACTCCATACAAATATTATTCTTGGTTAGTTTTGAACCTAGGAGCTGCTGACCTGCACTTCAAGGGCCATTGATAACTTTTGACCATGGATTAGTTTTAAGAAGAATGTGTCCTGCGAAAATAAAATATGTTTCATATGTTTGTGGTTACTTTATCCCCTTTCCGACATGTGCCGTACATGTACGGCACATGTCGTGTCTCTCCCTTTGGAGCGGGCTACGGTGATGAGCCTGCACCTTTCCGGGGACATGACTCCTGATCTCATAAGCCGCTGGTGTAATCGCGATCCACTCGCGACTGTTAACAGGTTAAATGCCGCTGTCAATCACTGATGGGAGCATTCTGCTGTTTGAGGCAACAGGACAGTCATCAAGGTGATGGAGTTACACAGACTATACAGTGGCATACAGTGGCACCCCTGGGTGCTACTAGGTACTAACCATACAAGGTTTTTTTGCCTAAAATGCAAAGGAAATGTGTCCTCTTTAACTGTAGTTCTTTTATTATTATTTATTATTATAGCGCCATTTATTCCATGGCACTTTACATGTGAAAAAGGGGGTATACATAGCAAAAAACACTTACAATAATCTTAACAGAACGAGTCAGCGACTGGTACAGTAGGAGAGAGGACCCTGCCCGCGAGGGTTCACAGTCTACAATGGATGGGTGAGGATACAGTAGGTGAGAGTAGAGCTGGTCGTGCAGCGATGTGGTGGAGTGGTGGTTACTGCAGGTTGTAGGCTTGTCTGAACAGGTGGGTCTTTAGGTTTCTTTTGAAGGTTTCCACGGTAAGCGAGAGTCTGATATGTTGAGGTAGAAAGTTCCAGAGTAGGGGGGATGCATGGGAGAAATCTTGTATGTGATTGTGGGAAGAGGAGATAAGAGGGGATTAGAGAAGGAGATCTTGTGAGGATCAGAGGTTACGTGCAGGTAAGTACCGGGAGACTAGGTCACAGATGTATGGGGGAGACAGGTTGTGGATGGCTTTGTATTCCAGGGTTAGGGTTTCGAACTGGAGTCTCTGGGCAATGGGGAGCCAGTGAAGTGATTGACAGAGGGGAGAGGCCGGGGAATAGCGGGGGGACAGGTGGATTAGTCGGGCAGCAGAGTTTAGGATAGATTGGAGGGGTGCGAGAGTGTTGGAAGGGAGGCCACAGAGCAGAGGTTGCAGTAGTCGAGGCAGGAGGTGATGAGAGCATGCACTAGTGTTTTTGCAGAGTCTTGGTTGAGGAATGTGCGGATCCAGGAGATATTTTTGAGTTGGAGTCGGCAGGAAGTGGAAAGGGCTTAGATATGTGGTTTGAAGGAGAGATCAGAGTCCAGGGTTACCCCGAGACAGCAAGCTTGTGGGACTGGGGAGAGCGGGCAGCCATTTACTTTGATGGATAGGTCAGATGGGGGTTGAGTGAGGTGGGGAAAGATGATGAATTCAGTTTTTTCCATGTTAAGTTTTAGAACTCTATCAGAGAAGAAGGATGAAATAGCGGACAGACATTGAGGGATTTTGGTTAGTAAGGAGTTGATATCGGGTCCAGAGAGGTAGATCTGTGTGTCATCAGCATAGAGGTGGTATTGAAAGTCATGAGACTCTATGAGCTGTCCCAGGCCAAAGGTGTAGATGAAGAAGAGCAGGAGTACTAGGACTGAGTCTTGGGGGACGTCGACAGATAGGGGGTGAGATGAGGAGGTGGTATGTGAGTGGGAGATGCTGAATGGCCGGTCTGTTATGTATGAGGAGATCCAAGATAGGGCCAAGTCTGTGATGCCAAGAGATGAGAGAGTCTGTAGTAAGAGGGAATGGTCGACTGTGTAGAAGGCAGATGACAGGTCCAGGAGGAGGAGAATGGAGCAGTGTCGCTTGAATTTGGCGGTTAGTAGGTCGTTGGGGACTTTAGTCAGGGCAGTTTCAGTGGAGTGATGCGATCGGAAGCATTGAGGCATAGGGGAGAAGGGATATGAGGACATAGCTAGTCGGAGAGGATGGCTCAAGGGAGGGCTTTTTGAGGATGTGTGTGATCGAGGCATGTTTGAAACATGAGGGGAACACACCGGTTGTTAGTGAAAGATTGAAGAGGTGGGATGAAGATTGTGGTAAGGTTAGGGATGAGGTGGGACGGGATTGGGTCAAGTTCACAGGTGGTGAGGTGGGATTTGGAGAGTAAAGACGAGACTTGATCTTCTGTAATGGTGTAGAAGTTGGGTTGGAGGAGGAGGGTTGAGTAGATATGAGGAGGGGCTGTGGGGACTTTAGGCAAAAGCTTTGTCTGATGTTGTCAATCTTCTGCTTGAAGAATGAGGCAAACTCTTCAGGTGAGATGAGAGGAGAGGGAGGAGGCACTGGGGGATGGAGGAGAGAATTGAAAGTGTTGAATAGTTGTTTAGGGTTGTGAAACAGGGGGGATATGAGAGGATATTCTTTTAGAGATCAATTTATCTTCAAATTGCTTAACTGTTCACAATAACAGTAATTTTGGCCAGGGGTGCAAGGGTCGATATTGACTTTTAGGATTTCTACTTCCTATAGGTGACACTAGAATTCTAGTCCTCTTCCTCTCTGAAGAGGCAATTTACACATTTAATTTCCCAGAGGAGCATGCATGGCGTATATAAGTCTCCTCACTCTGACATGCCAGGCCTGGCTTGTCACTCTTCACAAGAAGAAACTTTGCCCCTTAGACGAGAGGTGCCCAAACTTTTACATGTCACTGTACAGCAGCAAAAAAGCAGGGCATTTCTAATCTATACTATTTGGAAAGTTGCACATGAACCATAAAAAAATATCAGTGTAAAGGTGTCCATAGCCTTTTAATGCATTAATACATATTTTGAAGAGTCCTTAAGGCTTAAGAAACCACTCACAATGTACGGTGAGTAGTGAATATCTCCTAGGTTGTTGGCTAGGAGGAATAACATGATAAGTGTACCCATATTTGTGGAGTGTCATTTTGATAACCAGCTGATTGACTACGAGTTAGCTGCTAACTTTAACTTCGTAATATGGAGTCTCTGCGTTACAGAGAAAAAAGACGGCCACTAAAGTACATTAGAAATATCACAAAATATATCTTTATTGAAAAATTCATACACCATATCAAAACCAATTTCATATATTTACACAAGCGGTCCACAGTGTGGGAACATGATGCTGGGGACCAAAATTAAAAGAAATACCACATAAAATCATGTGACGCAGCGGCAGCAGATAGCTGGCCCATTTTTCAATATATGTATAATAATTAATCAATGACTTCAAAGAGACTAGAAACAAAGTATCTAAATTTACCTTATAAATGAATTACATTCATTTTTCAAGGTTTTAAACCGAAACGTGCGTCGGGGTGGCGTATACAGGTAATGATTGCATGAATGTAATTCGTTTGATTTATAGATGTCTTGAATACCAGTATATTGTAATATCAATGCATGAGTATCCTGGATAATATGACTTCAACTATCTATATGTGTGAACAATGGTGATGCGTTAACATTGTATCTATATAATGTGTGACACTTATAAGGTAAATTTAGATATTTTGTTTCTAGTCTCTTTGAAGTCATTGATTAATTATTATACATACATTGAAAAATGGGCCAGCTATCTGCTGCCGCTGCATCACATGATTTTATGCGGTATTTCTTTTAATTTTGGTCCCCAGCATCATGTTCCCACACTGTGGATCATTTGTGTAAATATATGAACTTGGTTTTGATATGGTGTATGAATTTTTCAATAAAGATACATTTTTTTTATATTTCTAATGGACTTTATGGCCGTCTTTTTTCTCTGCAACGCAGAGACTCCCTATTATTATACGTATGATGGTCCGTCCTGTCAATAGGTCATCTATGCAGTAGCATGGATCCATTTGGATCTTACATAGTTGTATTTTGTTTACTGCTTTGTTGTTGCAGCCATTCATTTGTAACTTTAACTTAGTGCACAGCTCTAAACAAATGTTCTATGTGACTAATTCAGAAAAAAAAAGAATGAAAATAACCCGTCCCCTCATCTCAATATTTTCCTAGCTCTTTCGGAGGCCTGCAGTCCCACTATACAAGTCTTGTATAAAGTTGGAGAAAATGTCATTTTGAGGCTTCCAAGTCATTCCAGAATTGCAAGTATATACTGGGACATTAACAACATTGATCATATAGTTACTACACAACCAGGCGGCATTATTTATCGCCAGAATTCCAGCTATAATGGTAAATTGTCTGTGACGAATGATGGATCCTTAAAGATATTTAATCTGACCACCAAAGATCAGCATGTCTACAGAGCAGACCATTTCAACCAACAATGGGTTCACCTATGTACCCAACATTATGATGTAAGAGTGAAAGGTAAGTCTTAAAAATCTACATTTTCCCTTATAATGACAAGGTTTATCTGGGCTCTCTATGTCTTGGGTGCATTACAGAGAATGCTTGTTTTTTGGTTATTTCCCAATGACACCTGCCTATTATGTTGACATCCTAATGTACATTGTGTGGTTACCTTCCAATGGCTTGTGGGCATCATGGTTATGGTGATCAGTTATTGTCCTATTTTCCTTCATCTCAGATTAAAATTTCTTGTGGGAGGCAAGAAAGCAGACACCATTGGAGATATCCTTAAATATTTTGAACCAATGGGATCAATAAACAAATCAACAAAACACATTTTCATAGCTTTTCTTTTTTCCTTCAGAAATCTTGTGGGAGACAAGAAAGCAGACACCATTGGTGTAGTTTTGCTCCAGATTAGGTATTAAGCCTTTGTTCTCGGGTTACCACCCCGAGACTAATGGTCAGATAGAGAGAATGAATCAAGAGGTTGAACAGTGCTTAAGATGTTTTATTTCATCAAATCAGGAGGATTGGGTTCAATTTCTATCTTTTGCTGAGCTTGCGCTCAATAATCGCACCTCTACAGCTGCCGGTACCTCACCGTTTGTTTTGTTGTGGAGGTTTTCATCCTGTGTTTGGGAATTTTTCTGGGTTGCCGTCCTCTGTACCAAAGGAAGAGAAATTTTCTTCACACTTGATTAAGGTATGGAGGAAGGTTGAAAAAGGTCTTCTAGTGACTTGTGACTGGGCGAGAGAACTGCTAACCAAAGACATAGGAGAGCTCCTATTTTTAGGGTAGGAGACGTTATGTGGTTATCCTCAAAAAATTAATGTCGCCAGCGATGCCTAGTCCTCAGGGCACTATTGAGATGGATTTAGAGGGGGATTAGTAGTTTAATGTAGAGCGATTTTTTTGTTCCAGAAGTGTCAGACGCCGGCTGCAGTACTTGGTTAAGTTGAAGGGTTACCGCCCAGAGGACAACTCCTGGGTTAATGTGAAAGATCTGCATGCGGGCCGTCTGATAAAAGAGTTCTGGCAGTGACATTGGGGAAGGGGGCTCTTGACATGTCTGGTGGCGCCACGTGGAAGGGTAGTACTGTCATGCTTTGGGGTTCGATCCAACGGTCCTGTGCTCTTCTGTTGGCATCTCTGTCTGCTGAGCCACAGCAGGTTCTGTCTCTGTCTGGGTGCTGATTACCTTTTGCGTTTGTCCACTCCTTTTGGACAGCAGTTGTTTTTCATTTGTTATCTAGCCTGTTCTATCACACTGCATGTGCTACTATTTAAACCTTCCCTGTACTGGTCTTCTATGCTCGTGATAGTCTTTAGTGGATTCTGCTTGAAGTTCAAGTCCTACTTCTGGGTATCTAGGCCATTCAGATAAGTGTATTGCTGGGGTTTCTTTCTTATGCTGCACTCTCTCTCGGTTCCTTAGGAGATACGTGATACACTCAACAACCTTTCAGGTAGTCAGGTCCGAGTTGGCTACTCTTGTTTTACCTTTAGGGTTTATCCAGGTTGCACTGGAGCCGCTAGGGCCTTCATTACTGGATACTTTAATCTGTACAGGAACCGGGTGGGGTTTGCACAGATTTTTCATAGTTAGATCCTTTAACCCCTTCACCCCGAAGCCTTTTTTCACCTTCCTGACAAGGCCAATTTTTTGAATTCTGACCAATGTCACTTTATGAGGCAATAACTCTGGAACGCTTCTACGGATCCCAGTGATTCTAAGATTTTTTTTTCATTACATATTGTACTTTATGATATTGTTAAAATTTATTTGATATGACTTACATTTATTTGTGAAAAAATCTGAAATTTGGTGAAAATTTTGAAAATTTTGCAATTTTAAAACTTTTAATCTTTATGCCTTTAAATCAGAGAGTCATGTCACACATGTCATGTCACGCAAAATCATTCATAAATAACATTTCCCACATGTCTACTTTACATCAGCACAATTAAAAGGGTTAAAAGTTGACCAGCGATTTCTTATTTTTACAACAAAATTTACAAAACAATTTTATTTAGGGACCACATCATATTTGAAGTGACTTTGAGGGGTCCATAAGACAGAAAATACCCCAAAGTGACACCATTCTAAAGACTGCACCCCTCAAGGTTCTCAAAACCACATTCAAGAAGTTTATTAACCCTTCAGGTGCTTCACAGGAATTAATAGAATGTGGAAGGAAAAAATAAACATTTAGATTTTTTTCACAAAAAATTTACTTGAGACCCATTTTTTTTTACTTTCACAAGCGCAACAGGAAAAAATGGACCCCAAAATTTGTTGTGCAACTTCTCCTGAGTACACAGATACCCAATATGTTGAGGAAAACTACTGTTTGGGTGCACAGCAGGGTTTGAAACTAAAGGAGCGCCGTTTGACTTTATGAATGTAAAATTTGTGGAATAATTAGCAGATGCCATGTCGCATTTGGAGTGCCCCTGATGTGCCTAAACAGTGGAAGCCCCCCACAAATGACTCCATTTTGGAAACTAGACCCCTTTGGTAACTTATCTAGATGTGTGGTGAGGGCCTTGAAACCCCAGGTGCTTCACAGATTTTTAAAACGTAGAACCGAGAAAATAAAAAAAATCTAACTTTTTCCACAAAAATTATCTTTTAGCCCCAATTTTTTTATTTTCACCAGGTTAACAGGAGAATATGGACCCCCAAAATTGTTGTGCAGTTTCTCCTGAGTATGCCAATACCCATATGTGGGTAAAAAACACTGTTTGGGTGCTCGGCAGGGTTCAGAAGGGAAGTAGCACTGTGTGACTTTTTGAACGCAAAATTGTCTGGAATCGAGATTGGATGCCATGTCGCATTTGGAGAGCCCCTGATGTGCCTAAACAGTGCAAACCCCAACAAGTGACCCCATTTTGGAAACTACACCCTGTCAAGGATTTTATCAAGGGGTATAGTGAACTTTTTTAACCGAGAGATACAACACAGAATTTGATAACATTAGGTCACCATATTGTATATGTTGTCATTAGTCTTGAGCACAAGTGCTCGCTACTTGAGTTTGCATTGGGTGCTCGGGTATGCATCATGTATCACGGGTGCTCGAGTGACATGCTTGAGTCCCCGTCCCGCATGTTTCACAATTGTTAGACACCCCCCAAAAAAACATGCGGGGATTGCTTGTGTATGGCAGGCAATCCCCGTGTGTTTTTTTCGGCTGTATAACAGTCGTGAAACATATGGGGCGGAGACTCAAGCATGTCCCGCGATACTCAGTGCATACCCAAGAACCCAATGCAAACTCAAGTAGTGAGTACTTGCACTCAACACTAGTCACCATATCGTCATCATTTTTTTCTCTTTACTTTTAAAAAAATCCCAACCCCAAGACAACCCTAACCCTAACACAGCCCTAATCCTAATCCTAACACAACCCTAACCCTATCACAACTCTAAATCTAAAACAACCCTAATCCTAATCCTAAAACAACCCTAACCCTAATCCTAACCCTAATACAACCCTAACACAACCCTAATCCTAACCGTATCACAACCCTAACCCTATCGCAACCTTAACCCTATCACAACCCTAAATCTAACACAACCCTAACCCTAATCCCAACACAACCCTAACCCTATCACAACTCTAACCCAATTGCAACCCTAAATCTAACACAACCCTAACTATAACCCTAATCCTAACCCTAACACAACCCTAACCCTAACAGAACCTTAACCCTATCCCGAGAGATCCATTCATTATAATAAGGCATATAAGTGATTAGACGACTTTATTCTGCAGGCCATTGTGATTACAGTGATACCAGATTTATGTCAGGTTTTTATGTTTGGTAGCTGTCACAAACTAAAAGACGCTTTTTATTGTAAAAAACAGTTTTTGTATCCACATATTTTGATAGCTATAGTTTTTCCATATTTCTGCCGACATAGTCATGTGATGGCTTGTTTTTTGCGGGACGGGTTCACATTTTTATTGGTACCATTTTCGGGCAAACAGACATTTTTTGATCGCTTTCTATTTTGTATTTTGGATGGTAGAATGAACAAAAAACAGCAATTCAGGAATTGTTTTTTGGGGATTTTTTTTACGCCATTCTGCGTGTGGTAAAATTGATAAGGCAGCATTATTCTTCGGGTCAGTACAATTACAGCGATACTACATTTTCATTTTTTTTATGTTTTGCTGCTTTTTTGTTTATTTTTTTACACAGATGTCAATATTTTTTCTTTTTTTTTTGTTCTTTATTTTGTGATTATTTTTTTTTGATTTTTACAATTTTTATTAACTTTTTTATTACTTTTTCACATTGTCCCAGGATGGGACATCAACTTTACACAGGCAAATCAGTCATCTGATGCTCTGCTGTGCATCAGATCAGCGTCGGACAGGCAGGAAGGAGGAGTCCCGCAGAGCAGTACACATACGGCGCATGTCGGGAAGGGATTAACCCAGAGTTTCCTACCACGTGTGCATAACAGTATTCCTGTTTTGACCCCGGCTAATGTTTCTGACTGTTCTTACGGATCTTGATTTTGTCCTTGACCTCTCAGCTCTGACCCTGTTTGACCACCTCTCTTGCCTCTGGATGGCGGCTCATCCATGGTAGCATTCCACTGGGTCCTTTTATACAACTAGATCCCTGTACAGGAGTTAAAGGGTATTGGGATTTTTCTGGAACCTACCAGATGTAGTGGCTAGTACCAAGTCTGTCTGAGGCAGCCTTTTGAGCCAGTGGCCTCAGACAGACGTTACAATTTCCTAATCTTTTACTAACAACATTTGGTTGGTTTACCTTAACGACAGTGGGCGTTGAAACTGGATATATAGAAAAGGGGGATGTTGTGTCAGTGTTTAGTTGTGGAATATATTCAAGAGGGAAGTAAACCTTCCTCAACCATTCCTGGACGCCAGAGATGTCACAAGAAAGATTAACGCGAGTCTTCTTCTTCTTCTTCTGTTGGATTTCATTTGTTTTAACACAGTTAAGTGAGTTTCAATTTTTTAAGCATTTACTTTTTTGTGTGTCATTTTGTTTCTGTTTTTAGTTGTTGTCTCCTCTGTGAAGTCTTTCACAAGCCATCCAAGAATTTGTAAGATTGGGCAAAGTCAACAACCAGCTCTTACAAATTTAAGCACATATGTTGTTTTAGAGAAAAAGTTGGTAGTGCGACATCCACTTGTCACATGTATGTTTGAGTAATATATTCTGGAAGTAAATTACCATTTCTTTTTTTTCCTTTCCCAAAGCGCAGCTCGCTTAAAGAAGTTGTCCATCACTTTATATGAACCCCCAAACGTATCCCCCCGGGGCCCAGAAGTGTTTTTGTAAATACCTTGTGGTGCCGTTTCTGCCTCTGAACTGCGCTATTGCTGGCCGCTCAGGGGCATCACGTCACCCGTCACTGATGTCACGTCAAGAGTGGCGTGACATCAGTGATGCGCTCCCCGCGGTGGATGCTGGGCTGTGGGCAGGGTTACCCCGTGCGTCACACCCAGCATCCACCACGCGCTTTCCCAGTGAATGAGGAGAGGGAGCGTGCGCGGTGGATGCCAGGTGTGATGTACTGGGTAAGCCCGTCCACGGCCCAGCGTCCACCATAGAACGCAAAAGTGAGTACCCCCTGCTACAACCATGTGGGCAGGGTTACCCCATGCGTCACACCCAGCATCCACCACGCGCTTTCCCAGTGAATGAGGAGAGGGAGTGTGCGGGGTGGATGCCAGGTGTGATGTACTGGGTAAGCCCGTCCACCGCCCAGCGTCCACCATAGAACGCAAAAGTGAGTACCCCCTGCTACAACCAGAACTTGATGTGACATCAGCGGATGTCAGAGCCGGCTGCAGCCGGGGGTCACGTGATGCCTGTGAATGGCCAGAGATAGCGCCGATAACAGGCAGAAAAGGCACACAAGGTATTTAGAGAAACACTTATGAGCCCTGGGGGAATACATTGGGGGATCATATAAAGTAGTGGACAAGCCCTTTAATGCAATTCTCTCCATTGAGTAATTATTTTGGAAGTACTAACATTAGAGGATTGTCTAGTTTAGAAAACTAATTTTCAAACATTGTGTTATGAAATCCTTACAGTTACTAGAGGAAAATCCCACTTTCATAGCCCATATCTAACATATCCCAGAGTAAATCATCTCAATCTCAAGGAATAGGCTGGTCCGTATATTACACGAACATTGCATCAATTCAAAGGTACTCTGTGTTGTGCTTGGTTTATCCTGGGGTGGGGCGGGCACCAGGCATGCCTAGTTTCACCTCAGATCACCGTTGTCTTTTGGTGGTCTCAGAGGGTCACTTTTAACAATAAGCGACTGTCCAAAGTGGACTACCCTTTTTACAATACATGTTTTAGAAGCGAACTGTGGACTATTGGTGCAATTTATGGCTAATATAAACCTACCCATAGGTCCTATTGCCTTTTTTTTACCCTAGATGTCACCTGTGATGGACCTGCAGAGACACTTACTTTTGATGAAGGGGAAGACGCCATACTACAAGTTAGTAGGAAATACACTCAGTTATCTAATATCAATTGGAACTTTGAACAGCATATCATTGCGATCACAAGACCTGGACAACCATTAAAGCTGGAGAAGTATAGCTACAAATATGCCGGAAGACTCTCCAGCTCCAGCGATGGCTCTTTAGTAATTTCAAGGTTGACCCCCACAGATGGACAGATCTACAGAGCTGAGATGTTTGATGCGAACCGGAGTTATCTGTGTGTACAACTTTACGATGTCACAACTGATGGTAATTTGTAAAGATTTGACAATGTCTAATTGTTATGGGACAAGACAATGTCTTTTCTGGAACATTTCCATAAGATGATGTGTATAATTTGTGAATGTTGCGTTGACTTGATCATGCATTAAATGGTCAATCATTGATGTCAATAGACATTCTGGATTATATTATGTGACCCAATTGACAACTATCAGACTTCAGGTAATTTTTTGGGATGGTCTTGACAGGGTCTTAAACTAATTGGACAACTTTGAAAATTAAGGAAATATAGTATATGTTGATTCTTCTTATGTATTTATTTATTTTACTCACTTATATAGCGCCATTAACTCCACAGCGCTTTACAGACATTATCAGCACTGTCCCCATTGGGGCTCACAATCTACATTCCCTATCAGTATGCCTTTGGAATGTGGGAGAAAACCGGAGAACCCGGAGGAAACCCACGCAAACACGGGGAGAACATACAAACTCCTTGTAGATGTTGTCCTTGGTGGGATTTGAACCCAGGACCCAGAGCTGCAAGGCTGCAGTGCTAACCACTGAGCCACCATACAGTGCTAACCACTGAGCCACCGTGCTGCCCAGTATGATAAAAACTTTTTGGTTTCAGATTGTCAACAATTCTAACCTTTGTTTCTTCCGCTTGTAGCGCCTGGTGGAAATTCTCCGAGTGTTCGTAAGTAATTATTTATTTATATCACCAACAGCTAGCAATGTGTAGAGATATAGTCATCATGTCAGTCCTTGTCCCCAGTCAGACTCAAAATCAAATATTCCAAAAACATGAACACATTTGCTCTCATTTAAATGGAAGCCAAATATTTTCTCAGTATGTTTTTGAAATGGTGGAAAAAAATGGAGAACCCAGAAAAATAAGAGAGAGATCATGGGGGTAATAAGTAAATACTCCATGTAACGGGTCTGGGAGGCGGAACCTCTGAGCTACTATACAAGGGGGCGGTCCTTGTAAGGGAGCGGGTGGCGACCAGGGAAGACGGGCAGGCAGTCACAGCAGGTGACTGGGACAGTCTCTGGGTGAACGGACAGGAGATCACGGCAAGTGACCGGGGCAGTCTCTGGATGAACGGGCAGGAGGTCACGGCAAGTGACCGGGGCAGTCTCTGGATGAACGGGCAGGAGGTCACGGCAAGTGACCGGGGCAGTCTCTGGATGAACGGGCAGGAGGTCACGGCAAGTGACCGGGGCAGTCTCTGGATGAACGGGCAGGAGGTCACGGCAAGTGACCGGGGCAGTCTCTGGATGAACGGGCAGGAGGTCACGGCAAGTGACCGGGGCAGTCTCTGGATGAACGGGCAGGAGGTCACGGCAAGTGACCGGGGCAGTCTCTGGGTAAAGGGTTGGTACGACCTGTGACGGCTGAGCCTCCAGGTAGGCTAGCAGGCAGATGGTAGACGCGAGCTCCCAGGTGAGCAGGTGAGAGTCACTGGATAAGCGGGTGGTCACAGCATGTGACGGCGGAGCCTCCAGGTAGACCAACAGACAGGCAGCAGATGAGCGCTCCAGGTGAGCGGGCAGGAGTCTCTGGACAGGCGGGTGGTCACAGCACGTGACGGCGGAGCCTCCAGGAAGACTAGCAGACAGGCAGCAGATGAGCGCTCCCAGGTGAGCGGGCAGGAGTCTCTGGACAGGCGGGTGGTCACAGCACGTGACGGCGGAGCCTCCAGGTAGGCTAGCAGGCAGGTAGCAGATGTGCGCTCCCAGGTGAGCGGGCAAGCTGGTCCATAGACAGACTGACAGGAGTCGGTAGGCAGACCGTCGGACCTCAGGCTAGCAGGCAGGTAAGCGGAATATCTGGCAGGAATCAGACAGCAAACTGGCAGGAATCTGGCAGGTAACTGGCAACGGGACCTGAGGGCTGAAGCAGAGTAGTGAACAGTGCAACAACATTGCTCGGGCACCTCCATTTTGGAGGAGGTGCCTTATATATGGTGAAGTCCTCCGGCCATTGGCCGGGGACTCCTTAGGACGGCGCGCGCGGCCCCTTTAAGAGGGAGGGAGCGCGCGCGCGCGCGCCCTAAGCACAGTGGCTGGGAAGGAGCACGCGCTGCCAGCAGAGCGGGAGGAGGACGCCGGGCTCGGAGCAGAGGGGTGAGGGGAACAGCGTCCCTGCCTAGCAGAGGGCAGGGACGCCGGCGCTACAGTACCCCCCCCTTTAGGCCCCCCCTTTTTTAGGCCAGAGAGAAATTTAGCTAGGATGAGAGGGGCATGGATGTTCTCCCGGGGCTCCCACGTTCTCTCTTCAGGACCAAACCCCTTCCAATCTACTAGAAAAAAGGTCTTCCCTCTTACCCTTTTGGTGGCCAGAATGTTCTCTACCTCAAATTCGTTTTCAGCGGAAACCGGAGCAGGAGGCGTACCTGTAGACTTGGAAAAAGAGTTAAGTACCACAGGTTTGAGGAGAGATACATGGAAGGAGTTAGGGATCCGCAAGTTGGCCGGGAGTTTCAATTTATAGGCCAGCGGGTTGATCTGACTGATGACCTCCAGAGGACCAATGAACCGAGGCCCTAACTTATAGGAAGGAACCTTGAGCCGGACATACTTGGACGAGAGCCAGACCTTATCCCCTGGACGGAATTGAGGAGGATCCAGACGTTTTTTGTCAGCATGTCTTTTCATACGCTCGGATGACAGAAGGAGTGCGGACCGGGTGCTCTCCCATATGGAGGAAAATTTGTTAACAAGAGATTCCGCAGCCGCATTGTCCACCGAGGTGGAGACGGGAAATGGGATCCGAGGATGCTGACCGAAGACAACAAAAAACGGGGATTTGGAGGAAGATTCGCTCTCGTGATTGTTGTAAGAAAATTCGGCCCATGGCAGGAGATCCACCCAGTCTGAATGGTGGGCATTAACGAAGTGCCGGAGGTAACTGGTCAGGTTCTGATTGATCCGCTCCACTTGACCATTAGACTGTGGGTGGTAAGCGGAGGAGAAGTCCAGGGTGACGTCTAGCAATTTACAAGTGGCTCTCCAGAAGCGTGAGGTGAACTGTACCCCACGATCCGACACTATGTGGAGGGGCAGTCCATGAAGACGGAAGATGTGGCGGATAAAGTCTTTAGCCAGCTCGGGTGCAGACGGGAGGCCTGGCAGGGGAACGAAATGAGCCATCTTGGAAAAGCGGTCAGCGACCACCCAAATGACCGTACAACCGGCAGAGACGGGGAGATCAGTTATAAAGTCCATTGCTATATGCTGCCAGGGGGCAGCAGGTACTGGGAGCGGAAGGAGGCGACCGGCTGGCAGATGTCTCGGAACCTTGTTGCGGGCGCAGGACACACAGGCAGAAACAAAGTCTATTACGTCCTTGTGCAGGGTAGGCCACCAGTAGTGCCGGGTAATAAGCTGGAGGGTCTTTTTCTGACCGGCGTGGCCAGCTAGTTTAGACGAGTGACCCCAGTGTAGGATCTTCTCCCGATCAGGTACTGATACGAACGTCTTACCGGGAGGGAGACGATTTAGACTCACGGGAGCCACCTGCATTACTCTGGCGGGATCGATGATGTGTTTCGGTTCCTCCTCGAGATCAGACACCAGAAAGGATCTGGACAAGGCGTCCGCCTTGATGTTTTTGTCAGCCGGGCGAAAATGAAGAATAAAATCAAAGAGAGCAAAAAACAAGGACCACCGAGCTTGGCGCGGGTTAAGTCTCTGGGCATGCTGGAAGTAAGCCAAGTTCTTGTGGTCAGTGTAAATTATTACCGGGTGAAGAGCCCCTTCGAGCAGGTAACGCCACTCCTCCAATGCCAGCTTGATGGCCAATAACTCTCGATCTCCTATGGAATAGTTGCGCTCAGAAGAGGAGAAGAGTTTAGAGAAGAAGCCACAAGTTACCATTCTCCCGGAAGATGATTTTTGGGTAAGTACCGCTCCGGCTCCAGAGGAGGAGGCGTCAACCTCCAGGAAGAACTGCTTGTTGCCATCTGGGCGATGCAGCACCGGGGCGGAAGAGAAGGCCTGTTTTAAGGAAAGAAAGGCCTCCTTTGCTTCGGGCGGCCACTCTCTGGGATTAGTGCCCTTACGGGTGAGCGCGGAAATTGGGGCAGTCCGGGAAGAGAAGTGCGGTATGAAGAGGCGGTAGTAGTTGGCGAAGCCCAGGAACCGCTGAATGGCCTTTAACCCCTCCGGTCGGGGCCATTTCTCGATGGCAGACAGTTTCTCTGGATCCATTCGTAGGCCGGTCTGAGAAATAATGTAGCCCAAAAACGGAAGCGAGGTCTGCTCAAAGAGGCACTTCTCATATTTAGCGAAGAGGTGATTCTGCCTGAGCCTGAGCAGGACCTGACGAACATCCCTCCGGTGAGTCTGGAGATCCGGAGAGAAGACCAAGATGTCGTCCAGGTACACCACTATGCAGGAGTAGAGAAGGTCCCGGAAGATGTCATTGACCAACTCTTGAAAGACGGCAGGAGCGTTACAGAGACCAAAGGGCATTACCAGATATTCATAGTGGCCTTCCCGGGTGTTGAATGCAGTCTTCCATTCATCCCCTTGACGGATACGGACCAGGTTGTACGCCCCACGGAGGTCCAGTTTGGTGAAGATTCTAGCCCCCCTCAGACGATCAAGTAATTCTGGAATGAGCGGAAGGGGGTACTTATTCTTCACCGTGATCTGGTTAAGGCCTCTATAGTCTATACAGGGACGGAGAGAGCCGTCCTTCTTTTTTACGAAAAAGAAGCCTGCTCCCGCCGGGGAGGTAGATTTCCGGATGAATCCCCTGGCCAAATTCTCCTCAATATATTCGGACATCGACCGGGTCTCAGCAGCGGACAATGGGTA